>NW_009258661.1:4436054-4436431 GCF_000687185.1 Egretta garzetta
CTGTGCACCGGAGCCCCGGGGTGTGGGAGCCTCGGTGGGTGCTGGCTGTGCACCAGGAGCCCTGGAAAGCAGGAGCTCCGTCAAGTGCAGGTGGACAGCGGGAAGTCCCCGTGGGTGCCGGCTCTGTATTGGGAGCCCCAAGGAGCTGGAGCCCAGGGTACAGGAACCCTGGGGAGTGGGAGCCCTGGTGGGTGCAGGCAGGGAGTCCCAGCATGCAGGAGCCCCTGTGGGTGCGGGCAGGGAGCCTGGGGAGCAGGAGTCCCAGTGGGTGCCATCTGTGCATTGGGAGCCCCAGGGAGTGGGAGCTGGGGGTGCAGGAGCCCCAGAGGGTGCAGGTGGGGAGCAAGGGGCTGTTGCACCGCCGAGGGGAGTCGGCT
>NW_009258661.1:4436545-4469002 GCF_000687185.1 Egretta garzetta
TGGCCTGGGCGGCGGGGGGGGCAGCGGGCAAGCCCTGGGCACTGCCGAAGTGCTCGACCTCCCGGCCCAGCGCTGGACCACACTCCCGCCGCTGCCCACACCACGGGCCGGTGCTGCCGCCCTCGCCCTGGGCAAGCAGATCCTGGTGGTAGGTGGCGTGGATGCGGCGCAGAGCCCCCTCGCCTCCGTCGAGGTCTACCACGTGGATGAGGGCAAGTGGGAGAAGAAGGCAGCGCTGGCTCAGCCCTCCATGGGCATCTCAGCCGTGCAGAGAGGTGAGGGCTGGGGCTGGGGCTTGCTGCGGGTACCCCTACCATCCAGAGAAGCAGGGATGCAGGGTTCGGGGATGCTCAGGTGGGATTTGAATCCTGCTGCTGCTTGAGATGCAGCACGAGGCTTTCACCCAGCAGCCAGACTTGCCGCTTCGCGGCAGGGTCATGCTCCTGCCCCTGCCCCTGCAGCCCTGTTGCAGCTCGGGGCTGGGTGATGCAGAGCCCATCCAGGCAGGGGAGCCTTCTCCAGCTGCCCTGGCTGGGAGCCGTGCCGGGGCGGCCAAACACCATGTTCCAGCCCAGCTCAGCGTGCTGTATGCCAAGCATGATGTGATTCCTTCCCAAACTTTGCTGAGCAGTCTCTGAGCCTTGGCACAGCCTGGCAGCCTGTGTGCTGGGGGCCAGGGTTGGTGCCGTATGTGGTACCCATGTCCGCTCCCTCACTGGGGATGCCGTGGCTCAGCCCCGGCTGCAGCAGGGTGGGCAGGGCAGAGGGGCCAGCAGGGCAGCGGTGGGAGCGGGCAGGGGTGCTGTCTTCACTGGGAGTGAGAGCAGGAACAGGATTTGGCAGCATGGCTGTGTTGCCATGGTGTCTCCAGGGAGATGGTACTGCTGAGAATAATTAGAGCCGATGGCCTTGTGCTCTTCTCTGCGCCTGATGGATGGGGCAGAGAGGGGGGCAAGGGGGTCCCGTCGGGGCCGGGGCGCTGCCAGCCTCAGGCCTGGCCACGTTCACTATCCCCCAGCCACCCCAGAGCAGCAGCTGGGAGCACCCATGCTGCCTGCCCTGGAGGGCACGGGAGAGCTCCTAGCCCCACAGTGCTGCCCGTGGCTGCTGCCCGTGACTGCTGCCCATGGCTGTCCTCACCTCATCGCTGCCTCTTTTGCAGACGGAGCTGTCTATGCGCTGGGGGGAATGGGTGCAGACACCTCTCCCCAGGCGCTGGTCCGTGTCTACGAGCCAGCAAAGGACCACTGGCAGCCCTTGCCCTCTATGCCCACCCCCTGCTATGGGGCCTCCACCTTCCTGCAGGGCAACAAGATCTTCGTCCTGGGTAGGTGCCTCTGGGGCGAGCTGAGCATCCCCCTACGCCCCTGCCCTCTCCACTGCCTCCCCGGGCCAGGTGGGTGACTTGGTGCACCCCAGGGTGGCTTCATGCTGCCCTGCTAGCCCAGCACTGCAGCTGATGGGCCCCATCCTGCTTGCTGAGCCTACCAATGGTGTTGGCTCGGAGCACTGGTGGCTGCAGTGTCTCTTCTATGCACAGGGGGACGGCAGGGCAAGCTGCCCGTCACTGCCTTCGAGGCCTTCGACCTGGAGACGAGGAGCTGGACGCGCTACCCCAGCGTGCCCAGCCGCCGCGCCTTCGCCGCCTGCGCCATGGCTGATGGCATTGTCTTCAGCCTGGGGGGGCTGCAGCAGCCAGGACCCCACAACTTCTATTCCCGTCCCCACTTTGTCAACACCGTGGAGATGTTCGATCCTGCGCAGGGTGAGCTCCACATCCCGGGGTGCGGTGGGAGCGTCCCCTGAGGGTCCAGGATGCCTCCCCTAGGTCTTGGTGAGGGGTGTCTGTACCCGAGGAACACTGTTCACCTGGGGTCTGAGCATCAGCCCCTTGCACCCTTGGCGGGTCCTGCCCTGAGTTCCTGGGGTGTCTCCTGGCCTCAGTGCACAGAGATGCCTGCCCCATGGAGAGGAGCCCCGGCAGGCGATGCTCACACCCTCCTGCCCCCAGGTGCGTGGAGCAAGCCAAGCCGCGCTGTCCGCATGAGGGAGAAGAGAGCTGACTTCGTGGCCGGCTGCCTGGGAGGAAGAGTGGTGGCCGTGGGTGGCCTTGGTAAGGGCAGCAGGGTGTCTCCTGGCCTCAGTGCACAGAGATGCCTGCCCCATGGAGAGGAGCCCCGGCAGGCGATGCTCACACCTTCTTGCCCCCAGGTGCGTGGAGCAAGCCAAGCCGCGCTGTCCGCATGAGGGAGAAGAGAGCTGACTTCGTGGCCGGCTGCCTGGGAGGAAGAGTGGTGGCCGTGGGTGGCCTTGGTAAGGGCAGCAGGGGGATGTGGTGGTGTTCCTGTCCCCATCCTTTGTGGCACATCAGTGACCTGTGTGGTGGCACGGAGGTGAGCTCTGCAAAACCGTGGTGGTACTGCAACACCCTCGGCAGCCACGTGGCCTTAGCTCTGCCTGCTGTATCCCTCCTGTGCCCCCTGAGTGCTGGGGGGACTCTACTTCCCTGCCCGGCCAGGCTTTCTTGGCTCAGTGTGCAGCCTGCCAGGCTCACACAGCCCACGCCGGCTCAGCCCCACCATGCAGGGCTGCAGCGCCGCATGCCTCTCCTGAGAGAGCTGGGGAAAGGTTAGTGCTGCCACTCAGCAGCAGGGATGCAGCGGGGAGGGCTTCCCGGGGAGCCCAGCGCTGGCCGCAGCACCCCCAGCCCTGCAGCGAGGGCTGCCAGACCCCGCTGAGCTCACCCGGGGCGATGCCACAGGGCAGGAGGAGGTGCTGGGGAAGGCGAGCTGTGCTGGCTGAATCCCTGTGGCATGGCATTGTTTCTGAGCCCTTCCAGGGCTGGAGCTACCCTCCCTTATTCCCCGGTGATGGCTGCAGGGTGCTGGTGCGGGGGCAGAGCCCGCAGTGGGGCATTGGTGCCGGCAGCCTTCCCCTGGGGATGCCGCTAATCCTCTTGTGCCCCTGCTAATTGCCTCTGGGATTGCAGAGCCCCCTTAGCTCAGGACTAGGGGACCAGCCATTGCTGGGGGCTATGGCTGGGGCATCAAAGGCATGTGAAGAGGGAAAGGCAGAGCCTGGCATGCAGGGCCGCTGCTCCTGCTCCAGCTGCCCGGCACCCAGCCTGCTCTTCGTCATCGGAGGGGTGGCCCAGGGCCCCAGCAGCGCCGTCGAGGCTCTGTGTCTGCGTGAGGTGCCCTGAGCAGGGCCCTGGGGACCAGCACCGGCTGAGCACCAAGTGCCTGAAGACGAGGACAGGGTGTGTGAGCACCCGTGTGTGTGGGTGACCCAGCTCCGGGGAGCTGCCATCCCATGATGCCGGGTGCCGGAGCAGCTGCGGTTTCTCACCCCATGCTTCGGAAACCCCTCTCGGCTTCTGCACCGCTGCGGCAGCGGAGCCCAGGGCAAAATCCTGCCTGGTGGGAGGCCCGCGGCCGGTGGTGCGGAGGGAGCAGCGGCAGCAGGACTGTTGCTGGCCACACGGCCCCATCCGTGCCACGGCGTGTCCGTGCCGTGTGTGTAGCAGTGAGTGCTGTGTCGTCGTAGACCCAGTCGATGTCTCATGTAGCACAGAGGTGCCCTGTAGCTCAGTGCCTAGGAGGTGATGTAGCACCTCAAATAAATGAAACACGTGGAGTTTTACCCTGCTGGAGTCATGTCATCCCTTGTTATCCTGCTCCAGGCAGGCATGTGCTGCAGCCTGTCGGGAAAAACCCTTCCCAAGGGAGAGTCTGGCCAGCCCTTCTCCAGTGGGGGCCCGTGCCGTGGGGCCCCGTGCCATGGGGCAGGGATGGCTCTTGCTCCTTTCCCCACTGCCAGGGAGAGCAGAGCAATGACATTTGGGGATCCAACCCTCCTTTTGCAGAGGGAGAGCCGAGCGGTGGCTGCCCTGCCTCGGCACAGCCTTGCTCCTGGTCGGCCTCTCCTGTGGGCAAAGAGGGGGTGAAAGCAGCAGCAGGAGAGGGGCTTTGTCGGAGAAAGCCAGGGTGCGAGAGCAGGCAGGGAATGGCAAGGGCTGCAGGGATGGTGAGAAATAAGGTGAGATGCCTAATGATGCCGGGGCTCCTGGGCCCCATCCAGCAGCACAGCCCTGCCCAAAGGATGGAGCATGGTCTGGTGCCTGGGAGAGATGGATCTGGCTGCGTCCAGCTCTACTGGGCAGGAACACCACTTCTTCCCCTTACCGGTGCTGGGAAGGGAAGGTAAGCTCCATACCAGTGGTGTCTGTAGGTGACATTTGGAGGTGCACAGCAAGACTGGTGTGGGGGGGTGACCCCCCCAGTTGCCCGGTGCCATGGGCTCGCCTGAGCCTTGTTGGTCCAGGCTCTCTGTAGAGTCATGTGCCCCAAAGCAGAGAGCGGCAGTTGCAGACACAGGTGAGGGATTTGATCTTTCACTGACGCGACATTAGAAAGATCTCACAGGTCTGGGTAAATATCAAGCGCGGATGCCTGACCTTTCGGAGAAGACGGCCGGCGCAATCCTCAGATGGGTAGCAGGGCCAGAGAGATGGGAGGCCAAATCCCAGCAGAGCGAGGCAGCACTCGGCACACTGCTGGGGCAGGCTGTGCCGTCTGCCAGGGGCATCGCAGCCTGGGCAAAGTTGGAAATGATTCAGAAAAGAGCATTCACAAGACAGTTTTGATGTTGTTGCCCCATTGCCTCTGCTGCCTGCACAGCACGGCGACTGCGGGGTCCATCCTGATGAGCCATGTGGCCGTTTGCCTGCGTTTTGGGAAGAACATCCTGGGATACCTGGGCTGGCAGTACCTCAGCTGAAGTCATCCCTGCATCCGCCTCTGGAGTTGCCATAGAAACCACCTCTGTGCCAGAGCCAGCATCAACAGGGAGCCCCGAATTAGTGATTGAGCCATACCTTGGAAGCCGGGGGGATGCGCCTGCAGCCGGAGAAGGTCAGCAGCTTGCGCTGTGCAGGGGGGGTGGGGCTGGACAGAGGACCCCCTCCTCTCAGCACAGTGGGGCTCCATCCTTCTCCTATGAATACTGCAGCAGCACCCCATTTCACAGTGCTTCCTGACCAGTGCTCAGCCCTGGTGGGAATTTCCTACCTGGGGTCTTGGGAGGTGACAGACCCCTCGGTGCCGCCGTGGGCTGGGGTACCTCCCCCCAGCCTGCCAGCCCTTTCCAGACGCCACCAAAGTACACAATAACTTCACTTTCACCAAAACTTTAGTCACAGGGGACCCTAAATCATGGAGCTGCATTGGAAACACAGACCTGATTAATAAGGTTTTCCCACAGGAGCATAGCATGGACGGGATAAATCAGACGCTGAGTCACCAGCAAATTGACATCCCTGAGTGCCAACTTTGCAGCTTTCCCTTCTGCTGACGGGGCACCCAGCACTGCTTTTACCAAATTCAAGGCAAGAGCTGGGAGATGCTGGAGGGGGAAGCTGCAGCTTGGGAGCCTCTCGCTGTTGCATGACCCCACTGTCGTGGTGTTTCTGGCAGCACCGGTGCCCAGCCCGACGTGGCCAGTGGTCCCTGTCCCACAAGGGGTTTGCCCCTTTCTTGGCAGCACCTTGCCTCATGCATGCAATCGCCTGGCACATGGACCCACCGCAGCACCATTTTGCTCGGCTGCTCCACCCAAGTTGAACAGAAATCCATGACCTCTCCTAAAGGCGTGGATTTCTCATTCTTTTCTATCTCTGCTCTTGGGCACAGGATCAGGATCCCATCTGAATGAGGGGAGGAGAGCAGCCAGGACGATGACCAAGGACACCTTGGGGTGGATGGAGAGATCTTCAGGCAAAGGAAGGATGGTCCTGACCACCCTTGGAGATTGGCACATTATTAACTGAAGAGCTCCCGTGAGTCTCTAACGAAATGCACTGCAAAGAGAAAAAGTTGAGGGACATACTAAATATATTGCTGTCTATCTCCTGGCAGCTTCTGCTAATTTTTACTAAATTAAAGGCTTCAAGTATTTGGCCACAATCCCTAATGCTAGAAGCACAGTCTGTTACTTCAGATATAAGGAGAGCTACGAGCCAGCGCCTGGCAACGTGGCTAATCTCCCTGGAGCGTGTTATGGATGGGGGAGACTAGAACTGGAGGTAGCTGTCAGACCTATAATTAAAAAAATGTGTTTCCTTATAGAAATTTCTTTCCGTTGTCAGGAGAGATGGAAATACAAAAATCTCATTTATCATATTCCACAAACTCGATAGACGGTCAAACCAGAAAGCTCCAGCCACACCAGAAATATGAATAGCTCTGTATAATAATCTAAAATAACGTGCCGAGCCTTATCGCTGGTGCGCAAAGCACCGGCAAATCCTTTCCTAAGGGCAGTGGAAGTGCTGTAAATGGGTACAGAGATCTACAGTCTCTTCTGAAGGGATTTCTGTCCCAACTTTCCAATTACTAGCAATAAAATGATGGAAAATCACCATTTGTGATTCAGGGCCATATAGGACCTGGATGCACAACAAGGCTCTTGGCAGCAGTGCCGTGCACTGGGCTTTACAACGGAGTTGTAGGCAGTTCATGAGCAGAGCAAGGCTTTTATTTACTCAACAAGCACAATAAACATTAATGTTCCCGTCAGTACAGTTCTCTGGAGGAAGGTTTGCCTTCCAGCCCACAGCTGCCTTGGACAGCCAGGCCATTATCCCATCCCTGAAGCAGGAACACGATCCAGGCTGTGATTCCCCGCTCCAGTCCTAGAAAATCAACCCGTTAGAGGCTCATCGTGCAGCTGAGAGTTAACAAGCCGCCGCGATAAATCCAAGCCATTTATACCAGCGCTAGCACTGTAGTGACAAGCAACAACAATTCAGCAAAGTCACTCCAAGAAGTTTTTTATGGGTAAAAGTCCAGATTTTTTTTTTTTTTCCAAGTGAAAGCTTTATTTCTGTGGGATTTGAATAGGAAACAGGATATATACATTAAGAAAGCCATTATTTTGACACCTCTGAGCACCAGGCTGTCTTCAATGCTAAAGCCAAAAGAGCATAAAGGGCAATGTGAGTAGTTCCCCTAATCTATCCGTGAATTTATACCAACCCTATTTATACAGTGCTTTAGTGCTTACGGAGTATCTTGGGAACCAGAAACCAAACATTTTAACCAGTATTGAAATTGTTTTGAATTAAAGGAGAAAAAAATAGGCAAGTAAGCGTGCCCGCTTTCCATTCCTGAGGATGAAGGATACAGAAGCACAAGGAAAGAAATCCGGTAAAACCATATTTGAGAATCTTTCTCCAGGGAGTGTTTAGTTGACGGGTTATTTTTGTCATACTTCTAATGGGAGAAATTAAATCATTCTGCATTTCTGTAAGAGGTATTTATATGAGACACCACACAGCATCTGGGTGCTGTGGCCACTGCGCTCCCGTGGGAGCAGCCCTTGGCATGCCAGGTGCCAAGCCTCCTCTTCCTTGCCCCATGACGGCCCCCGTGTGCCCCGGGGTCTGCTCCTTGGCCGAGGGATGGGCAGGCAGGGCCTGGCCAGGCCCCTGCCATGGGTGGCCTGGGGAAGAGCCCAGAGCTGGGGCTGATCCTGGGGGCTGCAGCCTTGGGGTGAGATCCAGGGACCCCCCGGCCCCAGGGTGAGATCCAGGAACCCCCAGCCCATGAGGCCAGGACCCGCAGGCCCCGCAGGGAGCCACCAGGCCCAGCCTGGGGTGGCCATGTTGGCCGGGCCTGCCCTGGGCCTGCAGGGCCGTGCCCCCCACCGGGCTCTCCCCACAGCGAAGGGGCACAGGGGGATGCTGCCCCCTGAGCAGGGCTTATCTGTCCTCTCCATTTTCCTCCTCCCTGCAGGGAGCGTGGCGGCATGGCCGCCACAGGGTAGGAGAGACCATGAGTGCTGGGGCCATGCTGAGGGCCAGGTGCTCCTGGCGAGGGCGTCAGGTGTGAGAAGAACATGAATTTTAACATCTGGAATATCAAGGAGATGTTGAGCACGCCGACAGCCACCGGGTGAGCTTGGGCTGCGGGGTGGGGAGGAAAGATGGTGAGGAAATTGTCTATAAAATCAAACACTTCGGGTGTTTGATAGTGATGGGGTGAAACACATCTAGAATTGCTCAATTCCGGTCTGGTTAATGATGGTTAATGAGCCTACTCCATGATCTCGTTGGTGCCTGCGTTGCTCCCAGCCTGCCAGGCATGGCGATAGATCCACCATTGCCAGGAATTTAAAAACCAGCATCAGCTGAAAGCTGTTCTCTGGTTTATTTGGGGAAGTTCTGTGGCCTATCTACGTCTAATTAGGTAAGTTAAATGTTCCCTCTCACCTTGTGCAGAGAGGAGATAAAATGACTCGTGATTTGCGATATTGTTACACATTATGTAACTCTAAAATTATTCCATACACTGCATTTATACGCATGGCTTAATTTTTTCCCAGCAGAAGTCAAAGAGCAGCTAGAATCTCCCCACATCTACAATAGATAGTGAAACAGCAAATGTTATTTGGATGTAAACATCTGGAGAGCCGATATGTAAGACAGGCTGCATTTTTTACAGCAGAGCATCACCTTTTGCATCACATGGCTAAAAAACAGAGCAAGATTTACCCCTTGTTTGACGCTGGAGAAGCTAATTGATGAATTTGGTCCTCTGAGTTAGTTAAATAACCCACTTACGTAACTAACTGTTGTTCAAATTCACAGTTTTAGTCATACTGCCTCTTTGGTCGGATGTTACTACAATGACGGATGATAATGAAAACATAATAGTAGTTTCCTTGCCCATTATAAAAATACTTGTCATATATATATGAATTAATTGAATTTTGCACAGATGCTGGGGTCAAAGGGGAGCCAATTCAGGGAAAAAGATGTTTATATCTGTCATGGTCTTGTCTTCATAAATGTGCATTGCATAATTCTATTGTCTTCTTGGTACCTGCAGATTTATCTTTTGTTTTTAAATTTTGTTTTCCAGAAGTTACTTCTAAGTAGTTTTAAAATCTGCTACTTTCATTCTGGTCAGAGACCGAGCTGGGGAAATTTAGAGAATATATATAAAATATATGTAATTTTTTTTTATATGCATATGAATCATTCTGTGGAATCGTGCGATAAGAGAGGAACTAAGTGGAAGAAGTACAGGTGCCTGTTTGGAAAAGGATCATTTGAATTCCTTCCTCTTCCAAAGCATTCTGTCAGCTACAAAGTCTTCATTTTTAACTGATTTATTAATGCAGGAAGAAAATACAGACAAGTTTTTAACACCCACTCCTCAGCATTCCACATTTTTTGCAAGTGAGTTCAAAAGGGTCAAATAGGGCATAAAATGTTGCTGAAAAATGCAGCTGCATCTTGGGGGGAGTTAAGAAGGGGGGAAAGGTTCTCAGGAGGTGAATTAACTTCTTCTAAAGGAAAAAAAAAAGTTACTGATAGGAGCACGTGCATGTGTGTGTGTGTGTATTTGAAATAGGGGGAAAGGTGTTGATTACTTTTTCCTGTCTCACTTCTGTTACTAGAAACCTTTCTCACCACAGCAGGGTATGCTGCACAATCCCCAGAATACTGTCTTTCAGGGAGCTTTAAAAATGAAATGTAAAATCAGCATATAATCTAGGCAGGGTATGAATCATGCTGTGAGTTCTTTGCAAGTTTGAGTCAGGGTGTTACTTCTGAGAGCAGCTGCCACCAGGTCCCTAAGAAATGCAGAGCTCCAGTGACATGATACCCGCATGGTAGCGGTTCTGCAGAAGCCCAAGATTGCTCTGGGTTTTATTTGTTATCTGTCTTCCAGACATACATGTGCTTTTCTGTAACAGCTAGCTGCCTGAGAAATGAGCCGGGGGAACCAAAGTCCCTGTTTTACCTGTTTTTATGTATGAATATTGACATAATAGAGGTTCTAGAAACACAGGAGAAAGCAGATTGTTTGGACACAAATATCAGGGTGCCAGTTATTTAAGAAGGTGGGAGGGGGTCACGTGGATAGAATGACAGCTATACAGTGGAGAAGGCTTAGACTCAAGTGTATCGACAAATGGCACAATTTTTGTGGATTGAAATGCCAGACCTAATTAGGGAAAGTGCCATGTTAGAGCATTGCTGCTGCCTGCCCAGCCCCAAGGGCAGGCAAAGAAAGAGCGCAGAGGATGTGAGAACAGCAGCCACAAAAGCAGCAATGCTTCAATCAGCCTTCTATCAACTGGATAAGCGTCACTGGGGCGTGATGCTGAAAGTACATTTTCAGACACCATAAGCACCTGCCTCTGCCAGGGAACTCCTGGGGGAAGAGACGGGTCTTGCCTTGGCCCCGAGCTGAGCACGAGATCCACGGTCAGGGTATTTACTCTTGTAGTGTTGCCCTTAGAGTGACAGTAGTGAACTGGAGTCAACATCTCTGCAGGAGCAACAGAAGCCAAAAAATCCACTACTGCTTAATTTCGAAAAAGACATTGGCGTAGTAATAAGGAAGCTCATTAAAAAGGAATTAAACTGGACAGCCAAAAGGGTTAAATGCTTGCCTGAGGCATAGAGATTATTTAGACCTCATGTTGAAGCTCAGAACAAATGCATACCAGCTATCAGTTCAGATGTGAGAAGGACCAGCACTGGACTGGCACGGTAAAGACAACTGCTGAAAATCAAAAGGCATCCTTCAAGAAATGGAAGACAATAAAACCCAGACAATTAGAAACCAATATATTATGATTTTGAATTGAAGTTACCAGAATTTTCTTGTTCCACGAGAAAAGCAGTAACTTGCTAAAGGCATAAAAGCTATTAATATACCTAGTGCCAAAGACATCAGAAACGGAAAGCCTGCCAGAGAGCGTGTAAGGCCAATATATGATGCAAATATTAAAGGAGCATTCAAAAGGGAGGCTGTAAGTTAAGGCCTGCTTGAGCCACTACTCTCTATGGCTTATTTCTGCTGTTGAGAAAAAAATTTCCAAATTTAACAACCTCACTCAATCCATTATCCCATGAAATTCCATCCCACATAGCAGGGTCACTTATTTTGAAATCACTTTAAGGTCTCAGAATAAGCAGAAAATGAAGGAGACTGCCAGAACAAAGATCAAGAGAGCAGCCACAAAAATCCCGAGCCTTGGAGGAATGAGAAACTGGGGCTGTAAGTGCAGGCTGGAGGATGGCTTCAGACTGGGGGGCAAAACGCCCTGTCTCCAGATGTCTAATTCTTAATGTAGTCAGGGATACATTTTGTGTAAGTAAACAGGGCTGCTGCACGGAAATCTCTTAGCACCCCTTCCCAATCTTCTCCTAAGGAAAGGGCCCCGTGAGCCCCTGCAACCGGCTCAGGACAAAGGGCTAACACGGTTTCCAATGTGAGGAAGTTCTGGGCCATATTGAATCACAGCCAAATGAATAATGGAGTGGCTCACAGAAAGTAAAAACAACCTTGAGGAATTAAAACAGGACCAGAAGGACCCTGAGCCTGAAATCTGGAAACTGGAGGCAGTGTTTGAGCTGAATAACCAAGAGGGATTTCGATGTGGTTAATGCATTAGGGCCAGTGCCAAAATCTGTTTGTAGAAATTCCTTTTAGGATATGGCGCAAATGATTTGCAGCAAGCAGGTCATGCCGTTCCAGAGGACAGAAAGCAAAATAATAATTTTATACTGTGGCTGTTCCCAGCAAAGAGGTGGCAAACAGCAGGAAGCAGTAATAGCAGCCAAAACTCCTTGATTTAAACTCCTCCAGGCCCCTGGATGCTGAAGTTCCTCTTCACCCAAAGCCAACGCTGATCCTTGCTCATTTGCTGAACACATGGGCAGGCAGCAAATAGTGATGATGAGAGCAGCATAGCAGAGCTGCAGGCAGTTCCTATAGATACAGACTAAAGCCAGGAGGAAGAGCAGGTGAACAGGAGCTCCCAGAATTTCAGTTGGATTTGTTGTGATGCAGCCCTGGTCGCTAAATGAGGAGGAGCAGAAAGGGCTGAGAGATTTTCTGGAGGGGAATCAGGAGGAGAGGAACTTTATGGCACTGATCCTACTCAAAATTACTACCAGGAGAAAAAGATCTCTTCTTTAGGAAAGAGGCTTTACTGCACTTTGAAGAAATGTGTCAGGAAGGCGTAAGTGAGCTTCACCCACAGTGCTTGGGAAGAAGAGGGATGTTGGCACAGGTTCAGTGGGGATGACAGAACCAAATGAAATAACTTGCAGCAGCACCACGGACAAATGTTATTTTGCAAATTGTAGGAGACTCAGTTTGCTTTTCCAACTGACTCTTAAACCTTGTTGGCGCATAAGGATGGATCCAAACAACAGAGTAAAAATGACCAGTTTTTAAAAAGACCAATGAGGCCTGTGACGATTTACAGTTACGAATTTTTAGCTTGTCAATGCCCCTAGAAACATCTAGGAAACACAAGAAGAGAGTATGTATCGCATGCAGTGTTTTTCTCGGCATGTTGTATCCGACGGCTGTCTGGGGGCAAGGTGGAACCTTTGAATGAAAGGTGAACATTTGTGTATGGTTGTGCTAAAATATTTGGAAGTGGAAACTGGAACTTTGAAAAAATGAAAGAGGCTCCCAAAAAATCTAACTTCTGTGGAAGAAGGAGGGGAAATTCCCACAGAAAACAGGGAAACTGAGACTGCAAAGAACTAGCTGACTCCCCAGATATGCAGAGGGCTGCATAATTTTTAGATCACGCTCGTATTACAGAAAGGGTTGGAGTTGCCAATATTGCAATAGCTTCCATAAAGTTATGTGGGAAAAAGAAACCATTCCATCAGTCAGTAGAGGATGATTTAGCATTTTTTGGAGCTGATGAGAACTTACAATGACACTTGTCTTTACATATCTAAAGGCGGTTTTGCTTTGGACAGACGTGCTAGTGCAAATACCATAGGAACGTTGTGGGCACAAATGCATGAACGACTTGGGGAATGGCTTGTGTTAGCAGAAAGCTAAATGTTCCCCTGAGATGAACTATTGCATCACCTAGGAGGGACTTCTAACCGGGATTAAATATCTAGGATGTTTTCTCGCTGTTTATAAGGAAGGGTTTATATTTAGGATGCAGCATGCATCCCAGCAGCTAAGGCATCCTGAAGGGAATGGTCAGGTGGTTAGAAGAACTGTGGTTGTCTGATCTCGCCATCAGGGATAGGCCTGGGCCAAGCATGGCCAGGCTGATGTCTTGCCCAGATGGTCTTGTTAGTAAATTAATTGCTGGCAGTGTTAAGCAAGGGGGAAAGAAATCCTTTGCTCAGGGGAATGAGTGTACTCAAAAGAGGCATCTGTTTCATCTCCCCCCATAATGGGCAGAAGTGGCAGCATTCCTAAACCAACCACTGAGGTAGCGGACTTAAGACAGGAAAATTGGGCTCCAGAGCAGCCAACAGCCACCTTTGGTCATAGCCTTAGTTCAAAGTGAGCCTGGAAAGTCACTTGGCTCATAAAGTCCTCTCAGCTCAATCCTCCTCAAAATACTGGTCATGAAACTGTTCTAGGAATCTTGTAGTTCAGGCATTAAGTAACGTGAAGGGACTGAGAAAATGAGCAGGTTGTGGGATGATATTCACCAGTTGTACCAGACACTTTCAAAGGGGGTTTGATAGGATAGCAAAGCACTTGGGGATTACAAAAACCTCCCTTAAACTAAGAGCGTGCTTTTTTGGCTAGAAGACAGGAGGATTTAGAAAACTGGTGCAGGAGATATGATCTTCACATTGCAAGCAGGGGTCCTGCCCGTGTGGGATCTTGGCAGCCTGTGTGAGCATGTCTCTGCCTGACGTGATGGCTGTAGATGAAGAAAATTTATTTTCTTTTAACAAAGCTTAGCTGAGATGGAAACAAGAATCTGTGCTAGTGAAAGTTATATTCAGATTTCTTTCTTAGTAGATTTGGGGTCTGCAGACAGATTAAGGGAGAAGTTTTGAATTCAGACAGATTTATCAGACTTTTTGAGAATCCAGAAACCCATACCTCATCTATTTTTGCCTGTGGCTCAGTGTACTTGGTGAGCTTAAAGCCAAAAGTATTAATATGATATTGTCACTGACACCAGTACATAATGAAGAGGGAGTCTGAGCAGTTCAAGTACTGCTACTAAATCCCTTCCCTGTTGTGTGTATGATGTCTGGGCTCCTTCCAAAACTGGGGATTAACTGAACACGTCACTGCTAATAAATGCTGGGGTGATCATCTTTTGTTATACACATGAATTAGTTTCCTGTCCTTCTCCTTTACTTACATGATTTGATATGGAAGGAAAACCCTGCATAAGGATCTCTTCCATTCATTGTGATCAGTTCCAAAGGCAGCCACACATCTCTCCATTTTGGTAGCTTAAAAAACAGCGAGAACTGAGAGCATAAACCTGGCCCAGCTTTTCTCATGTTAGGACCTAGCCTAAGCACTCCATCAGACCTCGTGGATGTGGAGCAATGGGATAGTGATCATGTGAAAAAGGAAAAAAGTCTGTATCTTTGCTAGCAAAAAAATGAAGCCAGCCTCCGACACAATGAAAAGGTGCAGCTGTGCGGGAAAACCCTTATCTGAGGGAAGCTGGTACCGTGCCACAATCCTAGTCCATAAAGCAGTAGAAGCCATGTCTCTGAAGAGGAGTAGAAACAGAAAACCATTGCACAAAGCCAAGGCTGGCTGGAAAAGGTTTATTTGGGCAATGCTCAGGGGAAAAGAGAACTTTTGAGTAGCATGTTATTATGTCTGAAATATTTCTAACAATTCAGATCAATTTGTCCAGCCATGTGCTGCCTATTTATTTGATGTTCCAGTGTGTCAGACTTCAGGCATCTGGAAAATAAATGCCCAAGAAATGTCAACTATCAGACAGAAAGGTTTACTCTGTTGGAACTGCCTTCCAAATAAGCCAAGCAGCATCTGAGTTACCAACAGAAATTATTGCCTGGAGTAGTGAAAAGGGAGAGACCCAGCACTTGCTAGGAGCAAACTCCGAAGCAATCCTTAAGCTATGAGTGACCAACGAGGCAGTAGGATGAACTATGTTAGCTGGCCAGTCCTGGTTTCGGTCTTCAGTCTGCAGGACGTGCTGGAGAAACACCTTCACCCCTGCAAGGTGAACGCTGAGCTACCGCACTGCGTGCATATGGGTGCGGCAGTTTAAGATAAGCCAGTTGGCTTTGCATAGCAAAAAAATGCTGTTAAACATTTTCCAGTTATAGGGACGGTACCCTCCAAGTGGTGAGTGAAATGAATGTGTTGGGGCAGGCCATGCTTGAACAGTTCCAGCAGGTCATGTAGGGAATTCTGTTTGCCTTTTTAATTGCTTGAGACTCATTCACAACCCGCTCTGCCCCATTTCAGGCCTAATAAGTTTTCCATCCGGAGCAGCGCTCCTAGTGACTACTCGAGTTTGAGCGATTCTCAGCTGCTCTTCAGCTCCCAGTTCTGCCCGGAGAACGTGCAGTTGGCAGCGGCACCGCTGGAGCTGGGCACACAGCTGGGACAGCACAACTCCCAGGACGTGAGTCTCACTCGTTTAGCCCTGTGCAGGCACACAGCCACCATTCAAAGTTAATGAAAAATACCGAAATCAGGTGGTAACATTTGCAAATGTTAATAACTGCTGAAATCAAGTTATCTTCTTGATACATATAAATATTTACTGTGACGAGACAAAATAGCAGCCTGGTTGGCTGAAAACTTAGTATTTATAAGAGATTACTAACAACTATTATTGGGATAGGTATTTTCTTTAATAATATTTTTTAATTACTAAATAAGATGAAATTATTCTCAAGCTAATGTCTAAAGCAGAATATTCTGTCTATTCTGTCTTTGAACAATATTGTGTTTCTCTTCATTAGCTTTCTGCAAGAATGACAGAGGTATTCAGTATTTACCTTCATTGACTAAAATTACCTTGCTGCATTGTTGTTATGGCAGATGCCTGAATGGTTTTAGATGAAGAGCTTCTACGCTCAAAATCTTCCTACAGCACATGGTTTCTGATGTTACCAGCCCCACTAAAATAGTTCCTGCACCACTAACAGAGAGCACCAGGTCCAGATAAAGACACCTGAGAGCAAAGATTAGGAAAGAGCAGAGGTGCCAGCTCAGTGGCCCTAGGCTGTCCTTCAGTTCCAGATCCTATCTGCTGTCCTCCGCATTTTGCAGGAGATCTTGTCCATTAACTGCAGTAGCTTTTCATCAGACACAAAAAAAGGAAATTCACTCTTCATGATGAAAGAAGACAATTTAATGGAATTTGCATTTTCTTATGTTTTAAGAAAAAGGCATTTCCATTTTGGTCACACGGTGTCTGGGAAGAAGGTCTTTACAGCTTTCATATTAATATTAAATTTCTTGTTCCGAAATAAATATTGAAGCATGTGAAAAACTCATCTACAGTCTGATGATGCTGCTAATTGGCAACAGAATTATGTCATCCACCAGGAACTTCAGTAGGATTTTCTTTAGATTGGTGTACAGGGAGCTCCCACTGGTGTCTTTACCTTTTCCATAATTCCAAGCACACTGGAATTAATTCATAGTCTCTGTATTGAGCATGTAGGAAAAAAGACCTGCACGCCTGATCATCACAGCCAACTGAAAATCCTCAAGATGGGAGAAAAGCCTGAGTCGGGAGGAATCGGGGCTGGGTCTCAGTTCCACGGGAAGTCAATCTAACTAGGCACACTAAGTGAGCTATAATCTCATGAAATTCTTAATCTCCTCGTCCAATCTAATCTGTCACGTCCAATCACTGTGATCTCTGTCTGCAAAGCACTTGGTACACAAACGTGTTTTGCTAATTAATGTTCTGGTTGTTTTTATACTTCAACATTGATTTTTCTTTCTTTTGTGCAACAGAGTGAGCCCAGTATTTTTACCAAATACCAGACAAAACCACAGTTATTTGATGAAGATACAAAAGAAAAAGGTTCACTTAATTTTGGTGCAGGAAGAGTGAAAAGTGTCTTGGAAAATTTTGAAGTGAATAAGAACAAAATAAAGGACAAATATGATCGGTATGTAGACATCCATTGGAATTTCTTTCTGTGCTGCTGGTTATCACTCCCTGCAGCTCCTTCTTCCCCTCTTAAAAATCATGCATGACAAGGCTGCATATTTCTCCAAGAAATGTATAATTTTGGGTTTTAGGTAATCTCTGATTGGAAAAAGTCCCAGGATAAGAGAATAGGGTTTATTTGCAATGCGATTTATGTAACACACTCAGCCATAAGCCACAAGGAACAACAAAACTCTAACCCAAATTTACCTCTGTCCTTTATCTAATCAGCAGGGGCTTTTTCTGTATTGATTCTCTGCAGAAGTCCATATTTCTCAAAATTTTATAGGCTGTGTTGGGACTGGTCAAAGGGACTCTGAGGACAGCCTTCGCATTTAGGCCAGATGAGGAGATTGCCAATCATACTTGTGTGCGGTGGAAGATGTGATGATTGCACCTTTATAAATCTGCACATATCTCTAGAATTTTACTTGCATACAAGATTTTTATATCTTCTGGGTTTGCTAACAGACAAGTGTAATTTGTTAATGTAATTTGCATTTGCCCTTTGCCAGATATTAAGAATTAAATGTACATGTAGGTCCTAAAGGACTTTAAGGAACAAGCTAACCGTTTCAAGCTCAAAAATGAAAGATGGCAAACTCCCCAGTGCACCTATAAATAATCCTTAGCACTGTACATTTTGTAATGTAACATCCAAAGTGAAACACATTTTTGTTAAAAGGCTGTGTGTATCTTTCTCTTTTGCAATGGGCACTATGCTTCTGATAAGGCAAAATTTCATTCTCTAGTGCCTATTAGAGAAGAGGAGGATTTTTGTAAGTGAATTACAAGAAACGAACAAATAGTCTTAAATGTTTAGGCAAAACTCTTAATTATCCTTTATTTCTTCTTTAAATGAATTATGCTCCTTCCTACACTCCAGACTCACTCCCAGTTTAGAAGCTTGTTTATAGAAATAGCTTTATTATCTTTAAAAAGATAACATATAATTTATCAATTTATATGCCCCACAAGTTTGACTTACAGAATTAATATCTTCCTTTCCATAAAGCTAGAAAGACTTCAGAAGCCCTGCGTAATTCTCATAACTAGGCTCTACCTGGCCTCCACCTTTTTCGTTGTTGCAATTTGGATCACTAAATGATTGATTTGAAATTACTCAAATCTTCAGAGAGGAAATAGGTTATCACTTTGCTTAGCAACCGCCCCTGCATTTTGGTTTGATAGGTTAATCATGAATATAACCTGGTTCCTGATAGGCTCGCTCAACATAAAAGGACGGATAACAGAAACCACAGGCGTAATCTCAGGAGAAAAGGATTTGCAATATTTGTTCTTCCTGGCTTGGTCTTAGTTGATGCTGAAGTTTTTCCCATATTTTTCCCACAGTTATTTTAGTCCAAATACAATACCCATGTATCCCAGCAACTGGCACGTCACCTCCGCCCAGGCTGGGTCCTTCCGGAGCATATAGTACGGTGGTAACACCCAGCAGCTAATGGACAACTGTGTAACTGCCAATGAAAACTTTTCAGAGAGGCACAAATGCTAGGCCAAAAATGGGAGAGTTAAAAAAAGTAATTGTATGTATACGATATATATGTGCATGTGGGGTGTTTTTTTCTTACTCTACGTAGCAGAATCCATGCTTTCCTAAAACATGTAAGGTGACTTCAAAGGATTATGCCTCCTGAAGTAAGCACATCTCTGTGTTTACGTTATGCACTAGCTATGCCTTGCAGTGTTTCATGTCTCATGTTTACTGTGATCTTTTAAATTTCTGTCTATTTCAGTAACTTACATGTCTGTTTTATACTTTTTTTTTTTCCATTTTAGTGAGGTTTTAAGCACCTTTATTTCCAATATCAAAGACAGGCTTCAAGGGGTAAGTTAATTCAAATTCAGAGTACAGAATAACGTTTGCCTTCTCTCATTTACTGTGCTGATATTTGAATTATTACACTGTTTGTCTTGAGCACTCAAATACCTTAAACCAATAGTTGTCAATTTTTTGCACATGCCATTGTCTTTGTGGCCTGTCCTTACGGTCAAGGTCTTCAGGGCCTTGCCTCAGAGTCGGCAGTGGAATTTCTCTGGGTCTGGCTATAATGGCTGTCTGCAAATATCAATTCTTTTTTCCTTCTGCCTGAAGAAAGTAGACTACTCTTAGGAATAAGTCAATGTGGTCTTACTGTCTGAAGGTGAAGGTGTCTCCCACAGCACTTTTATAATTAATTTGATTAATGTTATTATTAATGCTGTTTTTACAGATTAGTACCTCTACTTCAAAATCTGTTAAGATTTCTGCAACATTTAATGGGCCTTTTGAGCCATTGCAGATGTCCTTTGGGATTGCAACCAACAGCTGGACAAATTGTTTCAAGTGACAGATAAATAACCATTTTCAGGCTGTTCCATTCCATGAGTTGCAGTCATCGTTCTGTGGCATTTGGGGCTGTGGTTTTGCAAAGAAAGAAAGGACAATGTATTAATTTTCTCATTTACCTTTGTTTCTGCAGCTGCAAGCATGCTTGGACAAGTTTGGAGAAATGCTTGATTCAAGAAACAAATCCATTTTGGTTCACCTGGAAACCATTTCCAAGACATGTAAGTCCTTTCTGTATTTCTGTTAACAGCAGAGGGCACAGTCAAACTGCTGAATGTCAGCGTGTTGTCTCCCAGCTGGGGTGAACTAGGCAAGTCATGCCACTCACAGCTGCTCTTCCTAATGGAGAAGAGCAAATAAGACTTATCTGTGGTATGCCCTTGTCTATTTTTCCATTCTTACTCTGCTATATTCCCCTTTTCCCTGTTCTCTTGTACTGTGTCAAAGAACTTAGGTGTTGCATGGTTAGGTGCCATGCATGCATAGAGAAATGCACCTCTATGTTTTTGTGTTCTGCCTGGAGTATGATCATTTTTAGACTATTTGCAGCACTAATGGAATGCACAGTAAAAATAACTTTGGTATTTATATCCTGAGTATCCAGTTTCAGCTTTTAGGGCTTTCTCAGATTTTTCACATTAGTTTGAAGTCTTCCCTCTCTCCTCAATGCTTTAAGTGATTATATTTTAGCTATGAGCAAAACTAGTACTGCGCATTTCTTAAGTAAGAAGCACATAATGAGGCACACTATTGCCATGATAAAAAGGTGACCTCCCAAAAAAGCCAATAATGTAAAATACTTTTGAACAGCTCCATCTCTGAAGCAGCTCATCACAGCAGTCTTTACTGAGGGAAAGTGCTTCAGAAAAATTGTTTCTAATTTGGCTTAGATCTGAGCCTTTGAGAGTACATTAATTTTTAATGCTGGCATTATTTTTTATCAACACCCCGTCTGTCAGGACTCTGCTCTGTGCTTGCCCTGCTCTGTGCAAGAACAAGAGGCCAGCTTCAGTACATGTAAGAAATGTGAATTATACCGTGCGAGTTCAAGGTAGCAGACCTTCACCAAAGCGCTGCAACATTTACTGTGTGGTAAAATGAGGCTTCCACAAAGCACAGCTTTGACAGATACGCTTTAAGTCAACACAGCCCCCTCAGGCAAAAAGAGTGGAGTCTAGTCCATTCTGCATGAGGCCGTGGGTAGCCTCTATGTTTGAAATACCAGCCTTGTTATACTAAGAACACTCCCTTGCTGTGCTTGGCAAGTGCTCTTGATGGGACCTAAAAGTGAGCAAGAATCTGCCTGCTTTGGCCAGCACAAGCTTCCTATTACGCATTTGCCCATCTCCTAATTACTTCAGTGCCTCAACTTGTCCACTCTGCAGCAGGACTTTGCCCAATTTCGTATACCTCTTGCACAGAAATTGTTGTCATGGCACTGAAAATCAAATCTATTGTTCACAATTCCCCCTCTTCATTCCATAGCATTTGCTCAGCTGTCCTGTTTCTTCGCCATACCCGTTTTAAATAAATGTGCCTTGAATGAAATGAGAAACCTCCCAGAGGTGCCTGCTGCTAGATTTTCAAAGCAATTGAAAAGAAAAATTGGCACTTTCTGTAATGTATCATGCTGCAGAATGTTGAATATATAATGAAAATCATCGCACGCTCCACAGTGTTGTTCTTTTTATATTTCTGGGAGGTTCATCTGTCACTGGTTAATTGCTGATAAACAATGCCATTTGACTGGTATCACAGTGGTGGATAATTAAGTTCCCACTAAATAAATACCTGCAGTAGTGCCTCAAAAAGATCCCAATTGAGGCAATTTCCCTGCAAAACTGGTGTAAAATTCCTTAACTCAGGTGATAAAGAGCTAAATTCAGAACTGATAAAGCACTGAATGCTGGTGGCTGATGATACAGTACCTTGGGACGTGCATGACATGGTAGAGATGTTAAATCATTGGCAATGGAGGATTTCATGTGTAGGAGAGGAATGCAGAAGATGAAGAGGCTCTCTTCAAAGCGAGAAGTACTACACCGGGACATTCAGACAGCTCTGAAGAGCAAAGAAAGGTGGAACTTGAAATCAAGTCTGTCCTCATTAAAAGCATACAAGGAGTATCACCGGCTTCATTTCTAGCAAGTGCATTTGGCACAGTCTGCATAGCCACTGGGCGAGAACAAAACAGAAAATATTTTTCAAAATACATTTCCAAATGCTGTTGGGCTGGCATGCTCTGTGCAGTAAGATAAAAAAATGTTCTCTTTTGAGTGTTTGTCCATATGTGCTTGCACACAGCGGATAGAGCTGTGTCTGGCACTGGAGATGAGACAACATTTGCCTGAGCAGCTTCCGCAGAGGCACAGCTGCTCTGTTCCTTGCTCACATCTTGGTGTGCTGTGCACAGGGATGTAAAAAGGCAAGCAGACCCTATGTCCTCACTTCTTCCACCTTATACAGAGTTCTTCTAGTTGACTTGCCTGCTCATCATTTGCTCTTTCCTTCTGGTTTCAGCTCCTGTAACTAATTTCTTTTTATATTTTTCTCATTTCCATTTATATACTCACACTTCTATCAAAACTTTCTGGTTTTTTATACAAATCCTGATTTTCACAGCTCAGCCCTCTCTGTACTGCTTTGCTTTGCTGGCATCTGGTAGCTCCAGCTGTGACAACTCATAACAGCCATATCCTCCGCACCACCTTGACTTCATTGCAAATGAGAAGCATATTCCCAGGCAGCATACCACAGGCAACCCTCTGACCCTCCTGCCAGCAAAATAACGTGTGATGTGTCCCTTGCAGAGGTGCAAGCTGATGCAATTCTCTGACAAAATCCGATGCCTGCTGGGCAGTTTTCAAACATGACTTGCTGCAAGAGTCCCCAGGCTCAGTAGTTGCTGGCAAGGTTTCTAGGGGAATTCTCTGTGTTTATAATGGTGTGATGTGAGCTTGTTTAGTGTGAACAGTATGGTTTGGACTGGGACACCCTGGCACTTCTCTGACATGCTGCATTTGTAGAGATTGAAAAGTCAAAAAGTTTAAAACTGATAAAAGAAATGCCTTTCTCATGCAGCTGCTAACTAGCTGTGCAGTGACTGGCAATGAAAGTTGTTCAGATGAGGGACGTAACCGGGCTCCAAAACACCTCAGCATAGGTGGCGAGAGGATGTGTGATTGTTGTGGCGAAGGCTGAAACCCCTCAACATCACAGTTCAGGGCTTCGGGCACTACCTGCCGCAGAGCAGGCTGAGACTGGGGGCAGCTCATCCCACAGTCCCCCAATGCAGATGTCTCCTGCCGCGCTGTGGCAGGGGACCCCAGCTAGGCAGGCACAAACCAGCCAGCTGGCTACGCAGGGTGCGACCGAGCAGTATGCAGCTGTGACAGCCCAAATGTCTCACCTGCTGGCACAGCTCAGTTACTGCCCAGGGAGTACAGGGAGAAAATGCAGCGTTCTGCTGAGCATCGTAGCTGTCTTCCCTGCTTGTGTCTCACCAGGCTTACACCACCTTCTATATCCCCTACTGAACCCTGGCATAGGAGAACCAACCTCCCTCCAAGAGTGTAATTTACAGCCCCTGCGCTGTCAGCGCCAATCTCAGGACGAGTTGCATAGACGATAATAGATAGGCATCAGAAGCAGTTGCTGTTTAATATTCCTAGGCTGGGAGGCTGCCGCTCCCTCCCTTGGCTGCTCAGACTGTAGTTTTCAGCTGTTGGGAGTGCAGCTGCACCCAAGTGCAGGCTGATTTGCGGGGAACCCTCTGCAGCACAGGGTGGCAGACCTACCCCGAGGTCCTACAGCCTTTTATCTCATGCCAGATTTCACATTCCATATGTTATTAATGTAAACCAGTAGCATCCAAAGACAATGGTACAGCAAATCAAAACACAGCAATGTTCCAGGTTGTAAAAAACTGTTTTGTTTAGAGAAAAATGCCTTAAGAAAGGCACAAGTCTGTGCATGAGCCACCCATTAACCGAGTAAAGATTCTCCCTCTATGATCAAGTTATTCAATAACTATCTGCTGCAGGGTTTATTTGAAGAAAACTTTCTCTGACGCAGCCATTCTTGATCATTTTCAAAGACAAGAGACTTGATTAACAGGGTCCTTGATCTGATCTAGCTTGGCCACCTCAATGCCTATTTTTCTAAGTCTAGATTAATGCTCATTTTTATTTTGTTTAATAGCATTCGACAAGTCTGAACACTCCTCTGGTATGGAAGCCAGAGAGGGAAGGAGAGTGCCCCTCCTCTGTACCGAGGGTTTGTTTTTTTTCTGCAGAATACACCTACACATACAAATGAAACACATTCAAAAGACTGGCTGTTGGTTGCTTGCCTGCAGCATGCTGTGCTGAGTCAAACGTATGTGCAGATCACAAGCCCAGTGGATGCAGTGCTATTTTTAGACTGAGGATACCATGTTGTAGAAGAATAGACAGACTAGGGAAATCAGAAAGTTTTAAAAGTAATTCTGAACTGAAATGAAGCGTATGGGGAACAGCAGCAAGCCGAGGTAAGCTTACTGATGCCGGCCTTCCTACATCCTTACTAGGCAGAGATGGAAGGTGACGAAGTGACGTGAAAGGAGTTTCCTCCTTCAGTCACTGCTGCTTTCCTCCTCTTTATAGGTTTGTGGGCCAGGAGGGAGCTGGCAGTCTCCCCAAAACCTGTAATCCGAGACCTTGTTTAGGCCTAACCAGGGAGATGCAAAGCCTAAAAGGCCCGCTCAAACATTCACTCCACTGTTACAAACTCATTGTGGAAGCCACAGCTTTCCCCCGGTGATTTGTGAAAAAGTCTAAATCTGTACAAGCAAAAGACTAAGATCTTAAAAATGGCAGTGAGAGAGCAGGGACAACCAAATTGCCTGCAACAGCAGAGAGCTTATTAGCTTATATGTGCAGATAATCGTCAGAAATCAGCCGTGTTCCTGCGGAGAACAAGGCAAAGCCCTGTGGGGATGGACATCCTGAAAAAATGGAGAAATTCCCCGCCTGAGCCTAGGTCTGGGAGGTGGTTTAACTCGATCTGTGTGGGGAAGACGCATGGACCAGGCAACTGCAGGGTTCCCTCTCCCAAATGACAGCGGCGTGCCCAAGCATCGCTCCTTCGGAGGAAGGCAAATAAAGACAAAAATACAGCCTGGCACAGGGGTTCCCTGCTCTCAGCAGGCACCCCATCCCTCGAGCGGCAGCCTCGCTACTCCTGAGCAGCACCTCCAGCCCCGTGCCACCAGACACCTCTGGTTTGTGTGGCTGAATAAGCCAAGCTCTTTCAATCTCCTTTCATAAGAGATTATCACCTAAGCACTTAATTATCTTGTAGCTTTTCTCTGCACGTGTCCCATTTCAGTCTCTTTTTTTCCTTGCACATAGATGGCTAGGACTGTGCACGGCCTTCCAGCCCTCCCGGGGTGCACAGCAGTTCCTGTCAGCCAGAGCCTGCTTACCACCGCACCTGTAGCCCCTGGCACTGGCATTTGCATCTTTGTGTCACCTGCTAATTACCTAAATGCCCGCTGGCTTTTGCACCCAGGTGACTATGGCAGATTTTAAGCAGATCTTGAGGAGCACTTTCCAGAGCTGCCTCGTCCCCTCATGCCACCCTTCTCAAGAGCTGATGCTTTCCCTTGAATTGAGGCTTATCCACTTAATTTTTTTCAGCTTTTTTCATATTGCATGACAATTTCCACTGAAAAGCTTTGTTTGAATCTACAGAAAGGCCATGGTGTTGCCTTTGTCTAAGAAGTCACCTGTCTTATCCTAGCATATTACATTAGTCAGGCACAATCCGCCTTTTACAAAATCTTGTTCAATTTTATTCCATTTCCCTCCCTGTCTTTGAGTACACTTTCCTTTAAGGTCTATTCTAAAACCTTGCACAACATGAGAACAAACAAATAAGCCCATAATTGCTCAGATCTCTCCTTTTTTCCTTCCCAAATGTACCTTTTTAAAATGCCTGGATTTTACAGAAACAAAACCTGCCCAATCACTTTCTCCCTACCTCTCCCTAATAGTTTTTCACTCTTTGACCAATTCCATCTAGAGTTTGACAGCAGGGCACAGCTCACCGAGATAATTAAGTCCCTGCAAGCTTAATGAAAATCGCTGGGCAGGAGGAGGAGAGATCCCGGGTGCTCTGCGGCTCTGCAGCCTGTGAGCACACCTCTCTGGGGCGAGAGGTGCTGCGCTGAAGAGCTGAGATAAATACTCCGCATGCAGGAATAGCTTCAGACCGGCTCTCAGCTCCACCGACACCAAAGTCAATCAAACACGCTGGATCTGTAGCAAAAGAGGATTAATTAATTGCAGAGCTCTTGTAGCCACTTGTTGGAAAGTAGGCTTTATTCTGATTTTTCTCGGGTGTGCAGTGTTAGTCCGGGACTCCAGAGTTTCAGTTAACCCGTCCCATTGGCTTGGCAATCCTTTGTTTTAGCCAGAGTGCTTTGCATCCTGTTCTGTTCCACACCAGCCACACCACCTGTACACACCTTCCCATGCTGTTCACAGGAAAGATCAGACATGTTTAGCGAACTGCTCTTTCTCTCTGGCCTAATTTACAATTTTAAAGGAAGACTCCCTTAAGATTGCTGAGGATTTTTCATCTCCACATATGCTGCAAACTGTTCCCATGCAGTAGTGTATTAGGCACAGCAGTGGCTCCTATAAGAATAATTGCAGCTGCATGGGGGACTTATTGTCCAATCATATAACAAAAATTCCTATCTTTTATCAGTTTCTCAACAAGACTGACTGAAGCCAAGAGCATCTTGCTGCAATTTAAAACCCTTCCAGGGGGTTATGTGCCCCTACAGGACACTGCCGGGGCCCCCTCTGCCTTCCAGTGTTCCAGCTGCAGCTGCCCAAGTGCTGGGCACAGCTCCCTGGTTCAAACATTTTTCTGGCCCCATCTCTTCCTGTGTCTAGCAGCTGGAAATCCCAATTCTTGCACACTCCTTCATAATTTCCCACTATCCCTTCAGGCAGCTTTCCTTCGGTTACCTGCCTCCTGTGCATTTCTGTCACGTAGTCTCTGGTTGCACTTCTTAGCCATGAACCTCTTGCATCTTCTTCCTGTTATCAGCAATACTCTTCTTCCCATCTCACATTCGAGCTCCTGGTTACCATCAGCTGGTTACAGAAGAGGGTCAGCTACACTGGGGTGGCTCAGACATATCGGGCTCCCCCTCCCCTGGCCATGCCTGTTGCAAAGCTGGCAGAAAACTAAGCCTCAGCCTTCCTTGCACTGAGCCAACCGAGTTTTGCAGCTTCGTGTTGCCCTTCATATCCAGCTGCCATATTAATAGAGCACAGTAAATGAGGTTTGGCCTGTATTCAGAATCTTATAAATTTCAAGTGTTCTGCATTAAACATCTACCCTATTGTTCATCGCTTGGGACTCGGGGAGTTCTCAGCGGGCGAATCACTATGGTTGCACAGCCCAGTGAAGTATTTCATGCCAAGCTGTGGAGGAAGTAGCGATAGTATTGATAGTACTTTATTCACATTTACAAATGAAAGACCAAATGTGTTTTTTATTGATTTTTTCCCTGTTTAGTGCAAGATGCTCTTCAAAGTCACTGTGGCTCAGTGCTGAAAGCTCTGACAGATAAAAGCCAAATGGAGCAGGCGCTGCTGGAGATGGAGAGGAGACTTGCAGCCGTAAGCGCAGAAATTAATCTTTTATTCTGAAACCTCATTCTGAATTTTGCCTGCTTTTTCAAAATATTAGCTGAATATTAAATTGCCATCGAATGGTGGATTATAAAGTAGACTGCTCCTGTTACAACAAAGGGGGAAAGACATATCAAAATGCTACTTCTAGGCCATATAATGACTGATGCTTACCCAAGTGCTGGTTAACAGTGCTGTAAGCTCTGATAAAACCCTGGTCAGTAAGAGGGGAGCCCAACAGTGCCCTGTCATGTCAGGCCAGGATGGAGCACAGCTTCCTCACGCTGGCACATGCTCTTGCTGACAGAGGTGGTGCGATGTGTGCCTGCGAGGGGAGAACACCTCACAGAAGTGCTGTGCCTCGTCCCTTCTGCTGGGTGGTTTCCCAGGGAGAGGAGAAAAGAGGTGAGAAAAGAACAAGTGGGTGTCAGAGACAAAAGAATGAACTGTCAGAGACCTCCTGGACAGGTCTGGTTTCTCCAAAGACCCTGCTGCAAGAATTGCTGTCAGCAAGGATGTGTCACGCCAGAGCTCCTGGGAGAGGGGGCACACAGTGCGTTGGGGGAATGCCCAAATCCCAAACCTCTTGCTTTTGTGGGACAGTTTGAGAAGACATATTACACAGGGAGATACAAATTGCTGATCTTTGGGTCGATACCCAAATGAAGGGGTCTAACTGACACATAGTACCTAAAAGTTTCTTATTTGAATACTATTATTGCACCTTTCAATGTGTTGCTTACTGCTTCTGTTCTGCTCGCTGTCTCCCCAGAAAGATGTGGAGATTTTGGATGTGAAATCCAGTGTCCAGCTGCTGAAGGAGAGTCTGGAGTCACTGCCAGCTCAGCTGAGTGATCAGCGACTGAAGCTATGTGAAGAATTAGGCTTCCTGAGGCTCCCTCACACCTTGGCTGAGCTGCACACGTTCATTTCCAGCACCAGATTTCCCCCTCACATGGCAGATAACTCTTCCCAGACCTCCCCTGGCCCACGCCAGGACCGTGTTCAGGGTGAGGAGAGTGCATGCTTGCTATGCTGCCGAGGCAGGGGGGGTTGCAGCCCCTCGGGTCGGTCTCAGTCCCCTTGCACAGCAGTGGGGGAGCAGCATGGAGACTCCCCTGTGAAGAACCAGGTCACCAAGGATGGCACACCTCAGGGTGACCTAAACATGGCTTCAGAAGGGAAAGTCAGCCCCATTGCTACAGTGGCGTGTGGCAGAGAAAACACCTCTTTGCAGGAGGTGAAATATGGTCTGGAAGCACAGAGCTGTTCTAACCACCCTTGCGTGTGCTGCACTAACAGTCACTTTTTGGGGGGTAGTCAGAAGAAACACAGTCCTGTACTGCAGGAGGTGCCTCTGCCAACTCCACTGAGGAAAGTGGTCAGGAGATGCACCAGAGGATTGGGACCTGTGATGCCGTCACAGCAGAAGCAGCCTCAAGTTTGCCACCTTTCTGTACGAAAAGGTACGCCTGGGCAAAGAGACAATCACCTGTCCACAGACGGTGAGGTGAAGAATCCACCTGTAGGGAACAAAGCAAAACAGAAGCCAGGAAGGATCCCCTGGAATAAAGTGACAGGAAGGAAGAAACCGTGCCCTGCTATGAGAAAAGGCAAGCTCTGTCAATGTGTTGACGGTGGGCTGAAGCAAAAGAAAGAGAATGGGATTACTGAGTTGGAAAACTCCAGAAAAAATTGCTTTCCCAGATACACAGTTGCTCTCAGTTTAGGAAGCTCTAACCCAACTCCTGCAGCTCCCACTCAGCAGATCTTCAGCAGTGCTCAGCCAAGGCTTACAAAGAATTTTGCACCGGTGCCATGCTCCAATGAAAGCCTGCAACAACGTGCAGACAAAAGAAAGAGAAGTTTGGGAATTAAAAAAAGAGCAAAGGCTTCCAGTGTAAAAAGGAATTTCTGGGATTCCTCTCCCCAGGAGAATATATTTTCCATGTGCAGCATGACAGGTGAAAAACAGATGAGCTGCTTCAGCCTCCGAAGCCCTGCAGCCTCCAAGAAACCACGTCCTGTCAATACGCTGGCTCAGCAGAATACGGCCTGTTGCCCTTTGGTTTTTGATAGTGATTATTCCGACTGAAGGGTTTTGTTTCGTGTTCAGAGTCCTCAGCACAGGCTTGACGGTCTCAGTCGCAGTTTATTCCTCTGGATGTGTTACCTGCTCAGTCAGAGAGGATGCTTGAAAGTGTCGGTGCCCACTTTGATAGATTGTAAGGGACTGCCTGGGATCTGAGGAGACGCCCTCCCCCAGCTTGGAAAGCTGATGGAATCTGTGCTGCTCCCAGCAGAGCTGCCACGGGCACCAATGACCATCATATTTATGCAGCAGAGAAGTACCTGAGGAGTCTGCTGGGACATTCACTGGGGAGGAGAGGGCTGGCAGAGCAGAGACGTGCAGCTCAATCAGATTTAGCATCGAGATCTACTTGAGACTTTTCAACTGGGCAGATACAATAATAGCTCTGTGGCCAGAGGCTTTAATCTGTTTCTCACTTGTAGTTGCTATATTGGTTCATATGCCTGAAAGTTCAGCTGTTTAGCTCCGTAGGTGATAGTAGCGTTGTTCTGGTTGATTTTGATAAAGTTCAGATTTGTCCCGGGAGTTGTTCGTGAGCTTTGGACAGGGACAAGTTTAGCTGAGGAAAACCAAATCCCAACACCCCAGGTTCACCGTCTATGGCATTATTTCTCCTTTTAGGCTGAAATTTCCTGGTTTCAGAAAATTCAGGAAATTATTTAGTTTCTACTTTATGTGTCTCTTGTATCTCTTGGCTAATCAAGTAATTCTCCAACATACACTTTTCAAGGGCAGCGGTTCTCAAATGGAAGCCAAAAGATGTGACCTTCAGATTCAGCACCGATGGACAGTGCTTGTCCTTTAGAAACCACCTCTCTAGCGAGGAGTCGCTCTAAAATTTTCAAGTCAGAAAGGACCAGCCTGCTCTCCTAACCTGGTGTACACAGCAGTGAGATCGGTGGGGCAGCCCCAGACCCCGCAGAGCAACTCATTCCAGGGTACCCAGCTGCAGCTATCAGCTTCCACTGCCTCAGGGATTTGTATCGCATTTGATTTTTGGTCTGGGATACAAAAGAAGCATTTTGGTGTTGTCGAAGCAGGTCAATTGCCACGAATCCAACCGGTGTCCTCCCGAGGGGGAAGACTGGGATCCCTTTTTCCTGGCTTTAATAAACTCATTGTGTCTTCACAGAAGTCCAGTGTCTTTGTGTTGGTTTTTTGGGAGAGGCACGATCCTCTTTCAGCAGGTGAGCAGGAGGCTGTTTAACGCCCCTGGATTGTGAACTGGGAAGATTATTTTTTTCAGCTCCTCTCTGATGTTTAAAGAAGGAAACCTCTGCCCTTCCAGTGTAACATTGGCTCGGTGACATTAATTAGCAAGGGGGAGGTGGCAGGGGCGGGTGTGGGGAGCCCCCAGAGCCCTGGGGACCCCCCCCCAGCTCATCGGAGGGACTGGGTGACAGCTGCCAGCAGCAGTGCCCATTCATTCCACATCGCCCTCCCGTACCCGCCCCCCCAGCACGGCCTTTGCTGGGCAAAACCTGCTCCCTGGGGCTCGCCTCCCCCTGCGTTTCGGAGTCTGCGGGGACAGGCGCTGGCCCCTGCGCAGCCCCCAGCCTGGATGCTCACCCCGGCGCTGCAGAGAGCTCGGCAGCGCATGGCTGAGCTTGGAGGGACCTCTGGAGGTGCCTGCCGCAAGCCCCTGTGCCGAGCCAGAGCAGGCCCCGGCACCCTGACACCCCGGTGACGGAGCGCCCGTGCTGTGGGGGACACAGGGCTGCCTGGGGACACTCAAAGCCACCCCACAGCAGGCACGCGGCGGGGTCATGAAAAAAATCCCCAGAGAAAGGAGTTATAACAGCAACGGCAGCCAGCCATTGCCAACTCTGCTCGCAGCCTCGATGGACAAAACTGGAAGCGTGTGTGTGTTCGTGTGTGCGTCACCGGCTCTGCCCCGGGCCTGGGGCCGGCATCCCCAGCTGGGAGCCACCGCACTCCCGCGGGATGTAGCAGCCTCCCCAGGGCGCCGCGCTTGCACGCCGGGGGAGCAGGTCCTGTCTCCCAGCCCATACTTGAGCACGCATGGCTGCCGAGCTTGCTGCCTCTGGCTCCCCACTGCAGCCGGCCATGCCACGAGGTGCACAGGGTCCTGCACCTGCGGCTTCTCCCGGCCTTCAGCACCATGGGGCTGCTGGCACCTGAGTTTGTGGGGTCTCGTCCCACCCTTCACCAAAGGTCCGCAGGGAAGATGCCAGGGGTGATTCCCCTGGCCACACAGCCGAGGGGGACTGCGGAGGGCACGGGGCAGCACCGCAAAACACACAGTGGTCATGAAAACACAAAGCTGGACTCCAGGCTGTTTGTGGGCACTTATTTGGGGCAGTTTTCTCCTAAACTGGGGGTTTGTCCTGCTTCCTTGGGGGAGAGCCCAGGAGAAGAGGGAGGACAGCATCCAAAAGCTGGTGAAACCCAGGCAGGGATGGGCATAGGGGTGCAAGAGCACAGGTCGTATTCTCTACCCGGCGTCCCCAGCTGCGCAGGCAGGCAGGCAGGCAGCCGCTGTGGTGGCAGGGAGCAGGGCAGCTCCTCTCTTCTCCTGCCAGTGAGTCACTTGGCAGAGGAGGAAACTGCTGACGGCACCAGGGATGTGGGGGTGGCTGCGGCACCCCTGCCTCGTGCTCAAGGCACCCCGACGACTGCAGTGTCTGGGGCACAGCTGGCTCCCTCCCCATGGCCCCACTGCACACTGGGCTCCACGGCCTCCCCACCCACAGGGTGACACCAGCCGGCCGCCTGCCGCTGCCTGGCTCTCCCCCCATGCGGCCTCCCCGGCGCTAATCCCCGGATTAGCTGCCTGCCCTGCCTGCTTTGTGGGGGCCAGCATTGCCCAAATTCCCTGGCCCCTGTGCTCAGCTGGCTGCCTCAACCCCCCCAGCCCCACTGCCTGTGCATGGAGGGGTGGACCAGGGCCCAGAAATGCCCCACGTGCCCGTGGTGAGCCCAGCCCAGGCATGATGCCCTAGGAACGGAGAGGTGGCTGGGAGCAGGTGGGGGGCACCCCATGCTGCTGCCAGCATGGCCATGGGGACCTGAGGTGCCACCTGTCCCCACTGGCCTAGGCAAGAGGAGAGCAATGGCAGTGACAGAGGTTTGCCAAGGCCGTGGTGGCTCACCTACAGCCTGAGGGAGCTGGGGTGCAGGCAGGGGGCCGGGGGGCATCACCATGTGGGGCAGAGCCCTGAGCTGATGTGACTTTGTGGGGCTGCGGCCCTGCCGGTGCCAGCGCAAGCCCTGGCAGAGCGGGCAGCTCTCCAGCCGCACAATTAGCTGATTAGCTCATTACCTACACCTTGGCAGGGCCCCCGAGCCCAGCGGCTGCCAGGGTGCTGCGTGCCCCGTGCGGGGTGGGC
>NW_009258661.1:4471177-4471901 GCF_000687185.1 Egretta garzetta
CCCTCGCACGGACACTGAGCTGACGGGACAGTGGGGACCCCAGTCTGCCACGGGGGCTGCTGTCAGCACCAGCCACGCACCACTGCCTGCCTCCAGCACAGCCCCCCCTGGCACTCCCAGCACAGGTAGGAGCTGGTGTGGTGGGGGCGACCCCTTGGTGGGGACTGAGCCCCCATGGGTGCCCGGGTCTGCCCTCTCTCACAGGACTGCTTCCTGAGGAGGACGTCGGTTCCCCACAGCGGGTCCGGGGCGCCGTGGGCCCCGTGAGCATCCCGAATGCCACGGAGCCTGCCTCACAGCCAACCGCACATCCTACCACAAGGATGCCCAGGACCAGGCACTCAGGTGATGCGGGGCTGCGGCCGAGCCCGTCAGTCAGTCCCCAGTGGGGATGCCATGGGAGCCCATCCCCGGGGCATCAGGGCGGGCGGCGGGGACAGCAGCTATCTTGGGCTGCCCAGACAGGACACGGTGACACCTTCAATCAGGATTGTGCCCGGCGATGGCCCTAATCTACTCCTAAGATTAGTGCTAAGTGCCCAGCGGGTGGGATCTTCCCTGGGGGGAGGTCCGTGCCACCCAGGGTGCCATGGCTGAAGCATCCCGGCCATAGGGTGCAGGTGGGGGGCTGGGTGTCAGTGAGCCGCATGCGTGGGATTCCCCCCTGCTCCCCACTGACTGTCCCCCTCCCTCCTGCCTGCAGATGCCCCAGGGATGCAGCCCC
>NW_009258661.1:4474212-4474648 GCF_000687185.1 Egretta garzetta
CTGGGGGCCGGGCCTCTCCTCTGGAGCATGACGGGCTGGGGCAGCATGCTGTGCCCCCCCCCCACAGTGCCGCACTGCTCAGCAACACTGCACCAGCCAGAGGGGGCTGTGCAGGATCCCCCGGGGAACCAGGCACCCCTGGCTCATTCTGCAGGGGGGGAGGCGAGACCCTACGCTAACAGGGCTGGGGGATGCATGCAGGGCACAGCACTGCGCGCAGGATCCGGCCTCATCAGCCAGCCCTTGCTGGGGTGGGCAGCCCCGCACCCCAGGCTGAGCCAGCCCCTCCACCCGTGCCCAGCAGCTCCAGAGCTATCTGCCCTTCATGAAGCCGTCGAGGACACGGTCGCTGCGGTCAGAGAGCCAGTAGCCGGCCATGGCAGCCACAGCGCCGATGAAGATGGCGGTGAAGACCATGTAACCCTTGGGGGGCACG
>NW_009258661.1:4474677-4474891 GCF_000687185.1 Egretta garzetta
CAGCCCCCCCACCTCGTCCTCTGTCACGTCGTCAAAGAAGCCCTTCTCTGGGGCATCTGCAAGGACAGTGCTCGTGGTGGGGGCACAGCCAGGTGGGCAGAGCACCCCACACCCTCTCCCCGCAGCCCGTCCCCTCTCCGCCGCATCAGGCTGTACCAGGGGGCTTGTCCTCCACGCAGTGCCCATCCTGCCGGACGTGGCCGCGGGCCCCGAC
>NW_009258661.1:4479365-4479947 GCF_000687185.1 Egretta garzetta
AACAGCACCCCCATCCACGCCAGCGCCCAGCGGGCATGCAGGTCTGTGGGCAGTGGTCAGTGCCTACCGAGGGTCCCCAGCACCCACCCCGTAGCTCCACGGGGTGGGTGCCCTCCCTCCACCCCACACCAGCTCCCCTCTCCCCTGGCACCGCTGGGGACACTCACACTTGTGCAGGGGACAGACCCAGAGCGTGACCCCGGTCCCGTTCTCAGGGTGCCAGACCTGCGGGGATGGGGACAGGGACACATCACACACTGCCTGGTCCTTGCCTGCTGCCCACCGGCTGCCTGCCCTGCCCTGCCTGCACTGCCCTGCTGCCACATCTCGCCGCAGCTCCGGTTCCAGCAGCCCGGGGTGCCCGGCTCCCTGCGAAGGCAGCAGGGGGTGAGCCGCCTGTGCTGCCAGTGCTACTGCCACCAGGACATGGGGGTCCCTGCCCCTTACCGAGCTGGCAAAGCTGGCAAGGGGCGTGCAGGTGCCCCGCTCCAGGGCGCACAGCGAGGTGTTTCCCCTGTGCTCCAGCAGCAGGACATCATCGGCACGGCCGGGCAGTGCTCCTGGGGATGTGGGGGGTTGGGG
>NW_009258661.1:4484478-4484835 GCF_000687185.1 Egretta garzetta
AGAGACTGGGAGAGGGGGGGGGGGGGTGGTGGGGCGTCTGCCCATCCCTACCACCCCCTGCAGCCTGCCGGGAACCCCACTCACCGTCAGGACAGAGCAGCTGCTTCCGAGCAAAGCGCACATCCGAGCGCCACACCTGGGGAAGGGGCTAGGTGAGGGGAGGCCAGGTTGGGGTCCCCCCCACAGTGCGGGTGCCGGTGTGGGGGTCACCTTACCAGCACACAGCTGCCCAGGACCTGCACCGGCAGCAGCAGCGCCAGCTCCCCTGGGGCAGAGCCCTCTGGCTGCAATGCACAAGGGCAGGGTCAGCGTGGATCAGCGCCCTCCATGTCCCACCCAGCCCTGGGCCACTCACCC
>NW_009258661.1:4484888-4485768 GCF_000687185.1 Egretta garzetta
GCACTGAAGGCCGCAGGGACGCTGGAGGTGAGGCGCAGGTGCAGCTGCAGCCCCCAGGCGCTCACTGAGACGTTCCAGGCGGTCTCTGCAGCCACCGGAGAGAGAGGGGGGATCACGGGATGTCCAAGGGGATGAGGGGCACGTGGGACGTCAGGATAGAGCTGTGCTCAGCCCAGGGGTGCCCCCTGCCCACGGGGCTCACCTGGCCGGTGGGGACACTCCACGTGGCTGCTGTTCCTGTAGGAGAACTGGGAGGAGCAGGCTGGGTGAGCTGCCAGCCCCCACCGCTGCCCCCAGCCCCTTCCCCAGCAGTGCGTGCCCGCCCACCCGTGGGGGCTTACCTGGAAGCAGAGCTGGGGGTGCACATCCACCTTGTCCAGCGAGTACACCTGGTACAGGCAGAGAGCACATCACCGTCCCCAACCCGCACAGCCCACGGGCACCCCAGTGCCCACCTGCTGCCCTCGGGGACCCTGGGGTCCAGCGGGTGCCCCAGTCAGGGGCACAGCCATGCACCCCTCTGGGCTGGTGCCCCATGGCACCCCAAAGCCAGGACCCTTCACCTGCTCCTCCTCGTTGGCCGTGGAGTTGGGGATGTCATGGCAGGGTGCAGTCTCAGATGCTGCCTCCCTCCAGCAGAGGGGGGCCCGGGGGCGCAGGGGGCAGCTGGCACTCAGCACCATCGCCATCTGGTCCTTGATGCTGGTGCTGTAGTCGTGGAAGTGCACCGAGGACCACAGCTCAGGGCCATCTGCGGGGCACGGTGTCAGCAGCAGGGCATGGATGGACATGGGGACATGGCCAGCGGACCCCAGGGCCCTGGCTCCCCTCCCTGCAGGCACTCACAGGCGGCCGGCTGGTCGTGGAAGGGGCAGCGCTT
>NW_009258661.1:4487238-4487819 GCF_000687185.1 Egretta garzetta
GCGCCAGCGCTGCCCCACGGGGCCCGGCTGCGGAGCTCCAGCCCTGACAGAGCCCACCCATCCCTGCTCATTTCTTCTTCTTCTCCTGCGTGCTGGTGAACCAGGAGTCCAGCAACTTCTTGCTGTAGTAGAGCTGCCAGCCATGCACCTGGGCGGCCACCACCACCACCAGGCACATGAAGGAGACGGCCGAGAAGCCGAAGATGAAGCGGTAAGCTTTGCCGTGCCGGTAGAGCTGCTGTGCCATGGGGAACATCTCCATGGCCCCGTAGATGAGAGGAGCCACGGAGAAGAGGCCGGTGCTGATCATGGAGAGCACCAGGTAGCTGATGTTGTTGCGGGGGAAGGAGAGGAGGCCCAGGAGGGAGGGCAGGATGCTGAGCAGGTAGGGGTACTCCCACTGGTAGGGCATGGCCACCTGGTCGTGGGGCAGCAGCTTGAGGTGCCCCACGCACATCTGGGCCAGCAGCAGCAGCCAGATGCCCACGTGCATGTAGATCAGCTTCTTGATCTCCGACTTGAGGGCCACGCTGGGGGGAGAGAGAGAGAGAGGGCGCTGCCAGTGCCCGCTGGGGGGGCCC
>NW_009258661.1:4489978-4491464 GCF_000687185.1 Egretta garzetta
GCCGCCCCACTTCCTGCACACCCTGCGGCGCCTGGGGCTGCCCGGGCACCAGGAGCCCTAGAACCCATGGTGGGACCCCCACCCCAGCCCACTCCCCCTCTGCTACTCCATTAAATACCCGACCGCTGCCAGGGTGGCTCAGTGCCTGTTTCTGTTCCTGGCACACATGGGATGCATCCCCCCAGCATTGCTGGGGCTGCCAGCCCCCTGTCCCAGGCAGAGCTGGTGATGGCAGCTGTGCCACCACCCCTGTGCCTGACCTGGCTCCCAGGGCAGGGGCACGGTGGTGTCACTGCTGCCAGGACGACTGCAGGCAGGCAGGAGCAGAGGTGGCTTTTCCCCTGCCCAGCTGCCGTGACAGCCCCAGTTCCTGCCCACAGCCCCGTTCCAGGTTCAGCCCCGGCCGTGCCCACACCGTCCCGCACACAGAGGGACAGAGCCAGGCTCCTTGTCACAGCCATGTTTGGCAGCCCCTGGAAGGGGTGGGCTGGGTGCCCCCACCAGCAATGGGGTCTGTCTGGGGTGGGGGGAGCTGGGTGCCACTGCGTCGCTCCAGCTGGGATGGGCAGGGCGCTGCTGCTGAGCCGGTCCCCTCCTGGGTGTCCTTCAATGTCGCAGTTCTTCTGTGTCCCCCTGGGACCCACCCTGTGCCTCCTCCCTGCAATGGGGCTTGGCTGCCCTGGGTAGGGCCAGGGGGTTCAAGCGCTGGGTGCCAGCCCAGGTGGGCGCAGCACCTCGGCAGGAGGGGGGGGGGGGGGGGGCCCGGGCAGGTGGGGTCGTTCCTGCGGTCAATGACCACACGCAGTGTGTCCCGCTGGACGCTGGCACACAGCCGGCTGGTCACTGCCGAGGAGGGGGCCATGGTGGGGCTGGCGTTGATCTCCAGCAGCCAGGGCTGGCAATCCTCCCCAAAGACAAAGTCAGCCCCATAGAGCTCAAAGCTGCCCTTGCGGGACCCCACCAGGTCCTGGGCGCTGCGCAGGGCACCCACCACTGCTGTCTTCATGCCGGGCACCATCACCTGGTGCCAGGCACCTGCCCGCCCCACCTGTGCCAGGTACACCTGGAGCTGCCGGCAGGACCAGATCTGGTCGGGGGGCAGCTGGGGGTGCCGGCCCCGCGCTGGCCTGCACTGCTTCTGGATGGAGACATTGCAGAGGTGCCGGGCACTGGGGCAGGGAGAGCGGGGCTGGGTCAGTGGGGTGCCAGTGGGTGCTGGGGTACCGGGGTCCAGTGCAGGGGTCACTCACGGGTCCAGGTGGTGCAGGGAGAAGGGCTGGGAGCAGAACCGCAGGTAGCTCTCGCGGTAAAACCAGACGGTTAGTGGGTTCCAGCTGGTCACCAGGAACCATTGCCGGACATCAAATTTGGTGCCAAAGATGAGCAGTGGCCGCTCCACGTACTTCTGCACCACCCACTCACCAGCCCGCGATGAGGGGGCTGCGCAGCCCCCCGCCAGCCGCCGCACCCCCCCCCGCTGCGCCAC
>NW_009258661.1:4491548-4493457 GCF_000687185.1 Egretta garzetta
TTGGCCCCAGGTTTAAGGATCCAACCGTGGCGGTCGCCCTCCATGCCGAGCTGGGGCAGCCGCCCTGCCAGGCGCTGCAGGAGGGCACAGCACCGCTCCCGCTGCGCCTTGCTCAGCACCAGCCCGGCCCCCTCGCTGCAGGGGGACATGGGAGGCTCAGTGCCAGCCCCACCGCAGCGGCCCCCCATCCCGCTTTGGCACTCACTGCACCACACAGTAGTACTCCCGCAGGAAGCGGTTCCAGTCAGTGCCCATCATGTGGGGGGACCGGGGATCCCCATCGATGTCCTGGTGCCCCAGGCTGCCCAGGTGCTGCTTGCAGACCTGCAGGGCTTCCTCCACCAGCTGGGGCGGCAGGGGGGGACCTGGTCCCGCTGTGGGTGGCATGGTGTGAGGGACATCTGGGGATCCGCTGTGCCACCCTCAGGGCTGTGGCACAGAGCCTGCCGACGGGATGGGTGGCTTTGGGTGCGCAGGGATGGGCTGGGGGCAGGGGGGGGACAGAGCACCCATAAGGTAGGCTGGCAGGTTGGGGGTGTCTCAAGCCACAGGCCCCAGCAGAGACTCAGCACCCAGGCACATCTGACCCCAAACTCTGTGTCCCAGCTCCACATGCTCACCTGGCCCCTTGCTGGATTTTGGGGGCTGCTCTGTCCCCACTGGCACATCCCCAGCCTTCTCCAGGGCCACTTTGAGCAGGCTGCGAGCTGCCGTCAGGCGGAAATCCTCTGCAAAGGGGACATTGTCCCCACCTGGTCCTGCACGGGACGCAGGGGGACTAGAAGCAGAGGGGGGACAGGAGGGCAATGGCCCTGGTGGGTCACGCCAGCCCCAAGCTCACCGATGAAGGCTTGCCGCTCATCCACAGCCCCCAGGCGGTAGCACCGGGGGAAAAAGGTGTCTGGGTCAGCTTGGTCGAACCAGGGCAGGTTTCGCAGGTTGAGGCACAGGCCCTCCTGTTTAGGGGATGGTGGCAGCCCCCCCTGGCCCCCCCATCTCCCTCCCCATTGTGTCCCACCCCCTGGGGGCTCCAGGCTCCCACCTTGGTGGTGAAGGCGCCCACCTGGGCGTAGTGGTTCACCACCTGGTCCTGCCGCAGCAGCCGGCAGTCGACAGCGCCGCAGCGGTTGGTCCAGATGAAGTACGGCACCTGGTCCCGCACCAGGTGGGACTGCGGGGGGGCCAGGGTGAGGCACTGACGCCCCCACCCTCGCCCTGGCCCCAGGCTGCATCCTGCACCTGGGAGTCCCAGGGGCCATGGCAGAGCTCAGCCCTAGCCTTCTCAGCTAACCATGAGGTCGTGGATGCCATCGAGGTCTTCATCCCACTGCTCCTCCTCCTCATCGTGTGGGCATGGAGAGCACGGGGACTCTGGGGTGCCCAGGGAAGGCCATGCCCCACAGCACGCCGACCCCAGCTGCAGGTCCAGCACTGCCTCCCCCTGCTCAGCAGCTTCAGCATCACCTCCCTCCTCCTCCTCTTCCTCCTGCAGCTGTGTCTCCTGGCTGCCATGATGCTGCCCCAGCTGGCTGCCCACCCTGCCCATGCCAGGGAGCTTCCTCTCCACCCAGCCCCGGGCCCGCAGCAGGCTGCGGATGACAGGGTAGGGGCCCTGCACTGTGAAGATCTTCTTCTCCTGGGGAGGGACCCCAGAGCTCAGCCTGCACCACCCCTGGTCCCTCCGGCTCAGCTCTCACTCGAGCCGTAAATGCAATAAAGGCCATAAATGCAGGTTTGGGGGTGTGAAATCAGGCCCCTCACCTTGATAGCCCTCTCCACGTGCAGCCTGGCCCTCTTCAGCCGCTCGGGGTCAAGCGAGTGGTGGCGGCACCTACGGTGGCCGGCGGTGGTGGATGCTGCCTGGCCTGCGAGGACAGCCCAGGCTGACCCCGCTGGCCCCACATCCCTA
>NW_009258661.1:4494272-4495155 GCF_000687185.1 Egretta garzetta
AACCTGAAAGGCAAAAGAAGAGGGGCGCCCGTCAGTCCCTGCCCGCAGACGCTCCTCCTGCCCAACCACCCTCCCAGCAGGGTGGTCACCCCGCCCTGCCACCGAGGCCGAGGGCGGCCGCCGCTCAGGGAGCTCCACGCTCAGCTTTTCTTGCTGCCTCGCCCAGGGACTGTGCGTCCCATTGCAGCAGCCACCGAAAGGGCTGCGTCCCCCCCGCTGCTGCCTGACCCTGAGCGCACGCCGGGGTCTCAAAGCTGGCGCTTCACGAGCGAAGGGGGTGTGAGCTGCCCTGGGCATCCTCCCCTCCATCCCCAAGAGGTGCCCAGGCAGAGCCCCCCAACCGTCCCCACAGAGGGGATGGGGGGGCTCTGGGCATGAGGGCCACAGCGGCTTGGAGCCCCCACCCTGCTCCCAAAATAAGTGACCCGTCCCCTCCCGGTTTAGAGCCTCACGTTCTTCAGGAACTCCTCTGCCACGATGCGGGCCCTAGCATTGACAGAGAGCTTCATCTCGCTGATCTCCTTGTCGATCTCCTCCATGAAGTGGATGACAAAGTCTACCAGCTTGTGCTTGTACATCTGCTCCGTGTGGAAGTTTGTGATCAAGAAGCTGATGTCATAGCCCTGGGGAAGAGAGACGCGCCCTGGGGATGAGCACCCATGACCTCGCATCCCAACTCTGCACTGGAGACAGCCTCCCCCCCGACCCCACCCCCGTGCCAGGAGCGGAGCCGGGAGCTGCTCTGCCACCTCACCTCCACAGGCTTCCTGCGCAGGATGAAGAAGTTCTCAGCTCTCATCATCATGAAGCGCATGAATTTGTGGCACAAGATCTTCTCAATCTCGTCAGCCTGAGGAGAGGAAAGGGAAGTGAGGCTTCCCCC
>NW_009258661.1:4495304-4495582 GCF_000687185.1 Egretta garzetta
GATGATCACCGGCTGCAACAGCAGCTCTTTGCTGCTCCTGCGAGCAGAGGAAGGGCAGGACTGACTCAGAAGGAAGCATTTACTGGTCAGAAAAGGGGATGGGGAGCGCACAGGCAGGGAGCCGCAGGGGTTGTGGAGAGGAGGAGGTTTTGCTCCGTGCTGCACCATGCTGGTTTCTGCCTCCTGGAGGTTTCATCCCCAAGGCAGATCCCAATCTAGATCCCTCTCCTCCCTGCGGTTCCTCGGCTCCCTGATGGCGCCAGCCGGGCTGCCCAGCA
>NW_009258661.1:4496833-4498516 GCF_000687185.1 Egretta garzetta
CGAGACCCAGGTGCCGGCCCCGCAGCCATAGGGTGGCTCCCTGTCCCGCTCCTGCCCGCCGAGGGGGCTGCCTCCCATCCGTCCCTACCCAGCGCTGGGTGCAGGACCCCACAGAGCATCGCTCTCTCTTCCAGATCCTGACGGACTGGCAGGACAAGAAGGGCGACCGGCGGTTCCTGAAGCTGAGCAAGGACCACGATGTGGGCACCTCTGTCAAGCATGGGAAGCCCAAGAAGCAGAAGCTGGAGGGCAAAGGGGGCCACGGGACTGGGCCTGGCCCTGGCCGGCCCAAGTCCAAGAACCTGCAGCCCAAGATCCAGGAATACGAATTCCAGGATGATCCCATTGACGTGCCCCGCATTCCCAAAAATGATGCTCCGAACAGGTGCGTGGGTGCTGGGGGGCATTGGGATCACCCGTCTCCTTCCTTGCAGCACCCGGCGCAAGGGCTGTCTCCTGCCCGAGGGAGGAGGTGTCCCGGGGGGCAGTGGGGGAGTGTGTGTGTCAGCTCCCGTGGGGTCCCCTGCAGCTCTCCCTCACAGCTCAGCCGTCCCCGCAGGTTCTGGGCATCGGTGGAGCCGTACTGTGCCGATCTCACCAATGAGGAGGTCAGGGTCCTGGAGGAGCTGCTCAAGCCACCGGAGGATGAGGCTGAGCATTACAAGGTGAAAAACTCCCGAGCCCACCCGGTGCCTCCCAAGCCCATCCCTGACCCTCTCTCCCCATTCCCTGCCAGCCCTCAGCCCCTCCGTCCCCTCCCGTGCCTCACTGCGAGCGTTCCTCCCCGGGGATGATGCCGTGGTGCCGTCGAGGCGGCAGGTGAGGTGAGGGGTGCTGGGAGCTGTGCCAAGCCCTGCTCTCCTAGATCCCGCCCCTGGGGAAGCATTACTCCCAGCGCTGGGCCCAGGAGGACCTGCTGGAAGAGCAGAAGGATGGAGCCCGGGCAGCGGCTGCTGCTGACAAGAAGAAGGGTGTCCTGGGGCCGCTGACTGAACTGGACACCAAAGGTGCCTCTGTCCCCACTCGCCTTTGCCCGTGTAAAGCCCCCAGAGGGGCTGCAAGCCCCCGTGCCCAGCAGAGCTGAGCCCTGGCCTCTCACCCTGTGCCCCCAGGGCAGAGGCTTGCCCTGCCCTGCTGCTCACCTCTGTGTATTTGGGGTTGGGTTTTTTTTTTCCTCCTCCCTCTTCTTCCCAGATGTCGATGCTCTGCTGAAGAAGTCGGAGGCCCAGCACGAGCAGCCAGAGGACGGGTGTCCCTTTGGGCCCCTGACGCAGCGTCTCCTGCAGGCCCTGGTGGAGGTGAGGGGGCTCTGTGGGGCTGTGCAGTGGCTGGGCTCTGTGGGACCATGCTGTCACCTGGCCCCATGGGGTGGTGGTGCAGTTACCCTTCCCTCATGCTCCCATTGCCAGGAGAACATCATCTCCCCCGTTGAGGACTCCCCCATCCCCGAGATCACCGGCAAGGACTCAGGAGCTGATGGCGCCGGCACGTCTCCCCGCAGCCAGAACAAGCCCTTCAGGTGAGCAACTGAGGTGGCCCTGGAGCTCGGTGCTGCCCGCAGGGACGCCGAACGTGCCAGTGGCTTCCCTGCCCTGGTGAGTCGGGGGGAGCAAATGGCGCGTGGTGGGCAGCAGCCGCTCTGTGCCCCGTCAGCGTCCCCCACACCAAGTCGCTGGGGGGGCG
>NW_009258661.1:4498924-4499232 GCF_000687185.1 Egretta garzetta
GTGCGGCGGGGGCTGCCCCCCCCGTGTGCCCCCCCCGGGCGGGCGAAGGAGGAGCTGCACCGGCAGGAGCTGCGGCAGCGCGTCCGCATGGCCGACAACGAGGTGATGGATGCCTTCCGCAAGATCATGGCCGCCCGGCAGAAGAAGCGCACACCCACCAAGAAGGAGAAGGACCAGGCCTGGAAGACCCTGAAGGAGCGGGAGAGCATCCTCAAGCTGCTGGACGGGTAGCAGGGGCCGAGGACCTCCCCTCTGCTGTGGACCTCGGCGGCTGGGGGGGGGGGGGGCCTGCCTGTGCCCCCCCGGCC
>NW_009258661.1:4501048-4501702 GCF_000687185.1 Egretta garzetta
GGGGCGTGTCTGCCCACGGGGCACAGGGCTTGTCGCCATCACCCCATGCTGACAACCATCCCCCTTGGCACTCCCGTCACCCCTGTGTCCCCTCACCCCCACGGCGTCCCAGCCCATGGCCGACCCTCCCCGCCCCATTCCCCACTCGTGTCACAGGTGGGAGTGGGTGGCCCCGCAGGGCACCATGCCGCTGGGGCGGGATGGGCCCAGCTGGAAGAAGAGGACTGAGGACATTCGGCGCATCTATGACTTCCGAGAGGTCCTGGGCACGTGAGTCACAGGTGGTGGTGGGGGACACAGGACGGATGGACACCGGTGACAACCCACTCGTGGTGCTGGATCCGGCCCCTCCAGCTTTGCCAAACCCACTGCGTGGAACCGCACAAGCTCAAAATATTGGCCCAAGGCAGGGGCAACCACCGGGCTGGCACGCAGAGGCCCACGCTGCAGGGGCACAGGGGTTTGCGGTGCTGACTGCCACCTCCCCTGAGCCGGACACCGTGCCGAGGGTGCCCGTGGTGGTCCCCCGGCTGGCGGAGGGCTGCCCGGCAGCCCCCAAAGCACCGTAAGGCTCTTAGGCTGGATTAGCAGGTTAATTACGGCAAGGCTTAGCGCCCGGTGGGGTGCGAGCACGCTGCCCACCACCTGCCCCAC
>NW_009258661.1:4501900-4503034 GCF_000687185.1 Egretta garzetta
TGTCCCTGACTGATAAGGGGACGGCGCAGGACTTGACGCCGGGCACGCCGTCCCCAGCAGGGCCTGTGTCCGGCTGTCCCAGCGGGCGGCTCCCGCTTGCTTTTCTCCTATAAATAGCTAGACTTTTTGCCCGTCGCCATGGCAATGGCGGCGATGGCTCTGGCCAGCAGCACCCCCTGCCTGGCTCACCCCTGCCCCCCCCGCAGGGGGGCCTTCTCCGAGGTGGTCCTGGCAGAGGAGAAGGCGACGCGGAAGCTGGTGGCCATCAAGTGCATCGTCAAGAAGGCGCTGGAGGGGAAGGAGACCAGCATCGAGAACGAGATTGCTGTCCTCCACAAGTAGGGGCTGTCCCAGTGCTAGGGTGGGGGTCTCGCTCTCTGCGCCCCCACTCCCCTGTCACAGCTCCCTGCTGCCAGCACCCATTGCTGGGCATTATCAGCAGTGCCCAAAATAGCCGGAGGCGCGTGATGCCCCACAGGGCCGAGCCCGGCTGCTCCCTGTCCAGTAGGGGCCAGGGTGGGGGCAGCCGGCAGACCCCTCACCCCTCCCTGTGCCTCCCCCCTTAGGATCAAGCACCCCAACATTGTGGCCTTGGATGACATCTACGAGAGTAGCACCCACCTCTACCTCATCATGCAGCTGTGAGTGATGTCAGAGGGGTCCAGGGGACCCAGGGGGGCCATACTGACCAGCACTGCCCGTCCCCGCAGGGTCTCGGGTGGGGAGCTCTTCGACCGCATTGTGGAGAAGGGCTTCTACACCGAGCGGGATGCCAGCGCCCTGATCCGGCAGATCCTTGATGCTGTCAAGTACCTGCATGACATGGGCATCGTCCACCGTGACCTGAAGGTGAGCGGCGGGATGCACACACACACACAGAGCCCCCTGTCATGGTGGCAGGGAGGGGACCCTGGCATTGCCCCTCCCTGACCCTCCCTCCTCCCTGCAGCCCGAGAACCTGCTTTATTACAGCCTGGACGAGGACTCCAAGATCATGATCAGCGACTTCGGGCTGTCGAAGATCGAGGGCTGCGGCAGCGTCATGTCCACAGCCTGCGGCACCCCCGGCTACGTGGGTGAGCGCCTGCTGTGGGCTGCCACTGCCCTGGGGGCAGGGGTGGGGGCCCCCCCCCC
>NW_009258661.1:4504142-4504767 GCF_000687185.1 Egretta garzetta
ACTCTCCCCCGCCACAGGATCGCCGGGGACACGGCCCTGGACAAGAACATCCACCAGTCGGTGAGCGAGCAGATCAAGAAGAACTTTGCAAAGAGCAAATGGAAGGTGAGCACGGGGTGCTGGGAGGGTGTGGGGGGAGTCAGGGGGGTGCAGGAGGCCCCCCTGGGCACCCCGTGCTGGGTGACAGACGCTGTGAGGTCAGCAGCAAGCCTTCAACGCCACGGCTGTGGATCTTGCCCTGCCCCGGGCTGTGCCAGGCTCTCACCCCTTTCCTCTCCCCAGGGTCGGACTGTGGGCACCTGCCCACGCGCAGAGCTCATCGCCTCCCACCAGACTGAGCATGGCCTCACATGGCTGCACCCTGGGGGGACCAGGGGGGGTCCCAGCCCTCCTGTGGGCACAGTGTGGGGTGGGGGGCCCTGCAGTGCTGGAGCAGGGGGGGCCGGTGTGAGGGGCCCCTGCCCTGCTCGCCACGTCTCCCAGCCCATGGTGGGATCAGGGTGCCCTGCCCAGCCCTGGGCATGGGGGTCTTCCCCCTGCCACAGGCTCAGAGCAGAGCTCTGCATCGGGGCAGGGGCAGCCCCCAGGAGCACCCCTCCCCCCCCCGCTTGGGGGTATGTCCTGG
>NW_009258661.1:4505504-4505923 GCF_000687185.1 Egretta garzetta
GGCCGCCCCCGGCCCCGGCCCCGTCTGCCAGCCAGCTCCCGGCCCTTGTGGATGTCAGCGCAGAAGAGGACCTGGCATAGGGAGAGATGATGGGGTGGGCATGGCCGGGGTGGGGGGGCGAGGGCTGAGCCCCAGGGTGCTCAGGAGGGGGGTACTCACTGCCTGTGCCCAACCAGCGTGGGGGCCCCACAACCCCCGGAAGAAGTCACCTGCGGAGAGAGGGTGAGCGCCGGTGCTGGGGGCACCGTCCCCATCCTGGGGGGATCCCACATCACGGCCCAGCCCTGCCCTCACCGATCTCCTGGTGGGCCCGGGGGGTCAGGCTCCTGCCGCCCAGCACCGCGCCGTAGCGCTGCCGCGCGATGCGCCAGACGTGGGTGTCCACTGGCACCGCCTCCGCCTTGTCCAGGGCCATGAGG
>NW_009258661.1:4507645-4509070 GCF_000687185.1 Egretta garzetta
CCGCCCCCCCCGAAGCCCCGGGCCTTACCAAGTGCGCTTGTTGTCGAAGAAGAGGACAAGGTAGAGGTGCTCGCGTGCTTCCTGAGTCATCTGCTCCCCCAGCTTCAGCACCTCCAGGGGGGGCACGGGGATGGGGACCCCGTGGTGGAACATGCCTTCCCGCGGCATCTTGGGGTCAATGATCTGCCAAAAGGGCAGGGCAGGGATGAGAGGAGAGCGGGGACCCATCCACGGGAGGGGGATGGGGAGTTTGGAGGCCCCCGGTGGCGAGCGGGGGTGCGCAGCCAGCAGTACTCACCAGCGCCGGGTAGGAGGGGTACCCCCGGCACTTGGCCCACACCAGGTCCAGGGCATCCAGGGAGGAATCCTCGTCCTCCGACAGCCATCCCGCGCCGCGGCCCATGCCCTTGCGCACCACTGTGCCAGAGGAGAGGGGAGTCAGCTGCGTCCACCCCAGGCGCCGGCCGGGCGCGTGCAGCTGCAGGGCTGCGGTACTTACTGCCGTGCCCCACGCCTCGTCCCGTGCCCACGGAGTAGGACTCGTTCTCTGTCCCCGACGTGTCCTCACTGCTGTCTTCTGGGAAGTTCACTCGGGAGAAGGAGGGCTTGCCCCTGCCCTGCTTGGAGGGCGTTGTGCTGCGGAGAGAGGGAGCGGAGCTGGTGGTAGGAGCCATGTTAAGCTTCCAGAAACTGCTTTCGAGAGGGCCAGCCTGGCGGGACATTGGGGCTTGTGGGCTCCAACCACCAGCCTTGGTACTGGGAAGGACAGTGGGACGGTGCTTCGGCCGGGGCACTGGCCAGACCCTCACCCCAGTTCCACCCAGAAGGACCCGGAAGACACACACAGATCTGAATTACAGGCACAGGCAGGAACCTGCTGGAGCTGGCTGCTGGAAGGGCCGGTGCCGGAGCAGCCGCTGCGCCACGAGGGCATTCCCCAGTTCATGCTCCCTGCTAGCCCTTTGCTGCACACTCACACCTTCAGGTTTTACATTAAAAAAAGGCACAAAACCTGCAGCTTTCTAGGGTTTAGCTGAGAGTGGCCAGGCTGCAGGAGCGTGAATGAAACAGATACCACCAACCTGGCTCCTCGTCCAGCAACTCAAGGCTGAGAGCTGCCCACTGCCACCCCAGGAAGCACCAGTGCCATCAGAGCTGGGCTGGGGATCGTACCTGGTACGGTCCGAGGCGGCGCTGCTGCTGCTGCTGCTGCTGGACTCTGAGTCGGAGCTGCTCCGGGGAAGATTGCAGTCGTTGCGGTACACCAGGAAGCTCTTCTTCACTGGCTGGTTCCCGCTGCTGAAACCGTTGGCTGGCAGGTCCATGGGAGCATCTTCAGTGGACTTATCGCTGTCACTGTCCGAGCTGGAGCTGGGGCGTGGGCTTCGCCCTCGCTTCCTCTGCCGCTGGGGGGGCCCCATCACT
>NW_009258661.1:4509265-4509644 GCF_000687185.1 Egretta garzetta
GGCCCCAGACCTGGAAGAGGGAGGAGAAGACATCGGCTGCGGGACCTGGCAGGGACTGCACGGCAGCAGCACCAAGGAACAGCTTAATTTCTCAGGAATCTTATCTCAGAAGATCCTCCATCCCGAGCTTTACCATGCCTGCGCCCTTAGGGTCAAACTATCCAGTCTGCTGACAGTAAAAGCTAGATGGGGACATCAAAGAACACTCTACCAGCCAGGGATGCCCTCCTTTCTCCCAGGCAGCGACCTCACAGAAACAGAAGTCAAGAGCAGGCAAGCAGGAATCAACCTTTCCCATGACACGCAGCAGCTGAGAAGCTCCACTGCACCCTTGAAAGACAAAGGCTCTAAAACGCTCCCTGCTTGCGGAAGAGCCTGC
>NW_009258661.1:4509671-4519885 GCF_000687185.1 Egretta garzetta
AGGACTGGGGTGCAGAGTTGGCAAACCCCCAGTGACACCTGGCAGCTCTGCCTGGAGTTTTTGCTGGGCTCCCCATGGAGCCCAGCTCAGCATCTCCATCCAGGAGGCCAGGAAGCTGGCAGCTGGCCCACATTCAGCTCCCAGCCCCGGGTGGGCTGTTTGGAGCTCGGCAGTCAGGGCTGCTGCAGCTCCCTCCCGTGCCTCCAAGCAGGAAGGGACACTGAAGCCAGCCTGCTCCATAATGCCTCTAGAGAAACCAGGTGGCATGGCAGAGCTGGCAGGAGGAAACAACCCCTCTTACGTCCCCCATCACACAGCTGGGACTCTGACAGCAGAGCACTCACTCTCTGGAACATCCAGTTCCTTGGCTGCCTGGAAGGTGAGCTTACCGGGGTGAATGCTGACTGCAGCTGCAAACACCAGTGCCCTGCCGACTCTCCCCAGAGGCAAAGCTGTGGCTATTCCCGGCGCAAGAGGTGGCCTCCTTCAGCTGCCAATCCCCCCTGCTTGGCTGGCACAGCTCACTACCAGCTACTCGGGGGTACCATCCTCAGACGGCCATGCCAGAAGGGAGCCCGGGGAGGCACAGATGTTGTACTCTGTCCCCACCCCTACTACAGGAAACGAGGAACCCTCGCAGGGGGATGGCAGATAAGGGACTACCCCCTGAGAGGCCATCTGCCCTGCTCCTAAGGGGGAGTGAAGAGTGAGGTGTGTGCAGGGACAGCCCTCCTGCCTCAGGAGGCACCCAACAGGGTGGCCTCTTCCCCAGAGGTGGTTCTCCACCGCTCCCCAGCAGAATTCTGGAGGGACCAGTACCTTTGCCAGTCTCCTGGCTGCTGCTCTCTTCTGCAGCGCTGTCTGTCTGTAGGTCCTTCTCACAGGGGTTGTGCGACTGAAGGACTCCCCTGGCAGAGGAGCCGTGCCGCTCCAGCCCATCTCGGCCCAGGTCCCGTGGGTGAGCGAGTTTTCGCCGTAGGACTGTGATCTCCTTCTTGATCATTTTGGCCCGGCGGGACCGTCCTATGCTCTGCTTGCCAGCATTGACCTCATCCAGCTGCTCCAGCAGGATCTTCAGCTGCTCCTCCAAGGGCAGGTGCTTCTGATTCTCTGAGAGCAGCAGCCGCACATCTTCTGGGGGAACAAAAAGGAACAGATGGATGAAAGAAATTGGGAACTCTTTGGAGCATCTCTACGTGAAAGGCCATGGGGCAATCTAGGTTCCCTGCAGGAGGGAAGTAGCTGACATGGTATCAAATCCCTGTGAAGATGGGAAGTTACCCTAAAAGGCCTGGAGAAGGAGCCCTGTGGGAAGCAGACAGTTGGGACTGCAGACTGATCAGCAGCTTGGAGAATACCAGGGCTCCCATCGGCTGGGGCAAGGACACAGCAGGAAAAAGAAAGGGGTTTGTAATAGGAAAATCAAGAGTCAAAGGGATCCTGAAGCACTGCAGAGCAGGGACGTTCTCCTGACTGAGCCCATACCACGCTGGAGCAGGGAGGGGGGGACCCTGAAAGCATCCTTCTTTGACGTGCTGCTCCCCACTGCCCAGCAGAGACAAGCAGATCTACAACCACGGAGCCAGTGAGATCTGGTTGAGGGGTAGCAGGAGCTGCATGGCAGCCAGCAAAGCCCACAGCTGGGGAGAGAGGGGGGAGCACACAGCTCTGACCAGGGGGATTCCGTCCTTCTAGCCGGGCAGCACAGCAGAAGCCTCATGGCCAGTGCTGGGGGGCAGGGCGAGTGACAGTGCCCACGTCCCAGGCAGCCCACTGCTCTGACCAAGGGGAGGACAAGGGACCAAGGGACTGGCAGGACATGCAGATAAGCCACTGCCTGGAACCAACCTAACAGGGCCGATAGGTACCTGGCTAGCAAAGCCCCCAGCTCTCCAGGGAGCAGGCACATACAGCACAGGTGTCTGACTGAACCTCCCATGGGAGGCAGCTCGAACAGACCCCCAGGTGCCCTGACTCTGCCCAGGCTTTACCTCCAAGTAGCCCTCATATCCCGGGACAGGGGAGGAGTACCCACCGTCCTCAATGTCTTGGACCTGAGCCTCTTCCACCGTTACACAGTGGGGGAAGTGCATGCCTGTCTCAAAGTCAATGCCCATCTTCTCTGCCTGCCGGCGAGCCTGCCGGAGAACGGCACCTCCCTGCTCTCGCAGACGGATGGCTGCCCGGTAGAAGATTGTGTCTTTGGCATTGTATTTCAAACAGTTGTTGATAATCAGGTTGAAATCCTCTTCAAAGTCGTCGAAATTCAGATAGCGATAGGCTTCCAGGTTTTGTTTCATTGTCTGAAAATCCATCGGCTTCTTGATGTGATCCAGGTAGTCTGGGACCTGCATGAGGAAAGAGCCAGAGCTAAGAGCCCAGGAGCCATCAGTTAGCATTACCTGCTCCAAGAAAACAGTTGTTAGAGGAATCAGGTATTGCCTCCCTGTGTTCTGCCCAAATGCACATCGGGGAATGCTGTCTGCCTTTTGCAGCTTGAGGAACAGCAACGCCTCCGGACTAGGGAGCCCATGTGCTGTACTCGACACGTTAGAGCAGATATGCACTCTGAAGCGTTTTTAAGGCTCCAGCGCACATGCCAGCATCCCATCCTCTCCTCCTGTCTGCGAGCAGCTGGGATTCAGAATGCTACACGGCATTCCCCGGGGAAGGAAGCCGCAAGCGCAGACCCCGAGGGTGAGGGTGGATGCAGACAGGTAAAACAGAACCATCCAGGTGGCAGCAATGGCTGCAGGTGGGGCTGTGCAGCCTTCCTCCCCACCTCTGCCAGGACACCTCCATGCTGGCCTGCTGCCAGGGTCTAGCAGGGCCAGTGTGGCCTTTCCCCACCTTGCTGGGCAGGGACTCAATGGTCTCAGGAATCATTTCCCTTCCCCCTAGCAGTGATAGTCTTGGGGTCAAACCCATTTCTGTGCTGTGCTCGGTCTAGTCACCTAGCTAGCCACCTAGCAGAGGCCTTCATGAGAGGACAGGTAAGAGCGTGCCGCCTGCCAAGGGCCATCACTCTGCCTTTCCCAGTGGGAATCCCCAGCCGCTCACAGACACTGGGGAGTCACCAGCGACACACGCTCAGCTGTTCTGCATTCAGCTCACCCAGGAGGGGCATCGCCGCACACCCCCCTTGGGTGAGTGGTGCTGGGATGCGCGAGCCAGCACCAGGCTGCCCAGGGGAGCTTCCAGAGCAGAGAGCACCCTGGGCAGCCCTTGGCATGAGCAAGGGACAAGTTTGAGTGAAGTAGAAATCTGGGGAAGGGGGTTCTTACTTCGTAGATTTCTGTTACCTCAGACAGAGGGACCGGCTCGCTGAAGATGTTGCCCGTGTCTTTCTCCTGCAGCTGCTCAAGCGTCTTGCGGAGGAGGATGAGGAAGGGGGTCAGCTGCATTTCCAGTGCTACCTGCTGCACTTTGATCTGAAACAGAGGAACAGAGTGGGGCTGAGCCCCCTGCCTGGCAGCCAGGTGGCAGGGACAGTCCCCAGGAAGCAGCGGTGCAGTCCTGCAGGACACTGACACCTCTCCTCACCTGAGGGGCAGGGACTGCACCTCACCCCTGTCTCTGGGGAGCGGAGGCATAACACCAGCTCCAGCACCTGCGCATCCCACCTCAGCCTTGCAGAGCAGCCACCTTTGCTCAGAGCCGCCGGGGCAGGGCACAGCACGGCCAAGGGGGCCCCAGCACACGCCCTACAGCACTCTGAAGAGCCCATGCTCATGTCCACCCCAGCAGCTCCCCAAGGAGGGGCAAACAATCGTTACCGTCTCTCTCTTGAGCTTCTCCCGCTTGCGTATCAGCTCCACCAGCAAGCGTGCACGCTCTAGGTCATGGCGGAGGCGCTGCCATGACTTCAGCTGCTCCTTCAGGGCCCAGTTCTTATCCTCTGTGTCTCTCTGCGGGAACATCAGAGACCATGAGCTGACAGGAGACGTGTTCCCATCTCCACCTTCCTGACGGTGTGCTGGGGTTCTTCCCTGGCAAAGGGAACGGGCATTTCTGACCCGCTGATTCAGCAAAGAACCCGGTTCCCTTGTTGTAACCTAGGCGGGTGACTTGGAAACAGTCCAACCTCTGGCCAGAGCTGAATACCTGCTCCTTGGACACCAAGCCCTCAGGATGCCAGGAGGCAGACATCCCGAGCCTCTGGAAACACTATTCCTAACATGACCAACTGCCTGCAGCTGCCCAAGAGCACAGATCAATAATACCAGGGTCTGTGCTGCTACTCAGAGCTCCAGCAAAGGGCAAGAGGGCAAAAAGGGAACATGGCTCTGGCTGCTTTCACTTCTGGAGCACTGCAGAATGCTGACTTCTATTCTGCCATAGCCAAAGATGAGCAGAATCAGTCTCAACTCTTCTCCAGCAAATAAAAAAATGAGCAGGGGCAAAGGCAGGAGAAACCCCTGCCCAGTCACAGTCTTCAAAGGGCACAGAAAGAAAGATTTAGAGCTCAGACGGGGAGCCAGAAGAGTCTCTGGCACCAGAGACTTCACATCTGTGAAGCGCTGACTAAGGGCTGAGGCAGACAGTGGGCTGGAAGCAGCACCCACAGGGAGTGCTCCTGGAGCTGTTTCAGAAACTGGAAGTGAGGCCTCGGTTCCTTCCAGGCTGTTTCTGGAGATCTCCAGCCATCTCTCTCAACACTCGCTGACACAGCAGCCTCAGACTAGAGCCATTTCTGACAGGTTTGCCATCGCCACCGGCTAAATGCGGGCACAAGGAAGGAACTAACTTCTGCGCGGCAGCATGAGAGGGCAGGATTCCCTTCCCGTGGCAGGCTGCCAATGGCATTGCTGCCTGGCAAATCTCTGAACACTGAGAGCAGAGGAGAAGGTGAAGCAGCGAAAGCAGCTGGGGCTGCCCTTTCCTCATCCGGGAGCTCGTACCCCTGCCCCCCCGCTTCTGCGCCTGCAGGCACCACATGCAGCAAAGGCTTTGAGCCCACAGCTCCGAAGGCGCAGGAAGCACGCGCACGCAGCCAGGATTCCCTGCAGCATCCCAACAAGCAGCCCTTACCTGGTCGCAGTTTCTTTGTGACTGCAAGTGTGTCTGAAGGCGGCGGAGCAGAGGGACACCGTTGCGGGACTGTCTTTTCAGAGTCCAGTAGCTGTGCAGCCTCTGCATGAACTGGCTCTTCCTCTGGATGGTTAAACGGTTTGTAATCTTACTGAGCCTGAAGAAGGGAGAGAAACCACGGACCCCATCAACAAGGCAAGCCTAGCTGCTGCAAGAGAAGCCCTGGCTGGGGGCACATAGCAGCAAGGCCACCCGAGAGTGGCTGAGAAGCTCCTTGGGCAGAGAACACCCATTCCTGTGGCAGGAATTTCTGTAAAACCAAGTCATGCAGGGCAGCCGCCACCCTGAATCAAGCTGCAATGGAGGATGCCAGGAAGCATCCAGCCTTGCCTCTCCAAAACAGACTTTTCCTTTCTACCTCCTGCCGACTTTCAGGAAAAAGCCTGAGGCAGGCTGCACCAGGTCAGGGTACAACACAGCCACATCAGGAGACGGACCTTTAACAGCTCCCACGGTCCCCGAGACGGCGAGTGTTACGGCACTGCCATCCCAAAACCACTATTCACCAGGCTGAGGGCCACTCACAGTGACAAAGGCCCTGGCCAAACATTACCAGACAAACTCAAGCCCCAGATTGCTTGTAACTTGACCAAACCTGGCAAACCATGAGGAGGCAACAGGAGAGCACAAGCACAACAGAGCTCCTGCCGAGCTAATGAAGGACTATCCTAAACAGCCCCAACCACAAAAAAAGGGATTTTCCTACTGTCTACGCCAGCAAAAAGCCTGAAGGGGCTGGGACAGCCTTGTTCAGCAAAGCTGGACAGAGATGCCCTGCTAGCGGGGAGCTGAAGGGATCAACCCCCATAATCTCCACATCTCACAGGGACAGCTTTTTGCAGGGGATGACCCAACCAGCCTCAGCTGAAGAGGCTGGGAAGAGCAGTCTCTTGTGCCATCGCTGGCCAAGCACAGCTCCCACAGGAAGACATTTGGCATTCTGGCAGCAGCCCTTGAAGAATAATTAATCCCAACAGGAAGGCCTGGGGAGAGGTTAACAGCTTCTAGCTCAGTGTGGGTTTCGTTGCAAGCGCAATGATAGCAGCAAGAGCCTACAAACAGCCTGCCAACACGTCCGCACATTAGAAAACAGGCTCTGGCTATAGAGCAAGGCCCGAGTGAGCAAAAACATAAGGTTAGGACACAAACAGACCACATCAAAAAGCCAGCAGCTTGTAGCAGGGACTCCCTCCACAAGTCACCAGAATGCTGCCCAGAGAGCAAAGCCCCCATGGCTTTTGCGCGCTTCCCTCTGACCACACAGGACACAGTCTTGAGGGTCCACAGGGAAGCAGTGGCCCGATGTCCCTGCGCTGTCACAGCCATGCTCAATGGGACAGCAGGTACAGCGCCAGGGCATCACGGGGTGACATCCCCAGCACAGCTCCCAACATGGGGAGGAGAGCTCAGCCGCTCAGGGGTGGTAAACGCTTCTGTGCCCAACCTGTGCTCCAACCATGTGATGCCTGCTGCAGGGTGACAGCAAGATCCAAAACCATCCTAAGATGCTTCTACATGCTTTTGCACGCTGCCGAGGACACCCAGAGTTATAAACTACACTGACAAATTCTGGCAAGGCTCTGAGATGCCCTTGTTTTGGGGTTCACACACCAGCCCAATGATCAGACCAGAGCAAGACAGCACCTGCACTGCCCTCCTGCTGCGAGGCCAACCCCACAACAGTTGTGCCCCTTGGCGGGCAAGGGTCCTGGTCCTCTCCCGGCACCCCTCGCAAGCAGCTGTGCAGAGGCTTTCTGCGCCCCGCTGCCGCCCGGCCCCACTCTGACAGGCGGCACCGAGGCAGAGCTGCTGCCTGCGACTGGCACAAAACACTGAGGAAGTCCAGCTAGGGGTACGCGATTCCTCGGATGGATGAGTTGGGCTCAGCAGGGCACAGGGATCCCAATATGAGACCTCTCTGCTCCAGAGCCAAAACAAGCCCTGGGGTTAGCCTATTTCCCAGGCCTGAGTCACTCCCATACTTCCCTCTTTTCTCCAGCACAACCCTGGGACAAAACAAACCTTGGCAGAAAGGAGAGCAGCCCCCTCCTCCCTTCCCAATTTACTCCAGTGCCTGAGATCAGCACAACAGGAAAGGAGCCCTGGGAACCCCCAGCTGCTTCCTGACACGTCCGGCCAAGTTCATTCTCTGCCGTTAAGCTAACAGCAGCTATTTCCTGCCCCACCAAGGGCCCAGACACCTTCGCAGGGCAGCGCATCGCCCTGCCTCTCTGCAGGACTCCCAGAAGAAACCACCAACAGCCCTCTGCGAGAACAAAGCAAAATGTACCTGTGCAAAAAGCTAAGGAAAGGAACAAGATAATGCCCACATGGAAAGTGGGAGACGAGGCATGGAGAAAGGGAGAAGTTTCCCCACAGGCAAGGGAGGGCAGCGGGTCATACCTGTGTGGGGGGATGCAGGGCACAGAAACCACGGGCGCTGCGGCTCGTTTCTCTGCCAGGATCTTCCGCGCTTTCTTCATCTTGATCCTAGACTTGGCCTTTGCTTTTTTCACTTTCTCAGAGCTCCAGCCCTTCCCCTCCTCCTCCTCCTCCTCGTCCTCCTCTTCCCCTTCGCTGTGGGAGAGGGCGGGAAGCCTGCGCACGGAGCCCGGCGGTGTGTGGATGTCGCAGTAGGCAGTTTTGCGCACGCTGAAGGAGGTACCGTTGGCCCCCGTCTCCCGGACGGGTTCCATCTTCATGTACAGCCCGGCCTGCTGGGCACAGGTGACGTGGAAGGCAGTGTAGCAGTTGGCTTTGTGACACTGGATGCAAGCCCCAGAGCCACGCTGCTTGCAAATGTAACAGGTCAGCTTCCAGCGTGCGGGTGGGATGTGCTCAATGCTGTCAATGGGCTCTAGGAAGACAGTGTTGGCAAAGCACACCTCCGGGATCCAGAGGGCACAGACCACATGTGCCCAGCGCCCATCGTCCGTCTGCTTGAAGGCCCCCCCCTTGTTTGGGCAGAGGGCGCAGTCCACAGCTCGTGAGGGTGACTGCAGGCACCGTCTGCAGAGCCACTGTCCCTCCGGGATGTAGGGCACCCCGTAGCATTCCTGATGCACAGCCAGGTTGCACATGTCGCAGAAGAGGATGACGTTGCTGTTCTGACACTCCCCGTCGTTGCAGATGCAACAGACAGCATCCTCATCCACCAAGGCATTTGGATCTCCCTTGTTGTGGCTCTCAAAGTAGGACTCCTTCTCCAGCCGGTCCATCAGGTACTCAAAGATCTCCTGGGGAATGGGACTCACGCCTTCGGTCTTCCGCCGCTCGTTCATGATGTCCAGCCAGATGTAATCTTCCTCGTCCATGTCGTACTCTACCTCCTCATCCAGCTCCTCTGCTGACTTCTCAATGTACCTGGAAGGACAGCATGGCAGGGTGAGGGCACGGTCGGTGGGGGCTGAACCCTAACTCCTGCAGGCTGTGGCTAAGGGAATGTTTAAACGCTACAGCCAAGCCTTAAGTGGAAAAAAAAAACCAAAACCCCAGGGATGAGGCAGGTACGTGAAGAAGCAGCACAACCTAAGCAGCGCAGCAGCATAACAGCCCACTGGGCCCAACACAGGCAAAATAACACTGGCCTAACGGGTGAGGTATGGGCCTTGGAGAGCCATCAGCGCAAGACAGGAGCCTGAACAAGACACCAGGCAGGTACCAGGCACTCTGGAGACAGCAGCCTCCTGCCAAGGCATAACAGCAAGCAGGCACGGAAGCACCACGCTTTGTTAACTCTAGTGAGTGCGGCTGAGCCCCTTTCTCTTTCACTCCCAGTTGCGGGTGAGGGGATGTTATCTAGAGAGGAAAGTGCTCGAACCCCGAGGCTGCTGCTCCAACGACTAACAGCAACCACCCTCCACCGTCGCAGCAAGCAGCACTGCAGACACCTCAGAGGGACGTTTCTCTTCTAACACCCTGACACAAAATAACATCATTATCCCGTCCCTGGAATGCGGTGCTGGTTTCTCAGGGCACATGGTCACTAGGACAGCAGGGGTGGCTGCACAAGCCTTACTTTGGTTCAGTATTAACTCCCCGCTTGAGGTATTACTTTGGGCCACTGTACTCACCAAACCATGCATGGAAAAACCGTGGGACAAGAAAGACACGAACGCCTTACAGATAAACCTTGGTGTCGGGGGGCTCTAGAGCTATCCCAGAATACCTCTGAAGAGCAGCAGGGAAGGCAGGAGGACGCATTCGGTTTTTGTTATAACTGCACCTGCTGTCTGAGCAAAGAGCATGGCATTCCAACTGCCGGCAACGACCTGAGCAGCGACCGAGTGCTCTGCAGGCACACGGACCCCTCAAAACTGGGGCGTGACGCCGGAAAGAGCTCTGAGAGCCTGAAGCCACAGGATGGCCAGCTCCATGGGACCCAGGAGACGCAAGGCAGAGGCCGTTTCCACAAGCCATGGAGAAGCTACCTGCACAGAGCAGGGCCAATTCCGCCTCCAGACCCAGGGTACAAGCTAGAGCTGCCTGGGAGCCTCCTCGCGCCCTGGCCACAGACAATACCTGTAGTAAGAGGTGGGGCGAGGTGGGGCGTCGGGGGTGTCCTGCTCCAGCTCCCGGTACACCACCTCAGGGAGCTTGGGGGTGGTGCCAGCTGAGGCATTGTGGTGATGGTGGTTGGAGTCCTTGCGCTTCTCCTTGTTCTTGTGCTTGCCGGATTTGGGTGGGACGCTCTGTGTCTCCGTGTTCTCCTTATTGCTGCCGTTCTCAGGCACCTCCTCGGGCACCTCCTCGTCCTCGGACACCACGTCGAGGTTATCGAAGATGCTGATGCGATGGACACGGCCGTGCAGGTCCACCTCCACCATGCGTTGGGCCTGGGCGTAGGTCATCACCTCACGGCCCGGCGACTGGGAGGTCTCGGAGGGGTTGGGCGACTGCTTGTTGGCAGCGCGGGCCTGGCGCCCCTTCTTCTTGTGCTTGCGCAGGGGGGGGGGCTGGGGCGGAGGGGGGTTGTCGTGGTCATAGTGGTAGAGGTGGTACTCGATCCCGCTGTAGCTCTTGTAGATCTTGCGGCAGGTGCCCACCGGGCACTCGTAGGGGGGTTTGGTGGCCCGCAGGTTGTGGCAGAAGGTCTTCACGTCGAAGTCTACGCCCATGGCGTC
>NW_009258661.1:4520667-4526471 GCF_000687185.1 Egretta garzetta
GGGCGTTGCTGCCGGCCGGGAAAGAGGAAGGGGCGACCGGGGGACGTCCAGCCCCGCGGGCTGGCTGCCAGAAGAGGAAGGTCCCAGCCCCGTTCACCAGCTGATCATCGCCCTGGCGGGGGTCACATCTCCACGACTAAGCCCTGGCCACCGGCAGAAGAAACACGACGTGTGTCCTCGCCCCACCGGCTGGCCCCATGGCCCACGGAGGAGCTACTGGGGGTCTGCCCGGCGAGGCTTGATGTCACGGGTCTTCATGTAGGAGAGGAGCTGCTCGGGGATCTCGGCCAGCACGTCCTTGGCCAGGCGGGCCATGCTCAGCACCTGGTTTCCCGAGTCGTCCACGTAATCCCGAAATGGCACAAACTGTGGGGGGAAGAAGTTTGCAACAACCTTGCAGCTGCGGGGTCAGTGAGGGGCTGAGCATCTCTCGCCCGTGGAAGGACCAGGCTTAATGACAGTGTTACCTGTACGATGTCCCTCTCAGCGTAGCGTCCCCGGGAAGACACCCGTACCTCATCACCATCCAGCTCCTCCATGGCTGGGGGGGCACAGCTGGTGTCACCAAGCCTCAGTGGGATGGCCACTGGGGCTGGAAACACCATCCATTCCTCTGGGATGCCTTTGGAGGAAGGGACAGTGTTTCTGTACCCCCTCCCTGGTGTCCCCAAGCCCCAACTCACCCTCAAACTCAGCTGGACCCACTCCCACGATGATGATGGACATGGGCAAGGCGGAAGCCTGTGGAGCAGAGGCAGGGTGGCAGCTGGGGCAGCACCCAGCATGGGGTAAATTCACAGCAAGGAGGATGCACTCACGGTAACGATGGCTTCCTTGGTCTGCAGCATGTCGGAGATGACACCATCGGTGATGATGAGGAGGACGTGGTACTGTGAGCCATCAGTCACCTGGGCAGCCGCCCTAGGGGGACAAGGGATAGGGTCCCTACAACAGACCCACCAGTGTGGGGCAACTGGCCCTGCTGTGGGACTGGTGGCATTTGGGGATAGACAGAATATCCTGGTGCTCACCCAGCCACCTGGTTGATGACGGGGGCAAAGTTGGTGGGACCATAGAGCTGGACGGTGCGCAGGCTCTGGAGGTAGGACTCCAGCACGCCCTCAATGCCGGCACAGCTGGGGTTGTCCGCGTTGTTGTTCTGGGGGATGGGGACGGGCGCTTGGAGGGGGACCACAGCCCTGGTGTCCCCTCCGGGCTGTGGGATGCAGCCAGGGCAGGTGCTTCCCCCCCACCGCCAAGCTGCTGGGGGCACCCCCACCCCAGGGCGCACCAGGGGGAACTGGTGGGAGATCTTGCCATCGGGTGGGAGTTTGGCACCGAAGCCGTAGGCGGGGAAGAGCTTGTCACTGTCGTAGTCCTGGATGATCTCCCCCACCGCCTTGAGTGCCAGGGCGTAGGCGCTCAGCTGGTAGGGGCTCGCGTAGTGCAGCGAGGTGGGCTGCGACGGCATCCCTGCGGCACAGTGCCTGTCGGCACCTGCCCCGCAGCCGTGCCATTGGGGATCCCCCCCCCAGGCCAACAGCACTCACCGTTGGAGGCCGTGAAGTCAATGGCGACGGTGAAATTCAGCTGCGTCCTTGGAGGGAGAGCGAGGGAGGCTGCCGGCCCCACGGCAGGGGGATGCCGTCTTCCAGCCCCACAGTGTGATGTGTCCTCCCCCCAGGACCCATCATCTGGGCCCCCCCTTCCCCATCCACCACCCCACAGCCCAGGGCTGCCGTCCTACCCTACCCCCAGCCCCGTCACCCCCTCATCACCCCCAGGCTGCACCTGCGCTGTCACTGCCGTCCTCGCCCCGAGACCCTCGCTTGTGGGGGGTCTCAGGGAGCTGGGGGGCACCTGGCCCCCACTCACCCGCCCCGGATGTAGTCAACAAAGGTGAACTCGGACTCGACGGAGAAGGAGAGCAGTGTCACCTGCAGGCAGGGGGGGGGTCAGACCAGGGCCCCCCCAGCAGGCACAGCATGGGGGTCAGACCCAGCCCCCAACAGGCAGGAGCCCCAGGAGGGCCCCAGCCCCACTCACGGTGCCAGAGTTCACGTATTTCTTCTTCTTGCATTTCTTCCTGGGGTTCAGCACCTGCGGGCGCAGGGGTGGGTTGGACCTGGCATGGGGTGCCCCCCAGCCCCCTGCCCCAGCCACCCGCCCTACCTCGTACACCGTGAACTGGCTCTGTGCTCGGGAGAGCTCCCGGTAGCTGGTGGCAAACTCTCCGATGAAGTCGTGGCTGTGGGAGGAGCATGGGGTCGGCACGGCCAGGCACCCCGGTGAGGGGCACCCTGGGAATTGCTGGTGGCACCACCATGTCCCCCGCCACCCCACGGGCACAGCCTCACCTCCCATCCCGGTCCCAGTCGTACACATCTATCTTCACTGTCCTGAAAGCGAAGGCGGGCAGAGGGTGAGCCACCAGCCTGGCTGGCACGGGACCCCCCGGCCCCCCTGGTTTGGAGACACCCAGCCCCACGGTGCCTCGGCAGCGAGCACCCTGCCTGCCAGCAGCCGGCAGAGCCGCCCCGCCTGCCTGGCCTGTGTCTCTGCAGGGAGGGAAGCGGGAAATTTGGGTCACAGCGGGGGCCCTGGAAAGGAGGGGGATGCCTTTATGTAATTTGGGTTGCAAAAGAGGAAGAAAAAAAATAAAACAATAAGGACCCAATTCTGAGCTGCCTGCTGCTGCGGGGCCAAACCCAGGAAAGAGATGCTCACACCCTGCTCTGCCCCATGGCTGTCCCTGTCTCCGTACCGGTCATAGTCGCCGTTGCAGAGGGCACGCACGGGGATGGTAAAGGGCTGCCACACTGGGTTGAGCGTGTTCTTCACCACCTCCGTCTTATGGCAGATGGTGAAGCTGCGGGGACAGGGCAGGATCGGGGCGTGCCGTACGGTGACACCGGCACCCTGCCCACCCCGCCGGGCCCCTGCACTCACGTGCCATCCTCATTGCTGCGGTAGAAGACGAGGAAGGGGTCGGATTTTCCAAAGAAGTCCTTCTTGTCCAGCTTGTTGGCACACAGCTGCATCGTGACGATGTCCTGGAGGCAGGGACCATCACTACCAGCTGCCTCCTTGCCCCCGGCCCCCATGCAGCCCCTGCCTTGCCACTGCTGGGACATGGGCACTCACCCGGCAGTTGCTCAGCTCCTCGGCCAGCAGCAGTATGGTCCCACACCGCTTCCCTGGGACCCCCCTGGGACCAGAGGCACCCACTTAGCTTGGGGACAAGGAGAACGGGACAGGGGCAGGAGGTGGGGTTGGGGCTGGGGCTTGTGCCCCATGGCTGGTGCTCTGCAGCATGGCTGGTGTCCCCAGCAGGGGACGTGCAGGGAGGGGTCCCATGGGGCAGGTGACTGGGGACATGGTGCAGGACCCCCCCTTGCCCCACCACGGGCTGTGACTCACGTGAGGGCTCTCTCCAGGCGGCCCCGCTGGGACCCGATCACCTCCCCCAGTGCCACGAACGCCTGCCCCAGGAAGTCCTGCACCCCGAGCACAGCACCATGAGACCCCAGGGGCTCCTGCCCCAGCCCCCCCCACCCACACCCACCCCTTTCCCTCCCAATGTGCCTGTGGGACGTTCAGTCACCCTGTCCCAGGGCCACCCCAAGTACCCTGAACCCGCCCTGTGCTCCAAGCTGCCCTTTGCCCAGCCCAGAGCCCATCCTGCACACCCAGGACCACCCCAGGTGCTCACTCTATATGCCCTGGACTCATCCTGTGCCCCCGGGACCTGCCCACAGCCCTGAACCCACCCTTCTCCCCCCCCACACACATACCCTGAACCCATCCTGCACCCCTCAGACCGCCCTGCACCCATCCTGCACCCCAAAAGCCACCCCTGTGGTGTATCCTAGCCCCATCCTGCCCCACCAGGCTCCCCCACAAGGGCCAGGGTCTCAGGGCAGAGCAGGGGCTGGTGTGTGGCGGGCACCTACCTTCTGCCAGTCCCCGTGGGGCATGGAGAGATGGAGAGCAGGTCAGAGCCCTCGAGGCCAGGGGCACCCATGCCCCCCGACAGCACCCGCACGGGGCATGGCATCGGGGTGTCCCACTGCGGTGTCACACCGGGGCATCACCATGCATCCCCCCCCAGGCCCCGCACTCACCTGCTTTAAAATGGAGCAGCTCTTGGAGTCCACGTTGTAGCTGGTGACAGGAGAGCAGAGCCCTGAGCCCGTGCCTGTGGGGGTGCTCTGGCACGCAGCCCCACTTCCCCCACCCATTTCTGCTTTTCGCTGCCATATCCTTATTTATTATTGTTATTTATTACCCTTATTTATTATCATTATTTCTTACCAACTTAGCACTTTGTTCCACCCCAAGCTGGGGGCTGAGCCCTTCCCCGGCTGCCCCACTCACACATCAAAGCGAAGGTTTTGCTTCTCCTCGAAGTAGTAGTCAAGGACAAACTTGCGGACGAAGTCAGGGTTCAGGGTGTTGTCAATCACCTCGGTGCGCCCGAACTGTGGGGAGAGGGGTGAGGGTGGCCCCCTCCCCCCCAGCACCTCTCCCCATTGCAGCTGCCCCAGCACTAATCCCAGCGGGGGGATTAGCGCTGCTGGCGGGGCCAGATCATTAGCGTGGATGCAGAGGGATCATTAGTGTGGATGTGGGTGGCCATATGGGCCCATTTAACCCGGCCGGGGATTAGCCAGGAACATGGGCACTGGGGGCAGCAGCACGCCCAGCATGGGGCTGGGAGCCTCCCTGGGGACTCGGTGAGAGGGGCTACGCTCACCTCCTTCCACTCGCTGCTCCCTGAGCCCTGCACGAAGAGGACCACCACTGCAGAGAGAGGAGCAGAGCTGTGCTGCTGTGCTGTGCCCGTGCTGTGCCCCCTGCTTGGTCCCACCACCCACCTGGGTCAGATTTGGAGAAGGTGTCCATGTCCAGCAGGTTCCTGGGGGGACAGAGCCAGGCCTGAGCCACCCTGGGTGCCACCCACCTGGCTCTGCAGCGGATCCCCATGTCTTCCCCCAGATCAAGGGATGGCCATGCCAGCACCTGGGGCCAAGAGCCCCATCACCATGGGGGGACACGCTGGCTCCCACCGCAAGGTTTGGCGGGACAGCGGGGCGGGCAGGGAGCAGCGACTCTGGCGCTGACAATGATTGAACATGACAGGGAACCCATCTAGAGGATGAAACCTTCCCCCGTGCCGCTGGCACCAGCTGAGTGCCCGCTGCACCTCGGCAGCAGGAACATGGCTAATGGCGGGGCGCAGAAGTGAGAAGAAAGGAGACACTTAGAGCAGGGGCTGGGCAGCCGCGGGGACCAGCTCTGTGCCCCCGATGCAGCTGCCAGCAGAGCGATTGATCCTCACCCTTTAGGGAGCAGCGACTCTGGCGCTGACAATGATTGAACATGACAGGGAACCCATCTAGAGGATGAAACCTTCCCCCGTGCCGCTGGCACCAGCTGAGTGCCCGCTGCACCTCGGCAGCAGGAACATGGCTAATGGCGGGGCGCAGAAGTGAGAGAAGAAAGGACACTTAGAGCAGGGGCTGGGCAGCCGCGGGGACCAGCTCTGTGCCCCCGATGCAGCTGCCAGCAGAGCGATTGATCCTCATCCTTTGCACGGTGTGACACCGGGAAGCACCGGGTGCTGCAACTGGCTCTGCTGGGATCCTTCCTGCACCCCCTGGGTGGTGGCACTGGCTGGGCTGGGGCACAGCCGGGCGCTGTGGGACTCAGCCAGCTCCTCTCGCCCCAGTGCACAGGACTGGGGGCGCAGGGCAGAGACCCCAGGGCTCCCCCCCCCCCCCGCCCTGGGTGGGGCTGCGCTC
>NW_009258661.1:4528169-4543302 GCF_000687185.1 Egretta garzetta
GGGCAAGCCCCAAAAGCCTCTGGCTGAAGCAGCTGATGCCACTGCCGCCTTGCTCAACCCAACCCAACCCAGCCCAGCCCAACGCTCTCCCATGGAGACACTCACAGCCCCAGCCTCCTGCTCTCCCCTCAGTCTCCTCCTTCGCTGCCCCCCCAGTTTCTCCCACCACCACGGTGCTTATGAAGCCACAGGTCATACAGAAAGTGCTGCTTTTGCCAGGGGGGTTCTGGCTGACGTCAGCCCCTGCGCCAGCTCCCTCCCCTCCTCGCACAGCATTCCCAGATGGGGCTTGTCTACACGTGCTCTGCCTGGACAGTTGCTTCCAACCTATTTGTGACCGTCCCTCGCTTCCACCAGCCCCAGCCTCTCACGCTTGTGGCAGCACAGCCAGCTTTGGGGAAGGGGGAATGAGAGGGGGCAGACAAGGTGACAAAAGCCCCGAGGAGCGCTCCAGCCGTGGAAAGAGCTGAGCGGCGGTTTGCTTCTGCTCCCCGGCACGACTGCTGCGTGCAGAGTAGGGCATGGCTTCCCCTGGGACCTGCTCTCCTCTCCAGCCGATCCATGCACCTGGTTAGGGGCACAGTAAGAGAGCAGAGGGAAGGCAGTATTTCAGCCAAGGGAGCAGGGGAAAGCAAGACTAGGGTTCAGAGGCAGCTGTTCCAAGCACTCTGGCCTGAAATGGCCCTCGCTGCAGCACCTCTGCGACACACCGGTGGTTCCCAGAGAGACTAAGACATTCCTCAAAGGTCACTCCAAGGGCACAGCGCGAACCTTCCCCATAAAAAATTCTCTTTAATCTCTCCAGTGCCTGGGCTGGCTATAAATTGGCACAGCTAATTTGAATGGAAGTGTTAACCACCCACAGCCAACAGCTTCGGTCCGGAAACAGCAGCAAGAGGATATGGTGGGAGGCCTATAAACAGCAAGTGATGCCGAGGCAGCCAACCGGGCCGCTGTTTACAGTGTCTGATAATAAAGAGAAGCCAGAGGGCAAAGAAAAAAGGCAACATGTCTAAACACATTAAAAAGATGCTTTTTGGCAACCTAATTAGGACGTGGAACTTGCAAACCTGCTCGCATTAAAAATAAGCTACATGAAAGCAGGACTTACTCGCACCCGAGTACAGCGATCTTAAATGTCACACGCGGAGGTAAGTGAGGGCGTGCAGCTGTTAGGTCTCATGTCTTCTGGCTCTTGCACCTCTTTACAGGGCAGATTTTTTTAGATTTTTACGTTTCTTTCATGGAGTGAGACACTCGGAGGTGCAGGGTCAAGAGGCTGGCCACTGTCTGACACCAAGCCCTGCAGACCGGCTGCACCATTCCACTCCAACCAGTTCAACCAGGGAGGCAGGTCGCGATTTCTCGCCAAATCCACGCCCCGCTACACTTCCTACAGCCTGCCCGCTCGTCTGCAGCTTGGGGTGCAGGATGAGAGGAGGCTGTCAAAGCCCCAGCTCTAAGTAAGCCCTGACAAGCCCCACACAAGCACAAGGAAGTAGGCTGTGAAAAGCGTACCTTCATCGAGCTGCTGCCAGCTGAGATGTAAAGTGGGAACTTAAATGGAATTTAATTTTCCAAAAACTCGTACTGTGCTGGGCTGCGAAAAACTGGGGTAAAACCACAATGGGCTCCTGAGCAAACAGAGCTAATGCAGAGGAGAGAGTGGAGGCCCTGGATCAGGCTCAACACATCGTCCTCAGGAACTCTTCATCCCTTCCAAACAGTGCCTGGTCCCAGCACTCGCAGTCGAGCGGTCCCCAGCCCCTGAGCACCCCACAGCTCCAGTGAAGAGATGAACAGGGCAAAGCACCCACAGCATCTGCTGCACACCCAAGGGAGAAGCACCACTGCCGTTCCCCTCCCTTTAAACCCAGCTGCCCCAAGCAGCCAGACTCCAAACCACATGAGCCTACGATTTCAGCACAGGCAGATTCAGAGCTCAACTTCAAATCACGTTTCTCACTACTGAATTCCCTATTGACCTTAGATCCAACTCCAAGAAGGGCAGCAACACTTGCTGGTGATCAGCAGCCATCAAGCATAGCCAGGTTCAGGGCATGGTAAGGCAGTCGCTACTTCAGCCACCCATCCTTCAGTCCTTTCTACTCCTTCAGCGATCTCCAAACAACTACAGAAGCAGCACAGTGTGTCCTCGTGAAAGGAGGAGAGCAAATCCCAGCCAGGTCACGTCCAACATCCCTCGCAATTCTTCGATCTGCCAATTCATGGGTCTTGTAGCTTAATCATATCTTGGGAGCGGCTGCTCTGCTCGGCAGCACAGCACACAGCCACGTGGGAAGGCGATCCAGGGCAGCAAGCCTGTCTCCTATGAGATGTCAGTTTTCACGTCGCTTGCCCTCTGCCTCCAAAGCACATATCCAGACCTCGGTAAGGGATGGCAAGCATTTGGCAGACCAGCTCCAGCACAGCTAGCTAGCAGCAGCCCCTGATCTGCCATTTCAGTTTCTTGATTGAGAGTTTGCAGCCTGAAGGCACAAGCCAAGGTACTCCTCTAACAGCGATTAAAGCACATCTCCTGTCTTTCAAGCTTCTACAGAAGTAGCTTTCTACATGAGGAGGAACATTTGCCTCCCAGCCATTTTACAGCAAGATGCAGGGTCTCCGCTGCTCTGCGCTGGCCAGATACAGCACCTGCAAATGATGCTGCGCCTGGTCAGGCAAAAATTGGGGTGACAGAAGGAAAGCCCCTCTCTTACTGCAGCAAGAATCTGAACCCAGCAGGGTGATGGTGTCACAAGCAACATCCAAAAGCAAGAAAATCTGGGTTACCAGTCCTGTCCTGACAAGCATGCATCCTCAAATGCACTCAATTATGCCCAAATTCAGCATCTTCAGGGAAGAGAGAAAAGCCTCTGCTTCCTACAGAAAGCAAAGTGCCCCCCTGTCATTAGGCAGAGAAAACGGCGGTTTCTGAGTTCAGCATAAGCAAAGAGTGCTCAGTGACTCAATTTGTGGATGGAAAGCATCAAGGCAGGGAAGATGGGACAGCTTGTTATAGGCTCCCGGGGCTTCTTTGAAAGTGCCAGGGTGATACATTTCCAGCTCTCGCAGCCAGCCGAGAGACCCAAGGAGAGATCCTGCGTTTGAGACACTTACAGGCAAGTGCTAGGGAACTCATCCGGGAAGCTGCAAGGGAGAGAGGCGTCTGTGCTCAGGATTGCCTGCTCCCGAATACTGCCACACCCTGTCACCATCTGCCAGCTGCCAAAGTCTGTGGAAACGGAAGATCCGGGCAGAGAATGGTCCGCCGATCTGGGGCAGAGAGAGAGGGAGACGGTGTGATCAGTCAGGTCATTCAGCCACACGCCTTTCACTAACACTGGTGCCAGGGACCCGCTGGGCTGGCTGCCAACAGCGCCTGCGCCAGCAGCTTTGACACTCCTGGGACCAGGGTGCAACACGCAGCTTGGGCCGGGCCCCAGGCCAAGCCTTTCCTTTGAAAGCGAGGGGAGAGCCAAGCTGGCTGGGGCTGACAAAGCAGCAGAGGCGCACCAGGAGCTGGACACGACAGAGCCAGCAAGAAGCAGATGGCCATGCAGAACTGTGAAACCCATTAGCGAGGTGCAACAGCACATCCTGCCCCGAATCCCTCAGAGATGCAGATGCTGTGCTGTACAAGGGGCATCCCCCTGTTGCTTGTTGTGTAGCTGTTAGCACAACCCAGGGCAGCAGCAAGGCCTGACAGAGAATCAACATCGTGACTTGGTTAGTGTTGAGGAAGACTTAGAAATCCTTGGTCCGGCAGCCATTAGAAAGCAGATCACTCCCGAGGCATTAACACCAGATCTGAACAGAGCCAGCCACTGCTCAAGGCACCCCCAGGGCACCCACTTCCCCCCCCCCCCAGCATCTGAAGACCTTTTAATTCCTGTGTTAGAAGAATGGACTGTCCCAGAAACCAGGTAGCAAAAACATCTTTAGGTCAGGAAAAATAGCCAAGGGAGGATAATTGCTTGATGTATGCAACCTCCCACTAGGAAAGGAATAAGCATGAAATCTGAGAAGTGAACCCGAGGAGTCCCTCCAAAATCTCAAGAGAAGAGGGCACAATCACTTGAGACAAACCCAGAGCTCTTGGTTTCCGGGGAGCAAGCAATTACGGTGCCCCGCTGCACAGCGGAGTGTACATGTCTGGAAGCACAGCCTGTGGCAGAACTACTCAATTACACACTACCAAGATCTTCTGGATAATTTATCTGAGATCTGCTGGGCAGATAGCAGTGCACCAGCTCCAGCTCTGCTGGGCCAGGTACTTGCATGCTGTCTTCACAGCTAAGAATAGCAGTGGCGCACTGCAGCTGCTCCCCGAGAGACCAGGAGAATGGCTAAAAAGACAGGATCTCCCACAGCAAGAAGGACCTCAGTGAGGCTGGAAGGCAAGGGTGGGGGGAAATGCACAGCAGGCAACTTATTTGCAATCTCGATCTAATTCCAAGCCTGCCATTTAAGCAGTCTAATCAATACAGCCAAGTTTGAGAAGTCTGAAATGCAGTCCTGAGCTGGCTGCACAAGCAGAGAAGGGGAAGTCACACAGCTCCTTGCAGGCCAGCTTCCCATCACAGTGCTACATTCCCGCAGCTGCAGTTTAGGGGTAACACCAGTGTCTGGAAGTTCAGGGTCTTGAAAGGGCATCGCAGCTGAAAATGGGAAGAGGAGAGCTTCACCTGCCTTGTATAGCTCTTGTTCTCTGGCTACCTGATAAACCGAGGAGTGAGGTTCAGAGAGGTGCTGTAAGGGTTAAGTATTGGGAGAACCCCTTCTTGCAAAAAGGTGTTTTTCCTAGAGCTTGTAACACTGTAATCAGAATGAGGGCATTTCACTGAAAGCAGAACTGCAGCATATACTCTTAGAAAGACCTTTTGGAGATCAGACAGAGATAACCTTCCCTGGGATGCAAGGAATTTGTAAGGGAAAAGGAGCAGCTGTTCAGTGACATCTACCCCTCTCCCCGCCTTTGGAAGATAAAGCTGAGGAAGTCAGCATGATGGAGAGCAGGCAGAGTGTTTGGGCACAGAGCAGGGTGCCATGCTGGAAGCACAGTGGGAACAGTGCAGGAAGCCAGGGAGAAGCACAGAGGAACACTGCTTCAGTGCAGAGGGAAGAGGAGGATGTCACCTCCCTGAGAGGACAGCACAGCCAGACAGGAAAAACAGGAGTGTCACATGCAGTGACAAGGATTTGAGCTAAAGCAGTGAAGAGGTCTGTAAGCAATGGACTTGGGCTGAAAGTAGACAGGGACATCATTGCTGCCAGAAAAGTAATGAGCTGCTGAACAGAGGATAGGTTGGGGCCAGGCAGAAACAAAAGTTTTTAAGACGGAGACTCTGGATGGCAGAGGAGGGCTTGGGCTACGGCAGGATCTCCAGGTGAAGGTGAAGAGAATGGAGCAGAGCCCTGCAGTCCTTTCAAAGGGAGAACAGTACCAGGAGCCTGCCTAGGAGACTGTGCCCATGTGGCAAGCAAAGGAACAAGACATGATCCAGGGTCCCAAGGGCAGTAAAAATGCCCCTCTGCCCAGTATCATCAACAACACTGGCCAGGTGAGTCTGCACCAAAGAAAGTGAGCAGAAAATTGTTGCCTGCTTTGAGTGTGTGGCGTCAGCTTCCAACTGCTGGTCACCTTCCATGGTTGTCAGCTAAGATTAGACTGATTTTAAACTACCTCTTGGAGGTGGATCAAATCAACCTCTTGAATCATTTCTTGGACAAGCTGATAAAAGCGTCATGTACCTCCTGCAAGACTGACTCTCGGTGGCTCTCTAGCTCTCTAACCCTTCTTTGGGTTTCCAACCCTGTCAAGAAGCTGTGCCAGCTTAGTCAAGTTATATCTAACTAATAGCACCGGAGTCTAGGAGTTCAAGGCAGCCAATTCTGTGCCTTGCTTCCAGGCAGCAGAATGAACACTTGTCAATTAATTGAATGAACTGATTGACTCTGCAATGAGTCCAGGTCATCTCTCTCCTGGTTTAGTTATCTGAGCCTAGCCAGCAGAGCTGAGATACCATGGCAGACTTTCCCCTCTATCCCCAGTGCCTTCTCAAGGGAGGCTCCTAAGGAAGTGTCACAACCAACAAGCATCCTGAACAGCCTCAAGAGGCAGCAGGGGACAAGACCGAGTGAGACAGGCGGGGAAGGCATGGCATGGGAAATCTTGCATTTGCACTGCAAGAGCAGCAGAGCTTAAAAGGTGAGCTTGGCTTGAGATCAAGACCAGATCTCTAGGGTGACTGTATCCCAGTGCAATCCAGTCAAAGCCAGAGGTGAAAGACTTCCTGTTACTTCTGCCCCTGAAGGCTCATTGTAAAGCCTTGCTGCAGAGGCCCAAAAAGGGCTTCAGCGAGGCCTCCAGAGCAAGCTGGGGCTGCTGGGGCACCAGGACCAGTCCCAAGCCTGTAAGAACAACAACTTTGCAACACATTACAGCCATGCCAGAGGCTGGCTAGCTGTGAGGGCAGTGCAGAGGGTCTTGGAAAGCAGCCGGACGACTACAGCAAAGCTGACGTGGTTAGGAGAGATGAGATACAGCAAGTCTTCAAGTCGCTGTCTCTGCCACAGACATCTAATGGCAGACAGAAAGAGAATGAAAGTGAGCTTCACACACCCACCTCTTCAGGTCCACGAGTGGGAAGAAACTCCCTCAAAAGTGCAAGAATAACAAAATTAGATTAGCAAAACAGAGATGAGCTGCAAGCTGTTCCTTCACACAAGGAAGGACCTCTAGCAGGCCATAAACTGGCAACTCCTAGCCTGGAATGGTTCCTTTTAATTAGGTCACTGCTTCCTATGCAACATGCTGCACAAGACATATTTCAGAGCACACGGACACGTGCTTACCAGAGGAGAGCCAATACTGGAGGCAGAGCAACAGTCAGGGATCCTTCTCTTTTTTAATACGTAACTGAGATGAGTGCCAAGTGCCCAGCCGCTAGGCTCTCATCCTGCCCTGCACTACCTCCGCTCACCTGCCATATTTCTACACACCTAGGACTATTTGGGAAGCAGCTCATTTGCCAGCATATGCTCTATGCCTCAGATTGAAGCGTTAAGTAGGTACTGTAGCGCAGGCAGACTGTGGCAACCTGGAGTAAAGGGCAGCCCTTCCCACCTTTGCGTGGGAAGTGTTGGCATGGAGTACTTGGCAGAGAGCTGTACTGAGAGCCCTGGCTGAATCCCAGGCAGCTATCTACAGGCTGTGTTAGTGCCGTAACAGCCTGAGCAGCCAGTCCTCTGCGAGCACAACTGTTTTTGATTGCAGCACAGTCATGTGCCAGCCAGCAAGCACATTCTGTGGCATAGTTGTGCAATAATTCCAGAAAACGTTCCTGTAAACAATTCCTGTCCTGCTGCGGTCGCTATCCCAAGTTGTCACATCGCAGATACAGCTTCCAAGCCAGGTGGCTGTAAGGAGCAAGGCATATAGCACACATGCAGCCTTACCACTACCCACAAAATACCCAAAGCCAAAGGACAGCAGCTTCTCTGCCCCTCTCTGCACTCCTTCCAGACCCACACCTGAACCACCTGCAGCCCTACAAAGAAGGCAGCTCTCTTGGACTGTTGACTAAAGCAGATCCTCCACAATTTAACTCCTGCAGATAGCGACTCTTCAGATCACAGTACTTTGGGTTTTGTTTAATTGACTTAGCAAAAGCACATTCAACCAAAGATTATCCAGCTGCTAATCCACATTAGTGCTATGTGCACACACACTAAATCCCTGACACAGATACAGGATTTTCTGCAGTGTCATGGGATGCTTAGGCTATTAGTGTCAAATGCAAACACAGGACATGGTTTGCAAGCCACTACCCATTCACATGCAGGGAGTTTGATTTGATGCATGCTATCTGACATATTCAGAGCCTGTGTTTGTAGAACAAGCAGCACCTTGTCCTACTCTCAAGTAATCCTTGCATTATCTTCATGCATGTTTGCCCTCAGCAGATCTGATGTTACCATTCCATTAGGATAAGCTAGAAAGACTGCTAGAAATTCACCTTTGTACTGCTTTGCCTAACAAGAACCATCCTGGGATTTACAGGTACCCAGGACCTCTGGATCAGAGCAGGACTCAGAAGACGGGCTGGTGAGGCGATGGCAGCAGCAGACTGCTAAGATGGCCTGGCCAGGAGAGGGGCTTGGCTCCCACCAGCTGACTCGGCATTTGTGACTCCTTCTTTTAGGACACCCTAGTTCCCCTCCTAGGCCCTGCTTGTCTCTCTCTGCTGGCTTGCCTTCCTGTTCCCTCCAGAGCTCCCTTGCCTGCCAGCACACAGACTGGGCTACTTATATGAACTACCTGAAGGGTGCCTGCTGGCATTTTACAAGCAACCATTTTTCCTCAACTGCTGCTGCAGTGGTTAAGTGTTTTGTTGCTATGGCCACACAACCAGAGGATTAGGAAGTCAAGTACAGTAGTTTCTTCATCTTAACAGCCTTGGGTGTTAACCTGCCCGCAGCACTGTAGAGATAAAGCTATTTTTGGCATCCTGATCAGTCTCTGCGCTCCAGCCTTTCCATCCTAGTCCCACCATTTTTCAGGGGGTGAAGGGACAGAATTTACCTCTTCCTTCCATCACAGATATGCTCCTTCTCCACACCTAAAATGGGACTCTTCCTTCAGGATGGAAAATGGTGGCTAAAGGTACTGTGATATCCATTACCAGCATGGAGCTCACCAGACAAATTCAGACATTGTCCAGGCAGGGAGATCAAAGCCACATGGAGTGACATAAACCCTCTCTCTGGAGAAAACACACCATGTTCAGGCCCCCAAAAGTGCAAGCCATGTCAGTGTCCGACAAGGCAATGCATCACTCAAGTCCTTGGCTAGCAGAGCCTGTTAGCAGCGTTACCCCAGGGAAGGCAGGCAGGCACAGTCTGCTTGATCTGGCAACGGACTAGGAGGCAAAGGAGCATGAATGTGCCAGAAGACTTGGTTTGAAAAAGAAAGCAGCTCAGTTCAGCTGTTGCCTTGACAATTCCACCCACTCCCTGCAGGGTCTCTAGGCTTACTTCCTCCAGCCTGCACAATGAGAGGAGCAGAGCAAATGCAGGTGACCCCAGAGACCCGAGAGCATACAGGTGTACAGTCTCCACCGAGCATGAGGGTAGCAGGCTAACCATCTTTGTGTGCAGCTGACTTCACCGCTTTGGCTTCACAACTGATTCCCTTCTGCCGTCCCTTTAGTTCCAGGCCATGTAAGGGGTTTGCTCCCCTTTTATTCCCTATACCCCCATCATGTACTTTTTTCTAGCCCAGCCCTTCACATTGCCTTGTTCACAAAAGTTAACAGGGATTGGACTCGTGCAACCTGGCTGCATTGAAGGGCTATAAAGGCTTTGTGCCATGGTAGAAACTATCATAAAGGTCAGAAAAATGTTTAAAGTAGAATTCACAGAACATTTACCTCTTACAATGACAGAATACTGCAACTCCTTCTCAGGGATATTTATTTGGTATAAGGAAAAGCCACCCCCAGGGACTCTGGCCTGGAAGTAACAAGCTTCCTCACCATGCTTGCCTGCTGCCTCAAGCCCTGGGGATGCCAGTTCTGAACACCTGATACCACTGGGCACTAATCATCCAAAAGCTTATAGACACCTCATCCAGACACAGCCAGAGGGAAAGATAATTGCTGGCTTTACCAACTCTGAGCCCCTGGAATGCAGATCCCAGGGACTGTGTGCTCAGCCCCTTCCCGTGGTGCTTTTCTGCCTACTCTGTTTCTCCTCTTTGCTCTCGCAGAGTCCAGCTGAAGCATTATAAACCAGTTCTTCCACAGCATTGCTGCAAGCTCGCAACCAGCCCAGTGCTCAACAGCCTCTCAAGTCTTGGGAATGGCATGAGACCACACACAGGAATTGTAGCACTACAGTCGTGAACAAAAGCAGCCCCCAAGACAAGCTGCTTTCTCTCCTGCATTTTTTCCTTTCTTGGGAGATTTGTTTCGTCTTACAGAGAATGTAGAGGTGGGCCCCAGCAACAACTCAAAAACATCCTATTGATCTCCTTCCCCAGGGAGAACAGTTAGCATCATTTATGAAAACTGTTGGACAGTGATTCTTCTCTGGAATCAAGAACTTGGTAAGAGAGTCTTACACTTTTTCAATGTTTTACTTGTTTGTCATTTTATTTTCCATATGATGAAAGAGTACTAAAATTTGGCTGGTGGCTGTTTCTGAAGGAAATCACTAGAAAAAGACTCACTGGAAAACCTGCAGAGACTACACAAGCGTTTGATGCTGTTAACAGCAACCTCTTATCTAAGAGCCTCTTTATCCCCTGTCGGCCTAAACACATGGTGTTTGCTCCACAGGCTCTGTTCTTTCTTCCCTAGCCTCACTCACTGCTTTGCTTTGCCCTACCACAGCATCAGACTCCGGAAGGGTGCCAGAATATCCTTTGTTACGGCATGAGATTAGGCTCAGGTCCAGCGTCCCCATTCCCCGGTTGCCCAGCAGGAACACACAGCCTTCCAGGCAAAATCCTTTGTGCCAGCACAGCGCTCGCAGCTTGCTCCCAGCAGATTCTACCTCTGCTTGCCACCAGCACCCAGAGTTTTTCCACCCTGCAGTAGCAGGAAGGTCAGCAGGTGGAAAGGGGGACAGAATAGATGCAGAGTGAGGTCTGCTTGGTTTGAAAGGCTTCCTCCCACACACAACACAGCCATTTCAAACCCCTGTGGATGCATTTGACAGAGAAAGTGCTGTGAGGTCCAAGCATGCAGGCTGAAGAGATGCCAGAGCTTGTGGAGTTGAGGCATATGCTGAGCAGAGGCAGAACTGACACTTAGCTCTTATCGGCACAGTTCCTCGCTCCTCTAAATGGGCTGAGGCAGGAGTCTCTGTGTTTAATGGCCAGTGTTTCACACAACATCAGGCCGGAGAGGAACAGGCCTCTTGAGGCTTGTTTGCAACTATAAATACATGTGCTCCAGGGTTCTCAGAGGCGCACAAGTGCAACCTTGCACTCCCGTTACCAGACACTCATTTTGCTGAGAAATGCTCTACTCCGTCTCATCTCACCTGGATCTGGGCACTTCCAGTGGGCTGCTTCCAATCCTCAGGAAGTTATCAGAATGGGTTGATGAGGAGGAGCTGGAGGACTTGACTTCAACCATCCCTGCAGAAGGAAGCCTATCTTCAGACTGCTGCGACCTGCTCCAGAGCACGGCTTGTGGTGATGATGCACAGCTCTTCCTCCTGTGTCATGGAGGACTTGGGTGAGAAGAGAAAGCTGGCTTTCCCATGTACTCCAACTAGGAAGCCTTTCCACAACAGGCTGGATTTTACCCCAGCAGCTACAGGCTCTTGTTCCCACGGAACCTGCCCTCCTCCCTCCCAAGGAACCATGAGTCACGGGTAACCAGCTCAGTGACAGGGGTACACTGAGCTCAACCTATCTTAGCCCATTCTTTTATAGATCACCATCCACGTGACCTGGAAATCAGAGACAGGAGAATGCATCAGCCCACACACATACAGCGATTGCTTTGTTTAGTCTAGCTGTAAAAATACCTCAAGCAAGGGGCCTCCCAGCAGGGAAGGATCATTTCAATCTGCTCTAACTCCACAGAGTGTATCAGCGGAGGAGCTCAGCCCAGGTGGGTGTTTGTGCACACTGATGGGGGTGACAGGGACACACCACCAGTGTAATTTTCCTTTTTAGCGATTCCCTTCAGGCACCACTGACCACACTTCTGGCCACGTGCTCAGAGCTGACAATCATTCTAGATGTAGGTGCATTTCAGTCCTCTCCACGTCTGTGCTGACAGCCCAGACCCGCTCTGGCTTCTTTTCTAGCCGGCATGTTCAGACTCTGGCGTGATTCACTGACCATTGCTGCATCAGGCCTTAGCTCACAGTACCATCCAGCTACATACCAAACAGGCACACATATTTGGGACTAAGTCACGTCACTGCTGCTCCACCTTCAGAAGATTTTCTTTCTTACATCATTTTTTTTTCTGGGAGAGTCCCAAGAATTTTTCCCCTTCAAAAGCCACAGTAAATTGGACAAAGACTTCCCCATTTACACAAGTAAAAAGGAAAAGTCAAACAAACTCAAGGAGAAAAGATGCTGTTCTTCCTGAAATCTGGAAGGGCATCTCAGCTTTGACTTTGATTTTGAGCACTGTCAGCAAGCACAGCTAAAGACAGGCTCATTGTACAGTGGAAAGCACGATATCCTCTCTTCATTTCTTGAAGCGTGTCCACCCTCAAACATCACACCAGAGCTTCTCTCAAGCATTATTCATCTCATGTTATCATAGCTGCCAACATCTCCAAGCACAGCCTGCAGAAACAGGCTTTTGTACAGCTAAAAACCAAACGCCTCCCCCTGCAAGGAGACCTCGAGGCTACCTGCTTTCAGGACAACACAGCGAAGCACATCCCCTCCTCTCTCTACTCATGCTATGCACTGCCCAGCTCACTCAGCTTATAGCAAGCCATACCTATTCCCCAGACTACATGGCCGCAACAGCCTGCAGCAAGACATCTGTGACCAGTCCCCTCGCTAAGCACTCATGGCATGGCTCACAACCTTCCCTTCCCCAAGCTCATGCCCACAGCATGGGCCCAAACCATCCCTGTGGTAGCAGCAGCTACCCTCAACACAGCCCGATGTCTCTAACAGGAATGAAAGCAAACCAGAGTTAGAAAACACGTCATGGAATCAAGCCCTGATGCACACAAGTGCAGCAGATCTCTTCCAGCATGCTCTGGGCACTTTGTGTCTTGTGAAAATCACGTATAGGTTTTGTGCGGCAGGATCTAGTCTGTATGTCCTGAGCATTTAGAGGAACATAAATGCTTCCAGTTTACTACCCTGCAAGCCAGGCAAGTGGGAAGTTGTTCTCCACTTGCTGCAGTCACCTTGCTGTGGATAGGTAGGCTCTGTGTGTTAAAGAGGACTCTGTGCTGCTCACTTGGAAAACACAGTTTGGGACTCCCCATCTCCATTTTGTGATTCTGCAGGAAGATTCTCTCTTCCCTGCTTCAGCATTTTATAAACTGAATCACAGTGTGCTTTAGAAAGGCTGCTGCCACTAGCATGGCTGCAGGCTCAGTCCCAGAGGACTTCCAACTGCCTCCAGCACAACCTAGATTTAATTTAAAATAATTGCAATATAAAATAGCGTCTTCACATGTGCTGAGGGAAAGGAGAGAAAAATTAAACTGAGAGGGGCAACCCTACAGCAAGGTTCTGAAATCCCTAAACAGCACCAGAAACTCCAGAAGCAAGCACAATGCCTGTCCCAGAGCATCAGTCACCAGACACCTTCCCCGGCCCCCACTTCCAGACAACCACCTGCATCCCCAGGTGAGTCCTATGTGACCCTCTGTCAATAGCGAGCACTGAGAATTTCATGTTCTCCCCCAGAAGTATCTCTAAGCAGCGCTGCAGGCAGCAACCTGCTTTCAGCTCACACACCTTGTTCTGTTAGAGGGGCTGAAGTTTAGAGGGGATTCTTGCCCACCCAGCCCACCTACCACTAACTGCAGAAGCTCCCCTGTACAATCTCTTCCAGAAACTGATTAAGCTTCACTTTAGGGCAGCTAAACTGTCTTCACTTTTCCCTGGGGAGGCTGCTGCCAAATGTAATTTTTCTGGTAGTTTGGAACCACCTTTTAAAACTAACAAAATCCTTTCTGGATGAAGTTTAACCGTGAAACTGGTGAAAATGAAACAAAGCTGATTTACTCTCATCAGGGGGTGAACTTCAGGAGCATCCCCAATGAAGTGTGACAGTCTTTAACATGGGGCAGTCTCCAACTTTTGGTGCAGAAATTCTGTAGCACAAGCTGCAGCAAAGGTTCTGACAGCCAAATTCCTCCCTCCACTGTAAGGAACCCATGCCACAGAGAGCAGACCTGGAGGGCGAGGGACTTCAGAAATATTTTTTCGACTGTGCTCAGAGCCTGTCCCTTTTGTTCTGCAGCCCACTGAGTGGTTATCTCCTCACCATGCTGCTTGAGCCTGTGCTCCTGCTGGCATCAGCTCCACTGCTTCATAGGTGAAGCTCCCAGCTGCTCCAGGGGAACTTTCCATCCCCAGGGAGAAGTCGCTGCTCAGACTTGTGGTGCTGCCTCGGTCTCTCTGCTCTAGAAAAGAAAACAGCTACCTGAAGACCAGCTTGGTTTCGATCACTATCTCCCTTTAAGCAATACACTTCCCACATGCCCTGGGGCTGCATTCTTGTGAGGTCCCAAGGGAGGCATAGCCATTTGTAGTCACCTTGATGCTGGGAACCCAAGCCCCCAAGCGATCAACCATTACCAGCACCCAGGGGTGCTGATGCTTGGCAGCAGCACTCACTGAGCATGCAGATCTCTTCCAGGGTGAAGCCAGGTGGCAAACTCTTCCTTCTGGGGAAGGAAAGACAAAGTTATTTCAGCCACGCTTCAGGGCTGCGTGGAGGCTGGCCATAGCCAGATCTCTGTAGCACACAGTGGATCAGAGCAGTGGGGAGGTAGCTGTGCAGGGGCAGAGGGGAGGGGATGGGGCCGGTGTGCAGTATCTGACTCTCCTAACAGTCCCAGCCCACAGACCCTGCGCTTGGAGAGGGTGGCAACAGGCTGCAGGCAGACATGTGCTTATTCAGAGCCTCCAGGGTGGGCTTTGTTTCTTTCTGCCCCTCCTGAAATAGGAAGGAGTTAATATTTAGCAGTCCATTAAAAAAACAGCCACCCTGCCTCCTGCTCCCCCCCCAGCAGTGCCTGACGGAGCTTGCTGCGCAGCCTGCTTGAGCCAGAGCACACATCTCTGAGTTCATCCGTGCTAAAGCAGCCACGGACAGTCATTAAGCAGAGAGCACATTTCAGCATGGACAGTTTTTCAGAGCACAACGTGGCACCTCACAAGCCTCGGCCCCATTTTGCAGCCTTCAGAGTGCAGAATAAATTAAAGAAAACTGGGCCAGGACACCAGGGCTTCCATCTCCCCAAAGGAACAGCACTAACAAGCTCCCTGGCTCTGCAGCCCATGCAGCAGCAGGCACAGGCTCCTTACCTCTGCGACTTCACAGCAGAGAACTCCTCAGAGGTGATGTGCTTCAGAAAATTGAAGCAGAAAAAGAAAATCTGAGCAAAGGGAGAGAGAAGA
>NW_009258661.1:4543541-4554079 GCF_000687185.1 Egretta garzetta
CCATGCAGCCTCTTATCTTGGTGGGGAGGTGCTGGCAGGAAGGAGATAGCTGCCACCATCCCATCCTGGGCCTTCTCTTACACATTAAACTGACCCTCTGTTCCCTGCCACGGGGAGGCCCAGAAAGGAAGGTGTTCGACAAGTCTCCTTATCAATGCTTTGCACACATGCCACAAGCACATGGCGGGTACTTATGCCATCAGTGCAGAATGGAAAAGAAATGGCCCCCAGCAGCTGCTTATATACCCTGGTAAGCAGCAAACCCAGCAGGACTAGCAGGGTTAGAGCTACATGCTCCACCTCAGCACCACAGCTGTATCACACCTGGAAGCATGCAGTACCTGCAGTGTCTGGGGTCCCAAGCTCATGCCCTGTCACGCACCAGTCTTCTCTACGGCATTCACCCCGCTGTGCCTCTGCCACCCCATCTACCTGCACAGAGCTGAGCCCTTCTCCTCCTGCAGCAGGGAGCAGGGAGTGCTAGAGGCTGCCATGCATCCCCTCTCCTGTTGCAGCTACTGACACTGCCCTTGGCCAAGCAGGCACCAGAGCAGAGGAGAGCTGCCAGGCTCCATCCAGTAGAGCTCTGGGAAAGGAATGAATGGGAGGAACGATACTAATACAGGGGTCCTGGACACCTGTAAGATGGAAAACAGGCCAGGGTCCCAGCTCTGCTGTTCAGGGGCAGGAGATTCCCTAGTGAGGTGAGAGTCTGAGGAGCAGGGGATTAGCAACAGGGTTAGAAATCAAGAGGTGGCGAGTACGTCTATCAAAAACCGATATTGCGAAAAACTATACTGTGCCTGTAGTCAGAGCAATCATTTTTCGCTATTAAAACAGTTAAAGATTTGAAGAGAATTAGTTCCAGTAATCTTAACTGCCTCCCAGACCCACTTGTGTACCCACAGATACACCCCACCGAATACATGCACTGGAACCAGAGTAAGGGGCTTCATGAGCCCACGATGACATGCAAACCCACAGGCAGCTGCAGCACCCAGGCAAGGAGGGCTGGCACTCGTGACAAGCACACAAGACTACACAGCTTTATTTCCAAGATCCCAAGAGTCACACACCTTAAGCATCCCTTCTCATTGCTGAGCTGAATAGCAAGCCCTAGCACCCTTTCACCAGGGGCCTGAACACTAGAGGCACAGCAGGGGAACCAGCAGGACTGACACTCATCAACCAAACTGTGGCCTGAGAGAAAATCATTCCCACACCTTACGCATCAGGAAGTGATGGGGCAAGGCTCCTACCTCACATTTCCAGCACCTGAACAATTTTTAGAGCCCAGCCAGACCACTGATATTACCAGAAGCAGGCAGTGAATGCTGCTACCGTAAACAAGTACCCTGAGAACAAAAAGCAGTGCTCAACCACTGCCCCAGACGAGACACTCACCTCTTCTCCTTTACTGAGTCGATCGACTAACATGTGCCTGGAAAGAGAGCAAGGGAAGCTTAGTCACATGCTGGAAGCCAGAATCAGCAGAAGAACACAATCTGTCAAGAATAGCCAGATGTCTGAGCCTCCAGGTAAAAAAACGCCATCAGCTCCTCTTGTCACAACTCACTGGGAGCTGCCCCAACATCCACCTTTGGTTGTGAGCAAACACAACCCCCTGAAGGCTTCTCCCCTGCTGCGCAGGGACGCATACACAAGTAAAACTTAGCGTGCCTACCCAAAGAGAAACCAGTCGTAGGCCACTGTCAGGTACAGAATCTCAGACGGCTCCAGGGACACGTGGATCAGCCCATCCTGCAAAGCAAATGAGAACAGCCTTCAGGCAGCAGCCCTGGGGATTGGAACTTGGGAATTCGTGATCTGCTGAATACTGTCATGGTGATCCAAGATGACCAGCTTGCTCCACATGCCTGTGATACCATGTCTGATGGCAGGACAGCATATTGGGCTCCACATCAAAGCCAATCCACACCCCCTCTGAAGCCAAGAGAGTCAAAAGGAATATTAACTCTTCCACCACCAGTTCCTGGTGACACAGCCACTCACCCTCCAAGCAATCACCCCCAGAAGCAGAGCAGGTCAGCCAGGTACTCACAGCCCATAAGGAGAGGCGCAATAAGGAGATGAATAGAGGAGTTCGATCCCAGCCGGATATACAGTGCACCAGGAGCCCGCTGTCATCTGTTCCAGGCAGGGGTAGGAAGGAGAAGGAAAAAAAAACCAGGATGTTGCAACAAGAGCAATGACTTTTCTTTATGGCAAATCTGTAAAGACAAGCTACCCTCTGTCCCCACAGCCCGGGCTCAAGAGCAGACCTCAGCCACCAAGCCAGAACATTTTGTCTTGAATACAGCAGTCAACAAATTGCTCAGAGTGTCCTGGGTTGTCAGCAGCCCAGCTGATGTGCTGTCCTGGTCCTGACAGCTGCTCAGGCCATGAAGTCACTAGGTATGAACATCACTTTGCTACCCAGAACATATACCTACCCAGCCGCAACCCACCATCACAGTCTATACCCACATCAGAGAGAAACCTGCTCCAACTGAACACTTCATCAGTTTCACCAACCTTCCTACTTATACACCTTGAGCAGAGGCACACACAGGGCACGATTCCCATGCTCTCCAGAAAATTCGTAGTATGTCCCAACGCAACGACTGCAGGAGAGTCTGTAGTTAGCCAGGCTGGCAGAGCCAGTCATGGCTCTGTCTATCCAGGTACCAAGTCACAGTGGTCAGAGGGAACAGGATGCCAACATAAAGCAATACACCCCCTTCAAGGAATTGGGGTGGCTGTGATGACAGAGGGTGAAAGGGGCTCTTAAATAGGCATCTAATGGGACCCTGGGTTGGGGGCACAAAACACAGATGTCCAGTAAATTAAGAACAAGAGTCAACAAGCAGAGGAGCAAATGTTTCTTCTCTTCAGCTTTAAAGCAGTAAAACTTTAGGTAAAGTGTTCAGATATCCCTCCACTCTTGGGAAGAGAGGGTCTTCAAGGGATCAGCAAGTCCCTCTCTAAGAGGAGAGCTGGAGCCCTGAGATGCTAGGGCCAATACCCTGTTTTGAAGGGAGAGAAGCGAAGCTCTCTTTATAGAGTGGCACTACTACAGTCAGCTGTTCTTCTGGAGACAGTGACTGCTCCAGTTAGACCACTGGGAGCAAGGAGTTTGCCTTACCATCACTATTGATGATGGAGATCAGCAGCTTCAGGTAGTTCTGTGTCTGCTGCACAAGGTCCCAGCTCTGCATAAAGAGAAATATCGATGGTAAGGGTCTGCCCACAGAAAAAGGCTGCTCTGCAGTTCAGAGCCCACCATGCTCTCGGCTTCTCTATCCGGGATAAAAGCAAAGCAGAAATAACCCCGTTGCCATTCCTCAGAGTGACAGACTCCCTTGGTGCTCTGATCAATCCCCCCATCCTCTGCAAAAGGCATTCTGGGACAAGAGACCAGGCGGGGGGGGGAAAAGTAAACCAAACAAAAATAAAGAAACTCCGTCTCTCCTGGCTGCCTGGCTGGCACAGAACCTGCTTGCGTGCAGCCCCAAAACTTCAAGCAGACCATGCTCAGAGAGGCTAACGTGACCCAGCAAACACCTGCAGAGCGCTGACCCAATTCTGCAGCCCCCCCCACGCGTGCACTTTACCAAACGGCTCAGCAGCCATGTTACAGCTGTGTACATGATGGAAGTACCACGATGGGGTGAGCAGGTCAAGGTCAGCAGCCTGTCCCCACAACCCAAGCACTTTGCTCAAAACTCTCTGGCCCTTGTAAATGGCCCCAGCAGGCTACTGCAGAGGGCCGACCCACTCCCGGCGGCTCCAGACAGGCTGGACTTCTGCAGTAACACCCAAGTAGCAGCAGCACCACAGAAGGGCTCTCAACTCGGAGACCTCCAGCTCTACAAGAGATGCAGCTGAAAAACATCAGAACAAGCTCAAGTGTGCCACTCTCCACCCCTGTGTTGTGAGAAGATGCAGGTAATTTCAGCGGTCTGATGAGAGCCAGAACTAGCTCAAGGAAAATAGGTAGCACTGGCAAGGAAAAGGCAAGGAGAGGGACACATTTCATTGTGACTGTGTTAGTGGTATAAGTGACATCTGACCACCAGCAACGGAACACTTGCTGTGTGCTTACATGCATGCACGTGTGCGTGTAACCACACTTAAGACTACTGTCAGACAAAGAACATACTGCTCTGCTGTGAAGCCTGCACAGCAACAAAAGAGTAGGGAAATAGAGAACACACTCAGCCTGGGGCAGAAAAACACATACTTCCAAAGTCTTTTATCTGCCCAGTTCAACCCAATCTTGTGCTTATGCCAGAAGGAATCATCTAATCACCCAGTCTAATCTCTCTATACCACAAACCAGAAAGTTTTGTTCAGTTGCCCCAAATACAGCCTGAAGCTTGCACTTGGCAACATCTCTGCCCAGAAAAGCACCTCAAATAGGGGTGACAGTTCACCGCTCCTTTAGCAGCATGTTCCAACAGATCATCCTCAAAAATAACACGAAAGACTGCTTTTCCTTATTTGAAGGTCTGATTTCAGCCTGCAGATACTGCTTCCTGTGCAGCTCTTCTTCCCCAGATTGAAGAGCGCTTTAGAATTAGTATTTTCTCCCTGCAAATGTACTTACACGTTAATCAAGTCAACCCTCCATCACCTTTGTGATTAGCTAAACAGACTGAGAACTTCAGCTTTAAGTGAAGCACCTTCTCCAGCCCTCAGATCATTTCTGTATCTATTTATTACACCCTCTTCAATTTTTAATATCCTTTTTAAAATACTGGCTGCTCAGTATTCCAGTGAACAAGTTTCTAGCCATAAACAAGCTGTGGTCCCAATATTCTGCTTCAACACTGCAAGCTACTTTTCCATGATTCTGCTTATGCTGGCACTTAAATATTATTTACATCACTGAATGACAAACACTGGCCTGGCATGGGGGGCTGTGCTAGTTCTGCGGTGCTTCCAGCCACAGAGCACAGGAGCGTGACACGCTCCAGCACAGTCAAACATCAGAAAACCCGGGGGGATTGGTAGGTCCACTGATGTGTGAAATGGAGCACACTAATAAGCAGTATAAGGTAATGCTCCCTGGTATGAACAGACAAAGGCTGAACCTTGAAGCTCAGACAAACGTAAGAGTTTGATTATTGTTTGTGATGTTATCACAGTAGTAAGGAATGGAGACATGCTGTGGTCAATTATGACTTTCTCTCATAGGACAGGTACCTTGCACACCCATGAAGAAGGCGCCTGGTCACTCGGCTACTGCTCACATAAGGGAAGGCTGATCTCTCTCAAGATTCTCCACAGCCAAGGAAGTCTGCCCACCGCAGGCACACGCCTAGCTAAGATTGTGAACGAGTTAATACTGCTTTCCGTTTGCTGGCATGTTCCTTACCTGTGTTACCGACATATCTCCCTAATGGATTGCAAGCTTTATGCAAGCTACAGAAAAAGATTTGACGTTACAGTCAGCTGCCTCGGGACACACCAAGCCAGGAAGCTTTTGGGTAGAGGGTTTCCACCGCTATTCTGAACAATCAAGTCTGCAGCCCCACTCCCACTGGGATGGTATGAAGTGAGCCAGATTACTGCAAGAGGAGCAAGTCAGACTTCAAATCTTTACTGATCCCTCCCGACCGAATCTTTGACTTCCCACCGAGACAACTGCTTTGCTCACCTGGTACTCGCTCCAATCAATATTCAGAGATTGGGTCAGAGAGACCGGGATACTTAATGGAGCATCTACATAATCCTGAAAAAAACCCAAACACAATTGGTCAGAGCAAAGCCATGACTTGAAGGCAGCAAGTTCCAGAAAAACCAAAATAACAAATGCCAAACAGTGCATCTAGAAGAAAGTGCCTCAGCAAAGCATCTTTGAATGAAAAATGTGCAGTGGTAAGGATTAACTCATGTCCACTAGTCCTTCTAAGACGCTAAGAGGAGCTTTTCTGTGCTCCTAACAGTGAAAGTCAGGGACAAGGCGTGTTAGTTTCTGAATTCCCTTAGGGCTGCTCCACTCAACCACCTCCCTCAGCAGGAGACAGAATACAAAGACAGAACTGAGAACAGAGGCTATCAGTAAGATACCAAATTCAAAAACAGGAGCAACCCATACCTCCCACGACAGGTCAAGCAGCCTGGACTTCAGGATAACGATTCATTTATTTTACAACAAATGAGTAATTTTGTACATTCACTATCTGCTTTGTTTCTCCTGGTAGTTTCCTCCTTGTCATCAGAAATAAGCACACAACACACACACGATTGCTCAGGAACTGTGAGGCAAGACTTAAGCCCAGTAAAGCCCACAGCTCTCCACATTTTGTAGCATCCACGTACCTGTTTCCAGTTAAATATGAGACCTTCAGCTGTATAATCCCGGTCTTTGTACTCCTTAAAAAATTCACAGCCTGCAAGAAAAAGAAATAATGAACAACCATTCAGCTAACTGACATCTAACAACTGAAGTGCCCTGTGGGACTGGAAGTGCTTGGCAGCCCCGGGCTCCAGAGCACCAAACCAATCAAAACTGCTGCCTGCAGGAAGAGAAGAGCAGTAATCATCAGTATAGTGTGCAGCATGGCCTCCCAACAGCAACAACCCAGAGCACTCAGCAGTGAACACACTCACAGCAAAGGGCAAACTCCAAACAGACAGCAAATGCAGAGTTTTAGGGACTGATTTCATTCTTTCCCAAACAAGAGGTTTCACCAAGGAGCTATGCTTTCCAGGGCCACTGGCTTTTGCACAGGCATCAGCCTGGCACACTGAGTGAGAAGGAACCAGAAAAAGGAGGTGCTGGCAGAGCCCCAGAGAAAGCCAACTTTCACAGGGCATCTGCTGCAGGTAACAAGGGCTCTGACAGAGGCAGCTGTGATTTCTCTCACATTTAAGTCTCCTCTTTCAAGCACGTGAATTGCCCCATCTGAAGGAAGCACGTACATAACTATTTCCAAGGTTTTCCACCAAGCCCTCTCCTCCTGAAGTTTGTCCTTTGGCTCTGTTCTTCTCAAACAACTATTTGAAGTCTCTGCAGCAGACTGCAGTCACTTAGTCACAGCTGAGCAGCACCATTAGCACTGCGGCTGCCTGCAGGCTACGTGAAACACCTCTCCCAATGTCCTGTGTGTGCCCCAGCACAACAGTGTCCACGTTACCAAGACAATCCTGTGGCAGGCACTGAACACAGGTAATGATTCCAACCCAGCAAGTCACAAGTAACTGCAATGGTGAAAAAAAAATAAAAAAATCTTTGTGCAAGGACAGGAAGAGCCCTCAAAAGCACAGAGTCAGGAAGCAATCTGTCAGCTGAGATTTAACTCCAATTAAACAATGGCTTAAAGCAAAGAACGGGGGGATTATTGCAGTAAGTATTGGCATCTACAAATGCCAACTACCAGTCAAATGGAAAAGAGGGTTTTTCTGCACTGGAGAGCACAAAAGTTCTACAGATACCCCGTTTTAACCCAAATCTTTCACCCTAGACAGTCATGTCTGGACACTGCCTCCCTCACCTAAGACAACAGGTTCTCAGAATAACTTTAGAGACAAGTTACAGAACAGAAATTCTTTCAATGCAAACCTGGAAAAATTAAGAACATATCAGGGCATTTGGCCAGTCACTAGAGGGGTTTCTGATCCTTAGATATGTATGCCTTAGATCTAACAGAATGACAACATTCCCCTCTGAACCAGCACTGCTGAAATCAGGCAACATCTGCAGGGAGACTTTCCAGGTTTATAAGGTTTATCTCTTATAATGTGTGTGGCAGTGGAGAGCTGCTAAAAGACAGCAGCTGTCCCAGATGGCAGAAGAGGAAGGACCATCACTGAATATTGCATACAATACGCAGATCCCCATACAGTAACAACTCTACAGCTTAACTCTATAGAATCACTTCTTCCTCATTCTTTCCGAACCCTGCAAAGGACATGTGTACACTCTCTCTACCATGGTCTAGGTTTGATGAGGCATATGGCAGCAACATATACCTAAGCCGCAGAAACCAGTAACACTCTTACTTCTGTACACCTCGGCAATCTGCATGGCAAACTCAATACAAATCTTAATGCAGCTTCTCTGAATTGTCACTAATTCTTGTATGAAAGGAAATAGACTTTTTTTTTTTAAAAAAAAAAAAGAAATATTTAAGGACAACAACTAGAAATCAAGGAGAAGTTTGGGTTTGCAACAGTTTTGGGTTTTTTCTTTTCCTCTCCCTTTCTTTGTGCGCGAGGGAGAAAAGAGCCCTTCCTTGCAGACAGGCCTCAAGCACAGCAGCCTCACATCCAATCCTATCACTGAGCCTGACATCATCAGGCAGACAGCAATATTCAGCTCATCTTTTAAGAGTTGCAGCAAGTGACCCAGCAGTGGTTGCTAGGCACAGGGACTAATATAGCCAGGGAGACGGGCTGGAGTGGCCTGCATCTCAGTCGTACATTGCAGGCTCAGGTTAACAGTTCTGCCGAGCACTGAGGATATCTTACAGTGGCGCTCTGGAACACTAGGACTAGAAAATACTCTTAAGAATTGGGGGTTTACATAACACAGAGCAAGATGTATATTTTGCATCAAGTGGTAGTTTGGAGGTGTGGGGGTGTCATCTTACCCCCAGCTCCACCTCTGGGACTTTTTCTCTGCGTTTGAATTAATTAAAACTGCTGAGAAATTATTCTGCTACCTCAAAGAGTGCCTACTGCTGACTCACACTGCCAGATCATCCAGATTTGTTGCACTGTTCTCAGTTTAAAAGAACTTCTCTCCAGAGGGAACACAGGAAACATTCAGCAAGCCACAGTCATTTCACCACATGCACACACACACGTAGTTCCTAGTGCCCAGAAACGGATTGTCACCTGTCCCTTGGGAGTCCCTCTGGACATCAGTCCTGTACCTGGATATGGGATGGAGAGAAGCGTGAAGTCAGCATAACGTTGAGCTTTGTCCACCTTCTCAGAAGACGTCACACTGCACAGGACAAGAGGAAAACAGCAGACACTTGTAGAGTATTTTTTACAGAGATACTAGCACCCAAAAAGCTACTTGTCACATCTCCCTACACAATGACCTGACTCAGCAGAGAGCAGGGGTAGAACTTACTCAACACATCCAGAGAAACAGGTATAGCCCAAAACCACTAAAGCTTTCCTCTGAGAGAAATACCAGGAGAAACATCTCCCTCTGCTCCTATATACAAACACTTCACTCTCCCCTTTCTCAAGGTGTGACTGTCCCACCACTGCAAGCTCTAGAGAAAACCTACTCAGACTACAGAAGACAGATGAAAACAGCTGTCTTGCCCATTGATACAGCTTTCTCTGGCCTAAAACCTTGGGGTTCTCTTTACAGCATCAACTAACTGATCCTGCTGTAGAATGCTTCCAAGGACTGCTCCCAGGTTGCTGAGTGCATACCCAATAACAATTCACGTGTAAGGTCTACACTAGCTGCAATCAAAAGCCTGCAGAAAAACAAATGAACGCAGACTCACTTCAAGCCAAACTTCACCTTCTTGTTTTCCACCATCAGGTCACAGATATATCGGACAGACAGGTATCGAAGCAGCTTGATGTCGTGCCCTCTGACCTTGTCAAACAGCTGGGAGTCTGCATTTCTGCAAGACAGAACAAGACAAAGCAAGATGAGCATGGAAGACTGACCATGTTGAGTCTGATTCTCTGCACAATACTGCCACAGTTCTTCCCTGAACCACTTCTAGCCATAAGCCGCATAGCACGAGCCTTGCCTCCACAGGTCAGAGTCAGAATCTGCAATGAACTGATACTGCAAACTTGGTGCTTAGGGTCCCTCACCATGTGTCTCACTCTGTGCCGTAACAAGCACATAAGATACAGAAGATTTTCTCCAGCCTGGAGATGTACTTTTTGATGAAGTAAACATGACTGTGTAATTCAAACACCTTTTTAAATGGCTCTATATATTCCTGTCTCCAGCCTTTCCCTCTGGCAATAGATTAGCAGGCTTCAGTTAGACTGGGTTCAGCCAACTTTAGCATTCAAGACTCAAAAGCAAGGAATGTAAGACTCTCAGCCTGGTACTCTCAAGCCTGTACCCCAATCCCAGCCTAGGAAAGAGCGGAATTGAGTGGCTGAGCCAGTCAGCTTTGGTCCAAACTCCTTTTTCCCCCATCCCAGTGATGCATACAGACCTAAGTGCAGAATCTTCCTCTGAAATGTCTTCTGCATCTGCCCAAGCATCATCAGAACCTCCTGCAAGGAAGGCATTAAGAACAGAAGCTTGTGTAAACCAACGTAATCCCAAATCTGACAAGACATGCACGCACACAAAAAGGTCATGGTTTGGTGCCCTCTCTCCACACACAAGTGCTCTCAGTAGTTCCCCACATTTCCTCTTCCTGAAAAGCCCATTTCCTAATGTAGCTCACTCTTCCTTGTCATTGCGTAGGACCTAGGCAGGTCAAACCCATTACTGACAGCCAGAAGGACACCCCAATAGTGCTACACAATGCTTTGTTAAGCCAAGCTTCAGCTCCCACACTAAAGACACACAGTACTTCCCTGAAGAG
>NW_009258661.1:4554153-4560764 GCF_000687185.1 Egretta garzetta
CAGTATATCTCACCATTAGCAGGATTTGATTCACAACAATTAGCCAAGCAACAGCAAGCTCTTATCCTCTTTCTTCCGTTATTCCCACCCCTGATGTTTGGGAATCAGTACCCTGAATCCTCTGGGCTGCCTCACTTTCCTACATGTTTCCCATAACTCGCTCTTCAGCCTCAAGTTCTTTTGTCACTGCTTCTTATGAGCTATGGCGCTCTGTCCTGTAGTATTGTGCTTGGAAATGGACACAAGATTTCAGTCTTTGCTCTATTATGCAGGGCCTCATACAAGCAGGTCCACGCTGGAGCTCTGCATCGTCTCTCAGGAAGAGCTTGCTCTCATGTGTAGGTCACTGTCCCAGCACTCACCAGCCTTACCAGGTAGACAGCAAAAAACAGCTCCTCACTCACCTGAGAAGATATAGTTGTAGCCAGTGCGCCCATAGAGCTCTCCCCAGCCAGCCAGTGTTGCTGATCTGCAAATATGCTGGAGAAAGATTTTTTTATTAACCACGCATGCTCCAGAAATCTTTCCCTTATCAGGTCTCTGGCCTTTTTGCTGTCACGTTACATAGAAATGGTTGGTACCTACAGCTACTGCTTCTCAGCAACCCTGGTCCAGATTGAGTTCTCCAAATACTTCAAGCTCCCAAGTGCCTTCATCTGTAGTTGGTTTTAAAATCACATTTTCATCTCCAGTTCTCCAATTCATTAATACACTCAATTCCTGCCAAGTTAGCAACATCCGTGCTCTGTTAATACCCTGCTTAAGCCTTATTTCCATGTTCCTGGGGGTAAGATTACAGACGGTCCCAGTACATCTCTGGGCAGTTCACTCCTGCAGAAAATGGTCAGCAGGTTCAGCCCACGATGGCTTCAGTCAAGCTAGATTAAAATTGTCACAGGTACGATTTTGCTATTCATACAGTGTTTCTAAATTGAACTAAGAAAACTGAATTAAGCTGCTTAAATTCTAAATGAGACTACTCCTACAGGGCTTCAATATGGTTTAAGCAATCCACATAAAAATGAACCTAATTTCACTTTCTTACAGATCCCCTTGCAGACAAGCCCACACAATCCTAAAACCATTTATGCAATGTCGCCTCCCTGGGGAACAGACAAGGGAAACTTCTCTTTAGGGAGAAAAGTTATTCAAAGGGAGCTCACTACTGGGAAGAGTTAAGGGGCAAAAAGTGACAATAGTTGTCTTTCCCCTCTCAAAGACCAAATATCTTTGGTCCTTCAGAAGGGACACACACACAGAGAAAATGTTAGCTCTTTGGTGCAATGCTCATGACATGGTGGGGTAAAACAGCCTGAAGTCCCCACAGATGATCTATGCAGCCTAGACAGCAAATGCTACCTACTACCACAGGCTGCCTGCTTGTACCTAAAACCAGATTTTTACAGCATTCGAAAAGGTGACAACCAACTGAAGATGTGGCTGCACAGTTCAAACAGCAGAGAGAAAGGTCATTTTCTAAGTTAAGACAGGTAACCCATGAAGCTTTACCTTTCCCTTGTATAGAATGACTGGGCAAACAAATCGTCCTCTACACCTCGCCATCTTACTTCGGTTGATAAGGTCCTGCAGTTTGCCAACCTGCACAGTGCTCTCAAACCTAGTGGACAGAGATTTGGTTCAGTACACAGAGCATCTTCTCGCACGTCTTTCAGTGAAGCTGCTACAGACACCCTGGGCTGTAATCCCCATCCCTTTCATCTAGAAGCCAGCTCTGAAGTTAGCAAGCAAGAAGACATTTCTTTAAGAATTGTTTCTGCTGTTATACAACACGTATGGATGCTTTTCTGTCTCCTTTTCTTTATTTTGAAAGACCAGCTGCAAGATAAATGACAGTGAGCATCTCCAGAAGCTGGCAATCTGAGTACCGTCAGAATGGTCTGCTACAGACTAACACACGGATTGCTAATGAAGGACCACCAGAGCAAGCCAGCGCCGATAAACATGTATGTTCTGCTTTCCTCCCCACCACCTTTCCATCAAAAAGAAGCTCAGCACTACCATCAGAGTGAATTCACTATCAGAGTGATAATTTTGCAAGGAAAAATAAATAGAATAGAGAACCAAAGCTTGAACACTCAATGAACCTTAGTTCTGGTCACTTCAGCATTGTGTTGCCGGGTAGACAACTGTCTGTAAATCTGCTAGTGGGCCGAGCATTTAATCACTTGTCTGTGTAAGAGTTATACTAATTAATTAATGTCAGCTGCATCTGTGTAACTAAATTTTGTTTTCTGGTTACAGTTAAAACAGAAATGTGTTCCAAGTTGGAGACATTTTAGAAACAAGTTAAAATTGCTGCAATTTGTCCAAGTACCAGTCTACATTTTATAGGAATCCAAACTGACTTCTGAACTACACAGACCTCCAGGAGGAACCGTCAATGCAGGGAGGACTAGAGTTTCCACAAGGAATTGGAGAAGCATCCAGACTGACATAACAGAAAGCAGACGAATTCTGGACATACAAAACTGCATGGCCATGCACTTAGAGATGATTAGCAAGAATTTCCAGTAAGCCCTTTCCAGTAACGGAGCTCAGCAGAAGAGCCTAGATGAACTGGTTGATCTCTGAATGCTTGTACATTATCAACATGGTAACTCTGAAAAAAAGGACAAATAAGATCACAGGAACATCTCCAATGGGATGGAGAAGTACCAGCATTACTGTGCAGAGCACAAGATCTCAGCTGAGGCAAGACATCTGATTCTAGGGACCTACCCATACCTGAACAGGCACAGCCAGATGATTAGGATGGCCAGAGGACAGTCTATGCTGCAAGAGAAACCACCACAGACTGACTGGAAGAGCAGATGAAGATGAAGCGAGGACAAAATAACATATGGATTAGAGTGAAGGAGAGAACTTACAGTGGAGGTGGAGAAAAACTCAAAGGCAAACAACAATGCTGGCCTAAGAACAAATTAATACCTTTATGCTGGAAGTTAGAAGAAAGTTGCTAAGCTTCAGAATCAGCTGCAACCTACCTGCAGCTGCCATTCTGCAAAGGATTAAAAAAATTAATCTACTACTAACATGGAAATTGATCTGTTTATGGAAAAGATTATACAAGGTGGTGCCAGTGGAAGCAGGGAAAGAACAAACAAGACCTTCAAATCCTACTTTTTTTTTTTTTTTTTTAAAAGGATTCAATTCTCAGAATTCATAGTGGAGGCTTAAGATTTTTCACATACACAACTATTTTGGCTGTTCCAGATCCAAAGAGCTTTGACAGATACCAGCATTTAAAGAACAAGAACTCAAGCTAATCTTCTTTAAACTTTGTGGACATGAGGGTGCTAAGTGCAAAGACAGGAAAATGCCAAGACAATATACTTTACACGGGAGTATGTGAGGCTGTGTGCAGGCAAGAGACGCACACGCCCGACCACTGCAACCCAAACTTCACTCATCGCTGTCACTGCAAACAGTCAAGAACTCCGCTCCGCAGTCCGCTTCCCTCCTCAGAGAGCATTCAAGTAACACACACCGCAGGAACAGCCTAAAAGCAGTTTGAGAAGAGATGCCTTTGCGTACAACTCCCAATACTGAGTTATTTTGAAACTTTGAGAGGTCTGATGTACAGATTTGCTTGTGGTCTTGTTTTTAAATGAATGCACACAATTAAGAGACATGTCCTGCATTCTGGTTCTGCTGCCTTTGTTTCCTTTGTAAAAGCAAATACAGAGCAAAACAAGAACTTTAACATGGTGTCACCAGAATAGCTCTGTGTCACTGCTTCTAAGCGCAGAAAATGGGATTTGGCAAAAACCAAATGCCTGAAAGAACAGAAATGGTAAGAAAAACACCTCCCCAAGAGCTGAGAAAAGCCAACAGGTTTCACCTCTCAGCACACTAACTGCACGTCCCCAGAGAGGCGTCACAGCACTGGGCAATGAGTCTAAGCAGCCTGGCAGGAACCTGGAACACAGGGTGAGCAGGAAGCCCAGTGCCCCACTGGGGCCAAGGAAGGATGAGTCCCTCTCCCAGGCTCCTGTGCCTGTTCCCCGGAAAGCCTGCACACACATCGGAGAGACCTGCTCTGCTATCCGTCACGACTGTGCTACAAACAGGGCTCTTGGACCTTCTCGTCTCAAGAACCATCATCAGTAAAGCTAAACATGAGCTAGAGATAAACATGGCAAGTTGTACTGAGACTACTGTAGTGAAGAGAAAGGCTGCTCCGAAGAACACGTGCAATGGTCTTACATGGACAAGTGATTAAATGCAGCATAGGTAGGAGTAAAAGCTACTGAAAAAGGTTCAGAAAACAGCACTCTTCAACAGCAGTGTGAAAGAACATCATTAAGGCTGCTTGGGACAAGGTAAAGAATGAGGTGGAAGGAATGATGTGTATCTTAACTCTTTACTTTTGGCTTTTGGGAGTTTGGGCTTTTTTTTCTTCTTCAGAAGTTTTTTTTTTCCAGAAGATACGGCTGGGCAGCCTTACCTCTGTATTAACTCCCCACCCACCTTCCTCCCAAAATCAGACCCCAAATGTGAATTCATCTTTTTAAATACAAGGGAAACATTTCCTATAAAAGCAAGCAACTGTTTTGGCAACTGTATATTTCATACAGGCCTGAAGCAGAGATGCTCCTCTTTGGGTAGCCATAACAGCACTGGAACCAAAGCATTCCTCTCACATTGTTAGACTATGTGCAACTCTAATCATATTTGTTTGGAGTGCAGACACATAACAGGATCATTGGGTGAAACCAAAGACGTGGCCTGTGCCCAAGATGTGGACATTTTCATTAAGCACAGTAACTCTAAGACAGCAAGTAAAGAACCTCTGTTTCCATTCCCTACAGCATCTGCCTGCTCCTTCTGGGGGGACATCAGAGCTCTCCAAGCACAGGGAAAGTGCTCCCAGCTAGTCAGACGTGCTCTGTTACTTTCTGTGGCTCCTCGTAAGCTGCACCTGACCAAGGGGCATACAGCTACCTTGGTTGATAGCCAAAAACACAAAGCAAATTCCTCCTGCTACCTCCTGCATCTGCCTCGATTTCAGAGTACTGCTAGCAAGGTTTGATGAAGCAACATCCTGTCTTCCCCCAGCTGCCCAGCCACAGAATAAACAGGATCAGGAAACTGATCTGGGTTAAAAATACCCATTTTTTGCTGGTTCCCTGCATGGCTTCAGAAGCAGCTGTACCAGCAGAACCAATGGGGCAGTGCAGAGTTTTTGTGAGAACTGTTTCCAAAAAACCTTGGTATTCTCAGAGGTGTGAAGTGTCCTGCGTACTTCAAGGAGATCTTACCAGCTGATTAAGAACATCACAAAGATGAAAGGCAGCCAAAGACACTAGGTCCTAGAGGGAGTGTCCCATTCAGTGGAAGAGGTTCTTGCATTCCCTAACACAAAAAGTGCAACAGTCACTATTTCGCAAGTATTTCACAGAGTACAACGGTGCAACTAAAAATGGGATTCTTGAAAAAATTATTTAGCAGCTTTTACAGAGATTATCACCCAGAAATCAGGAGGAGTGGGATGATGAAAGGTAGTCTCTTTCTGCGACTCCCTAGGAGAGCAAATCAAGGCTTGGAAAGAATTGCTATTTAAAATGTCAATTGCCACTGCTCGCCTGCAAAAGTCCCAGAAGAAAACAGGGCACTAAGTGTAAGTACACTTGTTTTGAACACTCATCAGAAAAATTAAGCATTCTTTGCTCTTACAAGAACAGAAAAAGCAGAAGCATTCAGTTTCTCTTCCCTAAAGATGCTGCTAGTTACATTTACAGCTTCAGACTTCAGTTTCCCCTTTTTTTCAGCACCGCATTTAATCTTTCCTGATCTGATCTAACCTTCGAGCATCCTCCCACCTGATGATCTGTTTTCGGAAGATGCCCTCCTACAGCACTCGGCCCATGTGCCAGCAGAGCTGCTGACAGTTTGCCTTCCTCAGGCAAAGCAGCTGGACACATCACTGCCACAAGGGGAACACGGTGTCCACCGTCCTTTTGAATGTGTTACTCTTGTCATAGACACAGTTAAGACTGCAAAATTGCATTATGTTTTGTTGGAAGAGAAAATAAAAAATGAGAGGCTGATGTCAGAGCTGCAGGGAGCAGCTAATGCTCAGCCAGAAGCAAGAGCAATGTGGTTCTGAGCTTGTGGGTCAAAGTCCAGAAATGCGTTGGCTTAGATTTGCACTAAACTGCGAGCAAGCATTCCCCGTTAACTCACTGAACCTCAGCACCCGCTGACCCACGTAGCATGGTGAGGGCAAACTATTTCTGTTGAGATTGTCTCGTCTGCCCAGCCCCTATCAGCCCCCCTCACCCCGAGATACTTTCCAGACTAAAATTTCTCTACTTAGAAGCCTTCCAGCAAGAACACAGGCACTTCATCAAGACAGGGAGAGCATCGCACAGTCCTGCTCCCAACTTTTTGAGTCTCTGGGCAAGCAGCAATCGTTAGGATCCAACGCCGTGCTCAGGTCCACTCGAGGACGGCACACAGCGGAGCTGGCGCTGCCCCGGAGCACCACGTTTCCTTCGCGCCCCTCGAGTCACAGGCTTAGCTTAGCAGCTTTCACCGGGGAAGCCCAGGAGACTCGGGGAGCTCGGCAGCGAAGCGCAGCCCCGGCA
>NW_009258661.1:4563501-4573606 GCF_000687185.1 Egretta garzetta
TGCATCCCCTGCTTCGCCCTCTTCTTCTTCTGCAACCCCGCCACCGTCTACAAGATCTGCGCCTGGATGCAGCTGCTGGCAGGTACCCACCGGCACCGGCCGCCCCGCGGGGTCAGCTCCGCCGGGTTTTGGGCCGGGTGATGGGCGAAGGGGGGGTGGAGGTGGGGGGGATGAGGGGTTCGCCAGGACGGCAGCGCCAAGCGGTGGGTGCTGGCACCCGGAGAGCCCCGGGCACTGGTAGCAGGGCCCCTGGCCGCAGGGAGCACCGAGGTTGCTCGAGGAAGCTGGGCTGGGTCCAAGCACTGCGGGGCCAGGGTGACAGGAACCAGCCCCAGGGCTTCCTGGGACACCCCGGCCAGACACTGGCACTGACAGGGTACTGGGAATGGGCACCATCTCGGGACACTGGCATCCGGGGAGCCCCAGGCACTGGTAGCAGGACCCCTGGCCACCCGGAATGCCAAGGTTGCCTGATAAAGCTGGGCTGGGTACAAGTACTGTGGATCCATAGGACATCCCATCCAGGAACAGGCCCCAGGACACCTCAAGAGCTTCCTGGGACACACTGGCCAGGCACTGGCACTGACAGAGTACCAGGAATGGGCCCCAGCTCGGGGCACTGGCACCTGGGGATCCGCAGGCACTGGTAGCAGGGCCCCTGGCCACAGGGAGCACCAAGGTTGCTTGAGGAAGCTGGGCTTGGTCCAAGCACTGCAGGGCCAGGGTGACAGGAACCAGTCCCAGGGCTTCCTGGGACACCCAGGCCAGACACTAGCACTGACTGAGCACCAGGAACAGGTTGCCAGCTCTAGACACCGGCATTTGGGGCTCCATGGGCAGAGGCTGGCTTCAGGGAACACCAGGGTTGCTCAGGGAAGCTGGGCAGGGTACAAGCACTGCAGGGCCGTGGGACATCCCAGGCAAGAGCTGTTCCCAGGGTGCTCCAGGGCTTCCTGGGACACCCAGGCCAGGTGCTAGCATGGACTGAGTACTAGGAATGGGCACCTGTTCTGGGCACTGGCACCCAGGGCTCCCCAGGCAAGACCTGATCCCAGGGAACCATGGGGCTCCCTGGGACACAGCAGGAAAGCTGGATCAGGGACCCACCTCAGGGGACCCTGGTACACCCCAGTCAGGGACCAGCTTTGGGACACCCTAAAACAGGGACTGTCCCACAGAGTCAAGGACCAGCTTCAAGGATGCCCTAGGACACCCTGGACCTGGGACCAACCCCCTGGGGACCCAGACCCCCCATCAGAGCATCCCACATCAGAGAGTAGTCTCCCTGTCTGCCCAGCCCCAAGGGCATCCCTAAGAAAGCCCACCCCCAGGGGATACCCACTTTAGGGGAACGCCCAGCCCCTGAAGGGACCCCATCACTGGCAGGAGCCCATGCTTGGACCCACCCCCCCCCAGCCCTGTAAAAGCACCTGTGCACAGACAGACCCTTCAGCTCCCCCTTAAAGAGATGTTGTGCCCAGGCCCCCTCCCTCCCTCCAGCACCATGAAAAGTCTGTGACGACAGACCTTCCCCAGCTCTCTGCATAAGAGAGCCCAAGTACAGTGCTTCCCACAGAGGGACACCATACATTTACCTTGGTGTCTCCTCAGAAGTGACCATGGGCTCAAGCCCAGTCATTCCTCCCCAAAGTGGCCCTGTCTATAGATCCTCCTTAGCTCCCTCCACAAAAGAAACCCCACCATAGATGTACTCCAGCACCCTCAGAGACTCACTCCTCAAAGGGACACCGTACAATAACCCAAACTTTTCCCCACAAGGGGACCTGATGTGTATATTGATAAGGATCCCAAGTATCCCCCTGTGTGCAGACCTCCAAGCTGTCCTCACAGAGGGTCTATCCTTTTGGGAGAAAGACCCTGAGAAGAAATGCTGATCTTCCTCCGGTAGCAGGACCCTTCACTTTCTTCTCTCTCCAGTTTTACTACATGTGGAAAGGCGTTGTGTTACTCCCCACTGCATACAAAATGTGAATAGACCCAGAGCTTCCACTGGAAGGCCCCAGAGCCCCCCATATTCATAATGAAAGGACCCCAGTCCACCCCCCCTTGGGAGAAGGGCCACAGTCATTGATGTGGGAGGATACAGTCTCCCTCCCCATGCTAGGGGCTTGCAGCTAGCCCAGCTCTCTCCCCTTGCAGCTGGCTTGGGCTGGAAAGCCTGACCTCCCCTCACCCAGATCAGGACCACAGCCAGACCTGGAGCTGCCTTGGCTTATCGAGAAATTCCTTCATCTTTAATTTTCCCTGCCCCAAAGATTTACTGGTTTAAAGCAAGCTCAGAGCCCAAATCCTTCCAATTGTCGGCAGCTTAATCAAGAGGCTTGGAGTGCCCAGCCAGTGCTGCTGCTGCACAGGAAGCTGTGTGGCAGAGGGCACTACACCAAAGGCAGCCCTGGGCTTCCTCCCCAGTGCCTCCTGTCCTGCTCCTGCTCAGGCTTGGGTGGCCACAGCAGCAACCTGCTGCTGTTACCTCTAGGTACCCCTTGCCCTGCCCTGGGGCTTTGTCCCTGCTCACACTTTGCACCTTATGGCTACACTTGTGCTGCTCACAATTGCACTTGTGAGAACCCCAAGTTCATGGCTTGCTGGCGCCATGGGACAGCTCTCCTGGCTCCAGCTGGCCCAGGCTTGTCTCGAAGCACTCCCAGAGCAGCATGGCTACGCAGCCTTTCTGTGTCAGGGAAAGTCCAATGTGGCATTAACAGAGACTGGCCATCCACCTGTCCTGACACAGGGCAGCTTCATGGGAGCGTCTGTCCTGCAGGAGAGGCTGGTGTCACCACCAGGGAGGGCCAGGACACAGAGGTGGTGGGTTGGGGTGTCCTGGGAAGTAGGAGCCTTGTCTGGGTGGTGTCGGGCAGGGCTGAACTTCCCTAGACATACGTATCAGAGGCAACCACAGGTGGATGCATTACCTTGCGCATGGAGAAGGAGCTGCTGTGACCCATGGAGAGGACACTGTGGGCCAAATACCAGGGATGTGGCCCGACGCAGGCTCCAGCACAGCGTGATGGCAAGCTTTGGAGATTTACCTGCCTGGGAGGTTGGAGGGTCATGCCAGAGCAGAGGGCTTGGAGGGGCAGAGAAGGGAAAGGCATTCCTCCTGCCTTGGTGAGGTTTTAGCTGAAGGAGGACTCACAGAAGTAAAAGTGAGGCCCAAAGTTTCATGGTCTCACTGGTGAAAACCAGGTAAACAAGGTGAAAGGCAGAGAGATGGGGCAGGGGTGGGTCCACCCCGTCCCTACGGGATGGCCTGTGCTGAGCGAGGGCAGAAATGGGCTCTCCAGAGGAGAAAAATCAAGAGCAGGAAGGTGGGGGAGGAGGAGAGGAGGAGGATCAGGAATTCAGTATCTTTTTCAGAAAAAAAAAAAAAAGTTTAAATCATCAATGTCTAATTAGTGGACGACAATCAAGGAAGGGTTTAATTAGAGCTTCACAGAAAGCTCCAGCTCAAAAGCCACTGCCCCCCTAGGAGGAAACTGGATCTAATTAAGAGGAAAGACTCGGCTTTATCGCAAATAGAAACGTAGCCATCTGCCCTGTTCAAAATCCCAGTAACGCAAAACTGGAGATTTTGCTAAATCCTTCTGTTATAAAACCAGAAATGGGCCTTTAACATGAGCACATCAACAACTGTATGACTGACAGCACCCTGATGCCACCCCAGTCCTCAAAATTAGCGGAGGAGCTCCTTCTGAAAGTCCCACAGGGATGATGCTTACTTGAAGTGAAATGGGCTGAGTGGGTGACCCCTCTCGTCTGCCCTCCCTGGAGGGCAGGTACAGGAACAAGATGAAGGCAGCTGGGCTGAGTTTGTGGATGCCTCCATTCCAGTGACCACACAGCAGTCACTCGCTGGGGGCCAGAGCACAAGAAGATGTCACCACCACCACACACTGAGGAGGCTGCCCAGGAGCCTGAGCATTTCCTCTGATTCCCTAATTCTCTGCTGTGACATAAGACGTGGTCACCCTGTGAGTTAACCTTGAGCTTTGAACAAAGTTGTCTGGGTGCCCGGCACTAATGCCAGAGTGAGAGACCCCAGCCACTTCCGCGTGGCAGCGTGCCCACATGCCTCCCATGAGGACAGCTGCTCTGAGCAGGTCTGGGGCTCTGTTTTCAGGGTGGCTTTGGTTCTGTACTTACAGTCTGCTGAGGGTCAAAAGAGGCAGCCAGCTGAGCACACAGCCCCTCCTTGCTCAGAGGAAGTGACTGGCCACCTTTGAAGGTGTTTCCCCGCGCATCAAATCCGGCAGTCAGCATGGTGAGATCTTCCAGCTCCCTTAGGCCAGGCACAGGCATGACACATGGGGTGCCTTTCCACCTGGGGCCATGTCAGTGGCTATGGGGCTGGGATTTGTCTTTATCAGTGGCACTTTGGAGTTAATTGTGCAGCGTCCAGGCACCTTGCCCAATGGAGAATGTGATAATACATATCCATCTCAGCCCTTTTTGCCTTTGGGACACCCCCTTTGGAGCTACACTCACCTCTTGGATGGGCCCTTCCCACCCACCAGCACATGAACTGGGAGCAGAGGCAGAGCCTCAATCAGCAGCTTCATCTTCTGCACGTGAGCTGCCTTTCCCACCATATGGGTTGGGACCGCTCACACAGTGCAGCTGCATGGTGTCGTTTCGGTGTGTCTGTGGAGAGGAGTGGCTAGGAAGGCCATTGCCAACTGCCAGGCTGAGCTGCGTGGTGGGGTGGGGTGGCTGCAGCCTTCCGGGAGAGCAGGGTCTGGCCTGAGCGAATGCTGCAGCCCTGAAACACTCCCCAGTGCTGGAGGCGATGTGGTGGCTCTGCTGAGCCACATCAGGATGGGCTCGTCTTCCCAACTGGTACTTGCTGGAGAGCCAGCTCCTCTCAGAGACAGTTTGAGGTTTCAAAAAAAATTGTTCTCATGGATATAAAAGTAATTCATTGACATTCTTAATGAAAAAACTGAAAGATGGCTACCACTGCTCCAAAACAGCTAGGAGCGTAACTGGGACAGCTGCTGGGAATGAGGGTGAAGTAGCCTCAAGCCCTTTCTCCGCCTGAGAGAGAAATATTGCCGATATATGATCTTCCAGGTGAACTGCTTCCACCTGCTGACCTTGCAGCAAAAAGAAGACATCACTGCAAAAAAACTGCGTTTGCTGAATTATCAGCTTCTGGCCCCAGAAAAAACTTTCCTGAAGATTTCCTCTCTCCTTCCTCTGTCTCTCTTGTCGTACAGCGGGGACAAGAGCAGCAATGCAGTGCAGACCTTGCATGCATCCATCCAGTGTCTTGTGTTCCACAGCAGCCAGCCCCGGGCTTCGAAGGCAGCGTAACCCTCCTGTAGTAGCTGTGAATGCGCCTGCAGACCCGCAGGGAGAGGCTGAGCTGGGCATTTCCGAGCTGCTCGTGTCCTGGAGCTTACATCCCTTCACTGTTGTTCCAGATAAAGTAACTGTCAGTTCTGATTCATACAAACTTGTAACTCTATTCTGAATCCCGCTGATTTTTTGGCTCAGAAACAGCCTGTGGAGCAAAATGCCCTAAGGGAGCTCCTGTCTGTGTAAATGGCCGGTGCTTGCCATCCTGAGCATGCTGCCTCTAGTTTTCATTTATTTTTGAGGAATTTCTATTTTTAGGAGGCAGGAGGTGGGGGGGGCTCTGTTTGTTCCCTTTCCTTTTGGTGCTCAGCTCTCAGGAGGCTTCTTAGTGAGAAGCAGCCACTGCGGGCCCAAAGGCACCTCACATCTCCAGTTCCCCTGGGGATTCGGGGCTGGTGTGCAGTGCCCAGGGGCACTGGATCCCCAGTGGGGACCCCCAATGTGCCATCAGCAACGTGCATGAGGGGCAGGGGACAGCCAGCTCGCTGAACCCAAGGGAGGGCAAGCCACTGCCCACGGGGCCAAATGCGTTGCTGACCCAAGCTGTGTTTAACAAGCTCCTTTGGGACCCAGAAGTTGCTGGTTTTCCCCCAGTTACCCCCACATTTTCCAGTTTTCAGCCCCTTGTGTCCTGTGGCAGTGGGATGCTCTGTGCTATGTGGGGAGGCCAGGTCTCTCAGCCGCAGGGTATGTCTTAACCCCTTCCACCTGTGGCAGGTGAGAGACGTAAAAGCCAGTCTTCACCCAAACCTGCAGACTAAACTAGACAGCAAAAGTGATTAAAAAAAAAAAATCATATTTGAATCCTGCAGGCACAACTTCATGGGACTGGGGCGGCACTGGGATAACCCCAGTACTTGAAAAACGCATGGATTACTCAGTCCAAATTAGCAAAATGCACCTTCTGCCAGGAGGAGCCGCCTCATCTCTCTCTGCTAAAATCTCACTCCAGTGTTGCAGCCTGAGTCATAACATTGAATTCCCTTCAATTAATTTCTTTTGTGAGGGTATCAAAAGCCCTTGAGATTCCTATTTCATTTCTATGGGACGCTGAGCACTGAGGAGTGGGAAGCCATGAACAAGCTGCAAAACCAAGCTGAGAAGTGCCCGTTTCCCCAGGGCCAGAGCCCCAGCAAGATCCCGTGGGCAGTCTTGCAAACTGCAGCTGTCTCATCCTCTTTCTGTGTACACCCTGCCCCAGTGATCACCGGAATTCCCAGTCTCAAATCCATCTGTCCAACTGGGAAAACTCTGGAAGAGGGAGTTGGAGGCCAGGGCCTGGGGGAGGAATGGCAGCTGTGGGGTGCAATGAAGCAGCTTGCTGTCCTTGGTGCCACTGGCAATGGGGATTGGCACCATGTTCTCAGAAGAATGGGAATTAAAACCAGAATGGATGGGAGTTAGGTTATTTTTTTCCTTTCTAATAGCGGCTCTTGTAGGAGTCATCACATAGTGTTTTTTATGCAGTTGCAAGGCATAGAAATAGGCTGTTTTAAACAAAACCCAACGTTTTCCTGCAGGTCTGCAAGGCACCTCAGGGCACTGGGAGGCAGGTGCTGGCAGAACGGTGCTGTGGGTATTGGGACGGGCAGGCAGAGCCCCATCCTTGCACCCCTCTGACCGGCTTGTTGAAAAAGACAGTGCCGAGGTCTGTGGACTGTGTGGGGATCCCCTCCTTGTTCTTGCTCTGCTCTTCAGTGTCGCTCCTTGCTGAGGGCACGGGAAGGTGTTTCCAGGACATCAGGCAGCCTGGGGACACGTGGAAAAGGGAATTGCTTATGACAGAGCAGAGGGCTCTGCTTGCTTCTGGCAAAACGTAGGACAGATGGGAGGAGGAGAGCGCTGCGCTGCTCTTTGGTGGGAGGGGACCTGCCTTCGGTGGCATGGCCCCACCACAGCCACTTCCCAGTGAGGCGCTTGTGGGAAGAGGCCGGCCATGCTCGGGCAGAGGCATTTGGGTACACATAGTGGCTCTCGCCCTGGTAGTAAATTCGTAGTTTAATTCTCTCTGGCAAAGAGGGGCTGTGAGGTCTCGGGCAGAGCTCCTGGAGCTGCTCTGTGGGCCAGGGCCAGACTCTCCTTGCCCCAGTACTAGTGCAGAGTGGGCACATGGGGAGAGGAGGAACCAGGGCAGGCAGATGCAGGCTAAAGCCAGCACCAGTAGTCCTGGAAGTGGCCATCGCTGCCTGTCCCCTGTGGCTGTGTTGTGACAACAGGCTGCACGAGTGACTTGCATGCCGTGTGTTTTTCCCATACCTTTTTGAGCTGCTCTCTGCTTTTGCCTTAAACCCCATCTCTTGTATCCTCCATGAGTGCTGTAGCCCTCCAGCATGTTAATCTGCTGCCTCCTGCGTCACTGCCCCGTCCTGCCACCTTTGGGACCTGCTGATGTCCATGCAGCTGTGGTGTGTGCAGAGCGGCGAGCTCTCAGCAAGCTCCTGCTTTACCCGGGCAGCCGGATCCACCTGGAACACAAATAAATGCCCAGAAATGTAGAGGAAATACTGATGCTTGCAGAGTCCAGGGAGAGACCCAAGTGCTGCTGTTCTGCTCCTGCAAAGGACTGACCAAGGGCCATGCACAAAAGCTGGGAGCCCACCCGAGCCCCTGCTGGTGCAGGTAAAATCGGCACCTGATTTTTCTATTTTTCCGGTTTTTGGTTTGGTTTTTTTTTTTTTTTTACTTAAATTTGCCTTCTCCTCCAGCCCTGTTCTCTTCTGGGCCGAGAGGGGCTGTCGCTGAAGGCTGCTGGCACCCAGGCAGCTGGAGAGCTTGCCTTGCCACTTGCCGTGCTTTCCTCCAGCCTCACTGCACTCTTTTCTCCTCCTCACCGATTTTGGCAGAGCTGTTGTGGCTGTGCCCATTTCCAGGGCCAAAACCACCCCCTCACCAGGGATGGCCATAGAGAACCTTAGCGTTTTTTGCAGCTGCACTGCACTGGGAACTCAGCGGGGTGCTAAAATTCTCTTGGCACCTCTGCTTTCCCAGGTGAGTCCCCAGCACAGGTCTGCTGCTCCTCCTCACCTTTAATTCAAGCACTTGGCTGAATTAAATGGCATCTAGCTTGAAGGTGCCCAGGTCAGCAGGCAGGCCAGGTTGCTGCTCACCATTTACCGTGCAGCGCACAGCATCAGCGCCTATTATGTTTCCTTTCAGAGGGAACGGTTTTGGGTTGGTCTGGTCCCAGCAGACAGGGAGTTCCCCCAGACACAGCCATGCTTGGCTGGGAGTCCCTGGTGACGACATGCTGGAGATGCCGGCTCCTCACACGTGCACTGCACTCCACTGCCACACTCCGGAGTGGCACCGGGGCTGCGTATGGTGGTAAATCAGCTTGCAGAGCTTGCCTCTGTCTGCAAAGATGCTTTTACCAAGCAGGTTTGTAGTGTGGATAGAGGAGGCAGAGGCTGGGCAGCAGTTGGCGGGTGTGCCAGTGCTGGTGTGCGGGCTGCGAGGGCGACTCGCCTCGGCGTCCCTGCCCTTTCCCGGGGAGAGTGGGTGGTGCAGCTCATCAGGATGCAAGGGCCGTGCCAAGTCCCGGTGCGATGCCCTGTGCTCACTTCCCCCTGCTCCTGGGACTTCCCTTCCCTACCAAGAGCAGTTAAAAGCTCACGTCAGCACCCCGAGAACTCGCCAGGGGCTGTGGCCGCAGCAGCACGCGTGCCCGGCCGGGTGTTTGCCGTCCCTGCAGCAATAAGGGACGGGAGGCACTTTGTCACTCACGTGAGCACAAGCCTCTCAGTTCTCTCTTAATCCAGGACAAAAATACTCACAGCACACCGCAGCTCCTCTACAACATTGTTAATATTTTTAGCCTTCCCAGCTGATACGGGGTGAGGAGCTTTTGTACTGGCTGTAGTTAGAAAAAGCATCGCCTCCTTACCTTGACAGTCACAGGCGTTTCCCTCCCTGTTCATCCTGGTGCTCCCCGATGTCTCCCTGCTCAGCGCAGGGCGTGCGGGAGGGAGGCACGCTGAGCAAGCGAGCCCCCTGGGAGCGGTGCTTGCAGGGCTGCGGGTGGTCGGATGTGGGTGCTCCTGGGGATGACAACCCTCTTGGCAGGCAGCATCCCTGCCCCTAGCATGCCAGTAGCTCCCACCCACGCGCAGGGAGCCTGCGGTGATGAGGAAAGCCTGTGGGGAACCACTGATCCGGTGGCTGATGCTTGAAGAAACCAAGCCCCTGATATCTCTGTTAGTGCGTGGGCCAGGTTTGGGGCAGCCATGCACGAACACAGTCCCTGGGGCTGCCAGGCAGTGGTGGCTGTCAACTGCCTGGCTGCATGGGGCCACACGGTGGGCTCACTGCCGGGCACGGACTGCACTCACGCGCTGACTGGGGGGCTCAGCGCCCAGCACTGCCACCCCTGTGTCCCCTCTGATGCTTCTCCTTCCTCTCCCCCCACAGCGCTCTGCCTGGTGCTGGGCTGCATGATCTTTCCTGACGGCTGGGATGCAGAGACCATACGGGACATGTGTGGGGAGAAGACAGGGAAGTACTCCCTGGGCGACTGCTCCGTGCGCTGGGCTTACATCCTGGCCATCATCGGCATCCTCAATGCCCTCATCCTTTCCTTCCTGGCCTTCGTCCTCGGCAACCGGCAGAATGACCTGCTGCACGAGGAGCTCAAGACAGAGAGCAAAGGTGAGCGCTGTGCTGCCGGGGGTCTGGGGCCCCACGCCACGGCCTTGGGGGATCCTGGGTGGGAATAGCCTGGGGGGCT
>NW_009258661.1:4573649-4574467 GCF_000687185.1 Egretta garzetta
GCAGAGAAGTGTGGCCGGGTGCGGGCCGCCGAGCCCCCGCCCTGCCTGACACCCTCTCTTTTGTTTCCACAGATTTCGTTGGCACTGCGGTAAGTCCTGAGTGTTGCTGTCCCATCCCCTAGCCCTAACCATGCAGTGTGTCTGGGTGTGACCGTGCTGGGTGGCCCTGCGTGGGACAGGGGGGACCCTGGCTGTGTGGGGCAGCGGGGCTGGGGGCAGTGGAGAAGGGGGGCAGCAGGGACGGGGACAAGCATATGTGTGGCACACGCTGGTGGTGCCAGGCCTGCCTGACCCACGCTGTGCTCTCCCCACAGAGGATATAAGGCCGAGCGCCTGCAGCAGGACCCTCTTCCCGCAGCTGGCAGCAATGGAAAATAGAGGACTAAGACATGATTTCATTCGCGTCCACAGCCACCTCCATGTCCACGCCGGCACCGCCATCCCATGCACCCCGCCAGCTCTGCACCCCCCACCGCCCGTGGGCTGCCGCTGGGGGAGGACGCCCCAAACCCGCTTCGTTTGAGAACAGCATCCAACTGCGGTTTTGTTTCAAGGAAAAAACAGTCTCAGAGTTTTTAACAGATTTCTACATCTCCAGGACTCCTGACTTGCTGTCTCCCACCCAAATGCGCGCCCAGCGACACCCTGTGACAGCTGCTCCGGGCCCCAGCCCCCTCCCCACTCCCATTTTGTACAGCTCCGAGATCCTGTCTCCACAGCTGGGGGACCCAGTGGCCAGGACGGGGCCCAACCCCTACTTTTATGTGTAAATTCATATTCTCTAAACAGGGTAAAGTGACTTGAGCCCCCTTGCCCCC
>NW_009258661.1:4574921-4593270 GCF_000687185.1 Egretta garzetta
CGGCCGCGGCCCAGCTGCGGCTCTGCTGGCCAGACCGGCGCTTGTGGGCTCCCCGGGTCCTGGCCGTGGGGGGCTCGGGTCACCGCAGCCCTTGCAATGCAATAAAGTCCTCAGCACTGGCCGTGTCTCAGTGCGAGTAGCCGGGGGCTGTTTGCAGGGCCCCCAGCTCCCCGGGGAGCGGCAGGCCAGGGGCTGGCGGGGGCCCTGGCAGGGCTGGACCCAGGTGCTGGGCAGGGCCTGGGAGTGGGGCTGAGCCGGGCACAGGGAGTGGAGCGGGGCTGCGGCCCTGAGATGGGCAGAACTGGGCAGAGGAGCTGCTGCCAACGAGGCAGGGCCACGGCGTGTGGAGGCTGCGGGGAGACGGCAATGAAGGGCTCTGCAGGAACCATCGCCCAGCCCGGCGAGCTGGGGTGCCTGGGGCTGGCGGGAGCTGGTAAGTCGTGCCCTGAGACCCCGTGGGGCAGCGGTGAGTGACGGAGCCGTGCCGAAACACCGGCTGGGAGCCAAAGTCACCCGGGACGGTGTGGGTGCTGGTGCTCCTTCTGCCAACAGCCTCTGCCAGCCACAAGCCCGGTGGCACCCACGTCCCTCCTCCAGCAGTGCCACGTCCCTGGAGCAGGGCCAGCAGGAGCCCCCGGTGCCCGGCAGCACCCAGGTCTTGCCAGCTTGTGAGTGCTGTTGCTGGCTGAATTGGAAAAACAAATGAAGAAAATCAGTGGAGAAAGGAATACAGTAGCTGTAATATATCTGTATTTTAGTACAAAGTTTGATACAGTGTTTCACAAAACCTTATTGAAAAATATAATTCAAACCAGATGAGCTTGGAGCCCTGTGGTGTGGGGGGGATGGGGCCCCCCCGATGATGTGCATGAAGGCTGTCAAAGGACCCTGCGTGGGTGCCAGCCACAGCACGGCTGCACCGGGTGGGTGTCGGAGCCATGGTGGGGGAGGGCAGGGAGCTCGTCCTGTGCCCCGTGGGGCTGAGCCCACGTCTCTGCAGGCTGGCACGTGTTGGGGGCACTGGCCAGGGCAAGTCCCCAGGGAAGGGTCTGGCCATGCTGCAGGCTGGGACAGAGGGGGGTGAGGGTCCCATCTGTCCCTAGTGGTGTCTCAGCCCTGCCCTTCTGCCCGTCCACTGGTCTCCCCAGGGCTGTGGAAGCATCATGGGCGGCCTGTTGGCTCCTGGGCTGACATGGGCCAGCAGGAACCTCTGGAAATTCAGCAAATTCCTGCATCTCAATGGGGAGAAAAAAAAAAAAAAAAAAAAAAAAAAAAAGAACAAGAACTCACATGGCCTCTCAGTGAGCCCAACAGCAGGGTCTGGTAGACGAGCGGGAACGGCGCCTTCCGGGCTGTGCGGGAGCGAGGGCAGCCTGGGGACCTCTCGGACATCTGGAGAGCTTTGGCCAGCTCTGGCCTCCCCGGTATGGGACACACTCACGGCCTGAGGAGGGGAGTTTGTCACTGCTCACAGCTGCCTCGGGAAAGGCGTAGAGATGGAGCCAGGCCCTTCTTATGGACGCACAGGCTCAGGACAGGCCACAACAGCCACAGTCCCATGAGGTGTCGGGGGGACATTTTCACGGTGAGGGTGGTGGAACACTGGAGGCGTTGGGCACCTTGGGTGTGCGCCAGCTTTCAGGATCAGTACTCCTGGCCCCACTCCAGGCTCAGCCCCCCTCAGGCTTTCCAAGGAAAAGGCAAGCAGTATCAAAACTAAAAGCCCCAGGGATCAGCACACCAGAAAACAGGTTTTGAAGCAGGTGTAGCAGCACAGGGGACATCCTCCACCCTCTCTCCTCCTTAAATGAGCTTGAGAGGAGCAGCAGCACAGCCACAACCTCACAACCCCGTGCAGGAAGCTCAGGGCATTTCCCTTTCCTTGGGAACTGCAGCTCCTGGAGCAGCCCCTGGCTTCACCTGAAATGCTGGCAAAAGGGAGGATCTGCAGGGCTGCTCCTGCAAGGCTTCATTTACCCTGCAGGGAGAGGGAAGAGAGACCAACACGCCCCCCCCGCTGCCCCATGACCTGGGCACCAGCACTGAAGATGGTAAGGGAACAGAAAGGGACTTTCAAAAATACTGGTTTTCAAGTTAAGTATTTTTATTATCAAAATTATTACATCTCTTGTGAAAGTTCAAATGTTACAGCATGGTGTAAAAACTCCACTAGAGTAAGAAGCTACAGCCCCCACCTTTCCAAGAGCTTTCCAGGGTCCCTCCCTCCTGCCCCCCTGCTGTGCCCAAAGGTGCCTGAGCCTCTGGGCAGGGCCCCCCTGGCCCCCTCCTGCCGCCCGGCAGGGCAGAGCCCGCCTGCCCCGTGCTGTTCAGAGCACGAAAGGGGAGGCTGCACCCCCAGGGCTAAGCCGAGTGAAGTTTACACCTATTTTATACAGTATACAGACACCCAACTGCGGGGTGACAAGTTCCATCCCAACACGCTCACAGCCAGACAGTGTGAGAAAGTTACTCTTTGTTTTCAATATTTTAAAAGTCTCCCCTAGGTTGAACAAACACCTGATTTCAATTGTGAATTAGAGAAACCTGTAACAGTCCTAAAAAAAAGGAAGAAGACTGTGCATCTGAAAAGACAGGGGAGACAGACTCACAGCATTATGTTATCCAAGAGAAAGGAGAAGTTCCACTGCAGCACCAGGGATGACACCTGTCGTATATTAGCTAACCTACTATGGTTATAACTGAATATAAAATTAGATAAATAAAAACACGCCCGATATTACAGTAAACAAGTGAGAAAGAAGCTGGCAATCGTATGGAATTGAACAGACAGCGCACTGTGTCTGGGCTGGCTCTGCTGCCACGCTCAGCGGGCGACGGCGGCTGGGAGAGATCCCTCGCAGCGCCACATGGAGAGGGTCTGGCTCGGCACAGAGCGGGGTCCCCCCCAAGCCCCTGACCCCCGCCTCTCTGCAGCCCCCTGCACGCCGCAGCATCGCTTCGCTTATCGGGCCCCCGGTCACCCCTCAGCGTGTCTGCACACCGGCAGCCAGAGACACCCCCCCCGGCACGGCGGCAGCACCGCCCCAGCAATGCTCCCCTTCACAGACCTGCGACGGGCGCGGCGATCGCGCCCCGTCAGAGCAGCACGTGACAGTGCATCCCAGATCCTTTGCAGCAACAGGCACACACACTCCAACCCCTCCCCGTGCTAGTTCACATTTGCGGAGACTCTGTTATCCTGGAAAAAGCTCCGACTGCGGCAGTTATGACCCAGGCCCAAAGGCAGCCATTTGCGCTCGTCTGCTGTGACTGGAATGATCATAACGGATTAAAGCTCTCCCCAGAACGCACTGAGAACCTGACCTATAAAGAGAGCTTTGGGATTGGAGTTCAACTTCCCCCAATGTTTTCTTTAAACTGCTTTCGTATTCAAAAAGATGTCCGCACTGCATGAGTGACTATGGCCATGGGCACGGACAAGAGACAGAGGCTGCACCACAGTCATTGCACTTGAACCATTTGCTTTTTTTTTTTCCTGTTTTTTTTCCTTTTTTTTTTCTTTTTTTTTTTTTCTTTTTTTTTTTGCAATGTACCCACACGTCAGGGAACAGCTTTGCTACAGTCTCTGCCTCAGAGAAATCTGTGTTCTCCTACAAGGCCAGAGGCCAATACTGCTCACAAACCTCACCCGTGCATTTCAGACCTCAGCCTCTGACCCCTGGCACCCCAGCATCAGGTGCAAGCTCCCAACACTGGCCCAGGAGCCACTTCCAGAGGTGACTGGAAGGAGCTATGGGCAGTTTTGTCCTCCTGGAATCCAGGCAGCCCTAGGAAAGTCCTGTTTGAGTCTTTACTCCAGAACCTTGAAGCTGCTGAAGTCTGTACTGGTGGACACTGCTGCCCCCGCGGTGCGGATAGTGTTGTGCATTGGAAATCACTGCCCCCCGGGAGCCCTGGTAGAGAACAGACTGCCCAGCATTCGGCAGACTGATAGTCCGCAAGTCTGACTGTAGTGACCTAGCACTTTGGGGAGCTGAGGTGGAGCCCGACGCGCCTGTGCAGGGCTGGGAGCCCGACTCGGAGGAAAGAGAGTCCACAGCCGTCTGCTGTGCTGGGCTGGCAGCAGCAGGGCAGCCCTTCTTCAGGAGGCTGCTGCTGACACTGCCAGAGTGCTGCTGGCTGCTGTAATACCCCGAATTCCCTGCAAACAGGGCTGAGGAGTCTGTGGAGACCGAGTGGGCAGGGCTGGAGTAGGAGGTGGAGGAAAGGGATGTTTCCGAGGACCCATGAGAGAGGCTGTGTCCTGTCCTCTGTGCTGCTGCTCGATAGCTGTACCCAGGAGATGGAGTAAGGTGTCCTCTGTAGGGGGAGGAACTCTGCTGGAGAAGGGTCTGTGATTCTGCCTGGGGACTGTCAGACTGCAGGAGCTGAACAAGTTGGTGGGAAAAAACAAACAAACAAACAAAACAAAAAAAAAAAAAAAAGAAAAGGCACATCACGGCGACTTCCCCGTTTCCTACCTTCTTGTTATGCCAAAGGTGGTCAAGCGTAGCAGGATTGGGAATAACTGGCAGCCAAACCCAGTTTCCCCCCAATAGTGTTAAAAGCTGTATTTCAGAATGGGCAGATAACAGATGAAAGAATTTACCTGGTAGCTGTATCGAGAAGGACTGTAAACTGCTGGTCCTTTGTGGGCTTCTGGAGTGTCTCCTTCTGCTGTGTCTGCAATGTACAGGCAAGACGTTAAACCTCACCCTCTGAACTGAGGCCACAGCAGTTCCCTCTCCAGTGACACCTGCACACACCCCAGCCATCTTGTTCTGCATCCAGCTACGGCTGAGACATGGGCGGCTTCTCCAGCCGTTACTGTTTCAGAAGCTGAAGAACCCTAGCAAGAGGCAACTGGAAAACCTTAACATGCATAAATCAGCCATGCATGTTAAGAACTGCTGCTTCCCTTACCCCAGCTCGCTCTGGTTTAGCACAAAAGCTCACTTGCCTTGGACCAGCCTACCTGAACAGCTGCACCCAGCAACATCACACAGACAGCTTGCGGTCCCTTGGCTTTCCAGAAGGATATGAGAGGCAGAAGACCGTTTCTAAGGTCTCAGCAATTCTCCACTCAGACTTGGTCATAGGAATCCATGTTGGCTACACTTACAGCTGGGGAGACAGAACTGTCTCTCCTTAGATGGCTGTCAGCAGGATCCTGCTGCAAGTTTTCCTCAAAGGCAGATCCAGACGCTGCCGAAGACTGAGGCCCTGTGCTGCCAAGGCTGACAGCACCCCTTCTGCTGTTCTGGGGATTCTGCTTTACAAATCAACTGAGCTGCTCCAATGGAGTTACTCTTAGACCTCAGAAATGCCAATTTCAGATACAGGGCCAGATGATGAAAATGCTTTGAGGTTTGTGGTGTAACAGCAGCACCGTACACACTGATCCACCTTAGTTATGTGAGAGATCAAGAGGAATAAAAGCTGCTTCTTGGCAGTGCTAGCCTTTCTGGCACCCATATCTTACGGGGTGGGTGAGCTTCTTGTTCTACCAGATGACTGAACCTGAACTAACCTGAACTGGGGTAGGCAAGAAGTACTTACTGCAAGTGACCCATCTGCTTTGCCACGTGTTTTTCAGTTGCCACTACTATAACCACAGGGTTACAGATGGCAATCGTGCTTTCTTTAGGAGGGAGAGAAACTGGTGGGACTAGAAGATTTCACCTCAGAGTTATGTTGCAGTCTAATGAGACAAAGCTGTTTATCTGCAGCATCTCGGGGATTCTCAGCAGCCGTGTTTGAAATGCCTTGGTGAAATAGTGTTGGTATTAGTATCAAATTTATGACAGATGTGTCTCAGTCATGAAACAGGACACACTGCCATAGCCTGCTTTGTACTTCTGCCAGACAGGTCTGGCTTTGCACCAGATGCACTGGCACGAGCATCAGTATCAGCAGTGCCCATGGCTTTGCTGCAGTTGTCCTCTCTGTGCTACATCACAGGTGCTGGCTTAGCTACACAGGAATCTGGATGGAGTTGTCTTGTCTGGTTGTTGAGGTTCAGAAGCCTTCCTCCTCAGGGCACAGGACCTGCACAGAGACCGGGGTGTGACACTTCCAGCACATGTCCTGTGCCGCCTTCCATTTTCTGAAACTACATCTGATGCATCAGGTAGCTGTTTGCTGTAGGTGACATTCCGAGTACTGCGCTGCACTGAAGTTTGGGGCGTGCTTTGTTAAGCAGTCATGAACAGAAGAGACTAAGACTAACTGTTCAATCCAGGAGATTGTCGTGATTAACAGGAGCATGAGAATCAGAAGAAATCTAAATATTTCTGGAAGAAATTGTTTCTTAAACAATTCAGGCACACCAGCAGGGCTGCACAGTTTACTGGCAGTGCCTGTTCACAGAAAAAAACCTTGACAAGCCAAAGACTACGAAAGACTCTAAATTACAAAGGGTGAATAAACTATAACCTTTCTGAATTTGCTTTATGTAAACTTAAGACAAAACCAACATTTCCCTCCCCCATTTCTTAATACCTGCCCAAGGAAGGACATAAAGCAGCACTGCTTTTCTGGGCAGAACTGGCCTATGTCAACCTAAAGCATATATGAAGTGACAGCTTTAACTGAGAGCAGCTGCAGTTCTCTAAAGTGTGGCACGCACACAAATTCCATTTCATTTCTATGTGCTCCATCAGCAAGCCATCCAAGTTTGGGGTTTTTAGTTCCCCTCATTTTATTATCTGTTACACCATCAAGTAAACGTGTATCTTCACAACTCCTACAGTTGATACCAGGGAATGGCAGGGACTCAGCCACTCATTTGTTTCATTAAGCAGCAGACCAGCAACTGGGGGAGGGAAGGTGGCTCACAGAATCTAAACAAGCTACTGAAGAAATTGCCAGAATATGCAAAACAAAAAAATTTTGCTGTGCTAGGATGAAAGAGACAAAGACTTCTGTCAGCTAGAGCATTAAGTTTTCACAACCTTTAGCGGGATGGGTTTTACGTAGCAAGGAATAAGAATGGATCGATGTAGCTGAAAGTCTAACTCCAGCCTAAGCCTTGGGTGAGACTGAAGAGCCAGAGCCATACAGATTACGGTAGGCAAAAGGCCTGTTGTGAGTCTGGACTTTGCCTCCCCTTCTAAAAAATAACCACCAAGAAAGCCACCTCCACTGGTATGAGAAAGACAAGACACAGGCTCCCAGCACAGTCCATGAAACCAGAGAAATTTGTGATACGGTAGAGGATTCCCTCTCATGACTACATGAAGAAAAGGCATGGAGCAGAGATGTGCTTAGGTGTACAAAGATAGCAAAACCCCAGATCAGAGGCCAGTTTTCAAAAAGTGCTCCCAAATACACCTTGTTAGAGAAAAACAATCGCGTTCAACAGAGACTGCACAATAAATAAAAGAAAAATAACTCCATTTCACAGCTGAGAAATCATGGCAATGATGAAGCAATCTGGCCATCTCACAGAAAGTCACATCTCTCCTTTAGACCACAGATGGATAAGAAGAGGGGTATAATTTCAGCTCAAGTTACAAATACTTACTGCCCCTGCATGCTACTTGGCGAGGACAACACCTTATTCAGAGAAGAAAGGAACATCAACACAGAACTGAATTCATCTCAGTAAGGAGGTGCATTTCACAAAACTGACAAATATCATCAACTCAGGGAATCAAGTAACTTCAAAAAGAGCTGAAGTAAGGCTTGGAAGCTATTTTAGTTCTTAGCACTGCCTAAAGCCTACACCTGCATTTTAGTGTGATAATACATTTATCTGGATGTTCAGCCAACCAGAATTATTAAATAATAGCACTTCCATTCCCGGTACATAGGGGCAATTGAGGCAATGCTGCTTAACCCAGCTGCCCAAGGAGAAAGAAGCTGTCCCTGCCAGAGCCAAGATGCATGTAGTCTTGAATCCAAACCCTGGAGAAATTTGGAGGTCTTCCAGGTTTAACAGAAGAGGGATATAGGCTCAGGCAATACCTGATTAGCAATAAAGTATGGTTTGCAGAAGGCTCTCATAAAGCATTGATAACGTTAAAGATGAAGGTACAACTAACTTCACAGATAAGTTTGCAAACTTATCTGAGCACATCATTTCCCACCAACTCAAGCGTTCAAAAGCTTCATGTTCCTACCTGCATCTCTCTCAACAGCACTGTCACAGGTAGGTGAGGATTCGTTTCTCTGGGATACCTTTGCACCACTTCGCAGCACCTTCTCAAGTATGCCTCGGCCCTCTCGAAGCCTCTCCACTGACGTTGGGACCATCCTGCAACAAAAACCCGGTAAACAGCTGAGGATTGTTATTACGCAGCCGAGAGCAACGTGACCAACACACAAGGGGGCTGTGGGGTCCTTGGTATAATCACAGGACAGGTTTAAGTTTCTGCTTAAATTCACTGGCATGATGTTAGTGTAAATGCAATCCCCTACCATAGAAGGGAGAGATCAGAGACCACCAAGCTCTCTAGACAGATGAGGAATAAATTTCTGAACTGCTTTTGCAATGTAAATAGCCTCTTGTGGGATTTTAGACTGCCAGTCATCGGCTACCAATGATAGCACTGCCCTCAGAAATACAAAATCTTTACTCTTATCAAAAACATGGTATAAATATCCAGTTCAGTAGATCACCTGATTACAGGACACGTTCTCCCAGAAAAATTGTTTCGAAATTCAACAGCATTTTGAAAATCCTGATATTGTTTTAAAATTAGATGCAGTTATTTTGCATGGATTACTTTTATCCAGAATAAAAAGAAGGAAACCCAATACCTTTATGATAACACAGTGTCAAGATAGTACAGTCAGATAATGCAACGTTCCTGGAGCAGAGCTAGGTTGGCAATTTTGCCCATTAATGCTACTTTGCCCATTTTTTCTGTAATGTGAAAACTCTTTGCTGAAGATTAGAGCTAGATCTTATTCCATTTTATATTACAAGTGTCTAGTCTGAGGGTGAAAAAACAGAGGTGAAGTGGCTTTCCTAAAGACAATCTGTAGAAGAAACACAGAGCCACAGACAAACCCCAGACCCTTGGGTCAATATTCAATCTACCATGCACAGGACCACCCAAATCTCTTTAGAAATATGTGATTTAACCTATAAAATAGTAGCACCTTGATCAGGGATTTACAATGCCTTTACCCTAGACACTGAAGAACACGCGCCTTAAAAATGCTTGAATTTAAATATTTAGTATATTAAATGCACTGCATACCATGTGAGTAGGCAGCTTAACACCATATTAACAGATTTCTGTATTTAGTTTTTTCCTTTTCTAAAGATATATTAAAAACTGCTCTACATTAGCTTTTTTCTTTTTTTTTTTTCTTTTTTTTTTTTTTTTTTTTTAAATAAATAGCCCAGACATTGAAGTTCACCCCTCACTGAAGCAGAAGGGAGAAGGGGCCAGAGTTCACACCTCATGGAGGTGAATGGGGTGAGGGGGTGAATTCACACCTTCGTTGCTGCTATTGTTTTGCTGGAGACAGTTTTCTGCAAGGCTGGGTTTACTGGGCAGCAGCACATCTGTTTACATTGTGATGGCTGTATCTTGGCAACTGAAAGAGACAGAAACTTAATTTTTTTTAAATGAAAGCTATTGGCAAATATTGTAGAATTCAGCAAAAATCTGGACAACTCTAAAAATTAAGGCACGTAATTTTAGTTCCCACCATTTTCTTCTGTCCCTAATATTATATTATTGTGAATGTCTGGAAATGTATCTGAAATGTAAGCACTCAGAGTTAAAGATGAAATTGGGTCACAACTTTAACTCAGTAACATGCAGTTTCTAATATATTTTTTACAAGTATAAGGGGACTGTACATTTGTTAGCCTTGCCCATTAAAACACAGAAGAATGAGAATTTAAAAGGCAGCAAATCTGCTTAATCCCATTTCAAAACGCATCAGCATGGTTTCAACTTTATATCCAGCGTCCCATAAGGATATGATTTTTATTCCCACACAATACTTACTCGTGAAACTGTGTGAGAAACTGAATCCAGAGCACCTGCTGAGGAGCAGCAGATGAAGCTCACAGAATATAGAGCATCGTACTAGAGCAAGGTTGCCACACTGACACCTCACCCTGATCTATTGTGGGGGTTTTTTTGTTGGTTTTTTTTGTTTTGTTTTGTTTTTGTTTTTTTTCCTCTCCATTCAGCTAGATTTTTCTTTCACCCTTTTGCAGGCAGAAGGAAGTGGCACAGGAGGAGAAGGGCATGGGATATCAACTCTTGCACAGAATAATATTTGATAATAAAATAACGATTATATACTAATCACCAGCTGATGGCCTCAGCTGTGGCCAGTCCCAACATCTGGCAGGTCACCTGGTAGACAGAGTACTCTGTCAGAGTGGTACAAGACAAATTATTTCTATAAATCTCCACTTTAAGAGTAATGGAAAATTGGAAAAGGGAAGGAAACAGATCTTATTACTCCTGCAAATTCACCCAAAATAATTTTTCTCAAGCACTTTCAACACAGACTTCATACTTCTCACTACCTTCAGTGCTGCTTAGCATCCCTTCACTTGCCATCCATCCCCCTGTCACAAGCAGTGACACAGCTGCGTGTGGAGAATTGGCATCAAGAAAGGTATGCCTTTCTGACTGTGGTGTCCATGAAGAGAACTTGAATACAAAGCAGCAGAGTCAGTGTACTACATAATTCCAATCAGCAGAACACCTAACCATGACTGTATTGACACTATAATGCAACACTCCACATTTCAGTGCTGCAGTACTTAGTTTTTTTGGACCAGGCATTACTATTGGGTTCAAAACTTTTTGAAGACCAGCTTTTCCTCTTATCAAACCTTCTCACGGTAACATGATAAAGGTGTTTTTTCCATGCCTTTGGCAAGCCACCGACTGCAGTCTGGTAACTGCTCTTCAAGCTGTATGTGCAAGGCATTAGGGAAGCTGGAGTTGTTTCACTGTCCATGCTTCTCACATGTGAAGTTGCAGAGGGCTTTGCTAGCTTTCCTTCTGAACAGGAGTTGACTTAGTATCACGCACGTCCAAACAGAGTGGAGGTTCAGTGAGAAAAAAACTGGATTAAATTCTTATCGCAAGCCTAAGACCTTCAAACCTGAGACCTTAAAAGGAAACTGGAGGAAGAGACACACAACTGTTTAACTTCATATCTTTCAAGACAGATTTTTGATATCTAAACCAAGAGCTAAAGGGCAGGCTGAGAAGGATGCTGGTATCCTTCACGGTTGTTTAACAATTACCAAAGAGAACAATGCCAAGAGATGCAAAAAAATCCATCCAACTGCACTTATTGTTATGGAAATGCCCCCTAGAGAGTTTGGTCCTTCTCTGTGGAGCAATCTCAGGCTTGCTTGGAAGGATAACACTCACCACCTACTGCTGATGTTCTCCTGGGATTTGCTGAGTGATGTTAAGGAACTAGCCCCCCTCGAGTCTGGTGGGCTGATGTCCTCTACATGAGGCAGGGAGGGATGAGAAGGGGAGAAGCCACTTTGTGGGGAGGACGGGGTTCGTACTACGGAGCCCAGCAGGCTGTTGCCATCTGTGTCAGTCACAGAACTGCTGCTGCCCTGTCGGGTAGGAGTCCCTGTACATCGCACTGAATCGCCTCCCTCCTTGGCTTCTTGTTTCCGCTTGCGATATTCTAGTAGAGATACCTGGGAAAGAAAAATACAGCCATGAGTCAGGGAATGCAATGGACTAGGATAGGGGGAGGAACACACCCACACATGATTTTAAACATCTATTTCTCTGGGTTTGCAGATAAAACTTTAAAAAGATTTTGGGATTATAAAGTCTTCCTGAATCCGCAGGCACTCTGGAAAAAGAGCTAAATGGTACAAATTTGGATTACGCACTAATTGCCGTGCTCACCCACATTTTACTCTTTATGACCAATACTTCAGCAGAAATACACAGCTAGTTTGCTTCTCTAACAATCTGGAATTTCACATTACTTCAGTATATGCTTGCATATTCAGGCATCAAGCCTCTATATCCTCCTCTCAACACTCTTCACTCCCTCTCTCCAATTTGTGACATTATATAAAATGTGTATCAGTATCTGTGCATCTCAAAAGCAGAGAGTAAGAGCCTCCTTCACAGAACTGGTATCTTCAGAGAGTCCTGTTCACCTGTACTAGTTCAGCCACATGAACGCTAAAAACTTGGTAAAGCCTTGCACAGAATTTTAACCTGCTTAGAGCAGCCAGTATTGCAACCTTCCAGCATTATCAGGTCAATAAATTACTTTTAGCAAAGGTGTAATGTATTTTGTGCAAAGCGGTCACAGATTGTCAAAGACACAGACCAAAAGGTCCCAGATAATGCAGCCTCATAACACAGAGACAGCAGAACCAAAAATACACAAGTATTTCCAGCTGAGCACTCACCTTTCACTCTACCTTCACTTAAGAGTTATTATGAAACACAGACACCATAAAGTACTTGCAGAAGGCAGCTTTGCTGAAGAATTCGTTAACTATGATTCAATGCCTGCATAGAAGGCTTTGAACAGGATATTTCCAAAAGTAACGCAACACATGGGAGTCTTAAGGTAAGTGTAGCTTTAAAAGAAAACCTAGGTTAAAAATCAAAACCCTCCAGAAACAGAATGAAAATAAGCTATTCCATCCAGCTGGACACTTATACAAGTGATCTGAGTTACCACACTTGCAGTAAAAAAAAAAAAAAAAAAAAAAAAAAAAAATCCAAGTACAGGAAAAGGCTCTGATACACATCTACACAAGCATATGTTTATTTGTCCCAGGAGTACCCGGTTTTATCATAGCAACACCTCATTTGTCATTTTCATTCAGTTTTAGTCCCATGAGGGTCACCGGCCTGCTATTAAAAACCAATATGCATTTGCTTTCTTTAAACAATATTCCTGTGGTTTTATTCAAAGAGCTAAAATTTAAGTAACAACCTTCATCTACGCTTTTCTTGCGATGTTACTATGTTTCCACATTAACGGAAATGTTCTAAAACCTTCTAATAAACAGCCTGCATTTTCTTTTGAAACACTAGACCCTCTTTCCTAGCAAGGCCCCTTTTCATCCTGATAGATGACACGTCCACCAACTAGTACAGTTGCACGGTGTTACTGCTCTGGGTCTTGTCTCAACTTGTTAACAACCGTTTACGAAAGCTGTGAGCATCATGCTCTCTTTTCTGTGCTCCCAGAAGAGGTATTTTCACTGTGGTCTTATCCTTCCACCTCTCGCATCAAAATCTTGCCTGAAGGGTGGCTCGCTCTCTTTTAACAACTTTTAGACTGTTTTAATTCAGGCACTGGATGCCTGGATTACTTGCCCAGCCTACATTTTAGTCGTATTCTGCTCTTTGTTCTCCCCATAAGTCTTTCCAAAAGTGCTGACTGTTCCTGCTCAGGTTCCTGCAACCTTAGAGTTTCTTGTACAAGAATACTTGCCTTCTTCCTTTGTGGCGGATTCTGCGGAGCAGATCTGATGCCTTCACAAGCCTTCTCACTGCAGGGAGACATGGATCCATGCACTGTCTCTTTAAGCAGCCCTGACTCGTGTCTGCTGAAATATCCTTCGGCAGGAGAGCTGCAGCATCCTGCTTCCGAATTCATTGGCTTCCTCTCTCCCAAAGGAGCAGAACCCCGCAACAACCCATCTACGCGTGGCATAGCATTCAATGGGGAGAAGGCATACATTAAATTAAACTCTGTCCGAAAAGCCTGATCAGAGCTTCGTAGCAGCATCTGTGCTTCCCCACTTTTCCCTGGGAAGTTCATCTCTGAAGTAGAGTTTATGGAGGGTTGTGGAGTCAGATCAGAGGATCCAAAGCTGAGCAGCGATGGTCGTTCTGGGCAGGTGTTTGCACCAGAATCCAGGTACCCACCCTTCAAATCCAGGTCGGATCGGAGACAGAGCTGGAAAATCCGAGAGATATAGGAGGGGGATGGGAAGTCAGGAAGGGGCAGGGAAGGGTGGGGAGAGAAACTTAGTCAGAAAGTCCTCTGTACAATGCTAGCTTACTGCTTTCCAGTTCCTTTCTGATCACCCCTTAGTCCTTTCCTGCACTGTTCTGCTCATTCTACAGGGGAATGACTGAGACTAAATAATAATCACTTTAGCTGTCCAGTACGAGATGCCCTTTCCCCTTCTGCAGTTTTACTGCAGCAAGAGGCTAAGGCTCAGCACTATCCCCGGGCAGTCAATGAAGAAAACCCAGCACTTTCAATTGCCTCATATGTCCCAAAGTTGATGTTAACACATAGTACTAGCTAGGTTCATTATGGGGAGAGAACAGAAGATCTGCTGCCCATTTGCTGTTTTATTAGCCAAGTTCTTGACTGTCACAAGTCAGCCACTACTAACTTCCTAACAATAAAATGCCCAGGACCTCCAAGCCATTTGTTTTCACTTATTGTGAGCTTCGGAAATCTCTAACAATAGTACATTCATTTAATTTATACTGCATTTCTACATTTTACATTCTCTAACAAAACCATAATAGCATCATCTTTGCGCTGTCACAGTTTCTGGAGCACTAGGCACTGACACAATAGGATATCCACTTATCTATGTTAAGTGCCAAAAAACCTCCAGGGCAACGCCATAATCACTCCTTCACCATGTTAATATGTCAGTATCTCAGACAATGAGCATAACTGACATGATTTCATCCTCTTTGCAGGACTGTAGTGCTTGGGGGAAAACACAGCAGCATCAGCTCTGCTCTGCTGCTGTTGAGAATGTTTGCTGTATTACAGCTCCAAGTAATCTGCCACATTGGAGATGAGTGCGTATTTTCTATGAACCAGTCTCTGAGCAAGGTACCTCCATTCATATTTTACAACAGGCCAGCAGGTAAACAAAGTACTACTTTTTGGCATCTCCTCACCATTTTAAGTCTGCAAGTGAACAGGTGATAAATCAAGGCTGAAGAGAGCAGGTCAGGTGCCCCACTGTGTCCTCGTAAGTCAAAACTCCTAGTGAATGCTTTCCCTTTTCTTCCCCAGTAGTCATTTTGCTGCTACTGAGTAAATACCACACACCACTTATGTGCTGGGCTGGGGCTGAAGTTGATTATGGTATTTCCAGGGTCCCCAGACCTTTTGCCTTCACCTCAGTAGCTGAGACACACCAGGTCTTCACACTGCCCATTTCCCACCAGTGTCAACAAGTGAGTAACAAATTCCAGTCTTCAATTTGTTTGCTCTCTTGTGATAACCCTGAAAACTCTCCTCAGCCTTACTGTGACTGATGCTCCACCCTTATTCCCAGCCGCCTCCGCACTTCTCATCCCTCCCCTCCCAATGCAATTGAGACGGTGTGATAACTACCTCGGGTGACATGGACTCAGGCCTATGCGCAGGGGAACTCTCAGGGGAGGATACGTTCTAGAGGAGGGAAAAGCATCTTGTTATTCATCTACTTTAAAAGTCCAGAAGCAAAGTAAAAATGAATAAAAAAAACAAGCACAGAGGTTAGCAACAGCTATTCTAAACAAAGACTATCCCAGGAGCTGGCCCCAGCCTGGACAGCAACTCCGTCGGTTAAGTGGTTTCTAAAGTTCCTGGAAGCATGGAGACAGGACTGGGTTACTAAGCTTCACGCTGTAACTTAGAACCCAAACCAGAGCACATAAATGTTAAGAAAAGAAACCTCTTATTCTTTATATTTCTGATGCTGTCAGATACAGAGTTTGCACCATGAAATAGAGAGAAAGCTATTTATGGCATTTAGTACGAGGACACGGGAGATTTTGCCCAAACAAAAGGCAACTAAGATCTCTTAAACACCATAGTGAACTTTCATAGACTTTACACTGGTAAACAAAAAATCTTTCTGTTCTCTTCTTACAGTGCCACAGGACCGAGATATAAAGCTTTATACATGATGAGATGTATTCGCTCAAGTTAGAATTGATGATAACTAAATGAAACAGACATGACACTAAAATAGAGATGTTATGAATAAGCTGCATTGAGGGAAACACAAAAGTTTGAACAAAGATGCCTATGGGATGCCCAGTGAAATCCGGGCTTCCCATGTCTTACACATGGCAACAGAAATAACTAACACTAAGGTGGGACAGGAAACCAGTGACTAGACCGTGGAGGTTCATGGCAACACTGCCTTGATCTACCATCTCAACCTGAGCAAAGGTATGGATTGTTTCCAACAAGCTCTGTGCCTGAAACAGTCTTTCATCTCTCCTCAATGCTGCACAATCTTCCCTGCTAAGCTCTACAGGTCTGCCTCTCCGCTTACAAGAAAGGGCTCTCAAAGAAAATAATCAAAAGCACACTAAGCTAAAAATACCACAAAGGACTGTCTGCCCTGTTGCAAAACAGATGAGGAATTCCTGCAAAACAGTCCCTAGTACAGAGCAGTCTGTCACTACACACTGTATTTTTTAATGGTTTTAACTGGCAGAGTGTGAGCAGCCAGCCTGAAGACTTCAATTTTTTAAATGAAAACATGCAATACTAGAAAATAAAACTAAAACTGCAAACAGCATGATCCCTATTCACAGGCACAGAGCAGCAACACAAAGTGGAAGGTCCTATCTGGATGGATGCTGGTAACTCTCACACAGTTTAGAGCAAGGGAAACCACCTACACAGCCTGCCCAGTACTTCTGCAGATTTTTGCAAAAGGAAACTATCAAGAAATCAAAGATAGAAGCTATTTTCCTTCGACCCAATCAAGGGAAAGAAAAACCAAAGGATATAGTGGAAGCTGATGTAAAATATTTCCACCACACTTGGGAAAAGCGCCCCGGGAAAAGAGGAGCCGAGGATGTCAGCCAGCCTTTGAGAAGTGGAACACTGTTGCAGCACTCTTTGGAAGAGGCTTCCAAAGAAGCCATATTGGCATGGATCTGAAATGGGGAAGATGACTAAAGAACACTGAAAAGCCTGCAAAATTTGGGAGCTACTGTGCAGAAATGGAGAACAGAACTACACTAATGTTACCGATAGCTACAAGGCGAGGGGAGGCTGAGCTGCAGCAAGGTTTGACATTTAATGGAGTGGGAGATTTGGCCAGAAGCGGAGTAAAAAAGAAAGGCAGCAGTGCTCTTGATTCTGACACTATCATGCTGCTCAGGAATATAGCCGCATACTCAAAAAGGAAGGTGTCCCTAGTGCTACCTCTGCTGCAAATATTCCAGTTTTTCTCTCTTTAGCATTTCCAGTCCCCAGTCAGATTTACCTCAAACTGTAGTGGAGTATTGCAGCGACTAGCAGCCAGAGAAGGAATCGGTGAGAACATCATGCCATAACCATTGCGACTCTCCTCCTCTCCTGGCAGCGATGAGCAGGGTGTAGCCAGCTGTGGGCTCACTGAGCCGGGAACTGAAGGGATGGGAGGTGGAGGGGTGATGGGAGACAGCGGCCTCAGCAGCTTCTTAACATTCTGCTCCATCAAGTAGCGAGACTTCCATTTCTTCAGGGGACTCAGCAAGTCTGAAAAACAAACTGAGCTGAGAATGGGGTGGCACCATTAACTGTGCACAAATCACACGCTGTCTCCTTCCCCCTACTCCCAGCCCAAACAGAGCCCACGAGTCTCCAATGTAACTACGAAAGATTCCTAAAAATGATTTACCACTGAAGTACTTCTATACCAGTCTTGAGACATGTCTGGATACTGGTAACAGAACAATACATAAGCAGGAACACACAATGAACAAGGAAAGGGAATATTTCAACTAGACGCAAGCAAGCACAAGAGGGAGCTAGGGGAAAGGGAGCCAGGAAGGGATAAAAAGAGCAGAGGAGAGGGGTCAGAAGGACGTGTCACTGTCTACTAACAAACCACAGACAGCTCAGTTTTCATTACCTGAACCTAATAATTCCCCATAGGCTACACCAATACAGCCCAAACACATTTCACTCATTCACTCCCACAAAGGATTAATACTCCTCCCTCAGGACTACCCCTACCCAAAATAGTATCTTTTTATAATGCCCAATTTAAAAAAAAAAAAAAAAAAAAAAAAAGAAAGCAGCATTCAGTAAATTCTGCAGTTCGGTTGTTCGCTTCTTCAGATCTTGCTCAGGGACGTGCAGTTATTGGTTCCGGCATTCTGTTAATTTCTTATTCATCTAACCTTTCAATAATCAATTCTGTACTATCTCTGCGTTGTCTAGCTTCCTGTCTGTTGTCCTTGGAAAACTGACCCCTGACTGGGCAGATCTTCACCCTCTTTCTCTGTAGAAAGATTCAGACACACTATTTAACCATTCTGCTGCTTTACTCACAGATTTTAACTTCTCCATCTTTGAGACTTACTTAATCATTCGCTTATTACATACGTGCATGTGAGACTTTGCTATATCTTCCTATAGTCAGCTGATATTTAGTTGTCCA
>NW_009258661.1:4593311-4619344 GCF_000687185.1 Egretta garzetta
TGGACAAATGATCACACAGTACTGAGGTTGATGATGCGAGATAAAGTGATTACCTTTTCACAGGAAAATACTGAGAAAAGTTACGCATGCTCAAACTAGGATGGGCCTGCAGAAATTTGAATGAATGGCAAAGTAACATTCTCACTTGCCATAAAGCTGTGCCATCAAGCAGCAGTACACATTAAGGTATCATCCTGTGTAGCTGCCTTTGTTATTCAGCACCTTTCCCAGTTTCATTCAAGCGCCCACATCACCCTGATGGTGCTGAGCACTTACCTGTGTCATCTTTGCAGATGCTGGAAGAACTGCTGTTCTCGTTACTTTGGTATAGACATTGGGTTCTGTTCTCTTGCGGAGCTGGTGAGGTCTGAGTCATCCCCTCTTCCAGGGCTTGTTTGATCCAGCGCTGAAACAGAACAAGACTACATAAACGTGCAACCCCTCCGGTACTTTCCATGTAATCTTGCAGGATGTACTCAAACTCCTACACTTCTGTGCAGCAGGGCAGACTGCTCAGAACACTGATATTACCTCCTTCGCGTGTGCTCAGACAGGAACCCGTTAGAACACAGCTGTTAGCACTGAGTCTACCACCTACTGTGATGGGGCTGACTATGTGCTCTTGATGAGATGTATTCTGGGGATCAGCAGTCTTCAGCAATAACACAAAGATAAGTAAAGAGCAAATTATAAATAGATAAAATGCAAAACTCTGGCAGCTAAAAACTATTAAAAACGATCTTAATTAAAAGAAAAGGGAGATAAATATGAGGAACTATTTTAAAACCCTGATTTTTGCAAAAAAGCTGTTTCCTGCCCAGGAGCACATACTGTCCCCCTGCTCCACTAAGGCATATTAGAGCTTAACATAGATTCTGCTCTCTCAATTCCAGCAGAGAAATGGCTGAGTTTAATCACACAACAATTCTTCCAGGACTGTGCTTGCTGCCAGAGACAAAGAGAAAAAAAACCTGATAAAATGCAAGCAGCAGTTTTCAAGGGGGCTAAAATAAGAAGAGAATAATAAAGGCAAATATTTTCTTCAGCTACTAATAAAAGAGATCGCAGTGCTCTTCTGAACATGGACAATAAAGAATGTTTCACATCTCATGCAAGTGAACATGAATTGAAGTCTCAGCAAATCAGCTGCTGCAGTGGGTATGCTAGTCCTGTCCCTTGATACAAACTGACTCCTTATGGCAGGCAGGAAACCTTTGCTTATTTTATAGTAAAAAATAACTGCCACAATACAAGTGAAAACACCCAGGTGATTCAGTAAAATGACAGCAAACTGCTGAAAAAAACAAACAGTAATTTGTGTTTGTACAGTTTACTCAAGGGACTCACTTTACCAGCCTTTTCTTCTCCCAGAGAGGTTTAAAATCGTAAGTTTACCTTTCAGTAATCCACAGTTCATCTGGATGCCAGCAATATGTATCCTATTAGACACGTATGTGTCTTACGATTCCTCAAAGCTATCATGAAAGTGCATCAGACACTCAGTGGCCACAATCCTCAAAGCGAAAACTTCAATGCGAGGATGAAGAGCAGGTGACAGGATCTATTTTGATGGCCTTCACTACTGTACAGCAGATGCTTCTTCTCTGTTCAAATACAACTCAATGGATTCCACTGCAGCCACCAGGAAAAGTGAGAAGTGCCAGCCAGTCTGGACCACTGCTACCTCAAGTGTGGCATCTGATCTGACAGCCAAGCCACTGTACAATGTGTGATTAACGTGAGCAGGTTATACAGTTCAGTTTCCTTGCGAGGTTGAGACATTGGCATGCTTTGGATGCAAACTGAGATCATCAGCTGAGTTTTTTTGGCACAGTCCTCAGTAGTTTAAGGAAGAGGCCTGCTGACAATCCAAGAAAATATGTGATCTATTTCAACAGCCTTTATAAATCAACCTTCCCAACTGAGTAGTCAGAAGCAGACAAGACAGAAAGATCAGGTCTTGAGAAAGCAGTGTCATCAAGTTCTGGACCATTTCTAGCCCTCAGCTGGCTGAAAAGGAGATCTTCCCTGTGAGAGCTTTCTAAACATTCCTGAACATGAGAAGCAGACTTTTTCTACATTTCCAGGCTGTTAATGATAAAACCACCGAATGCTACTCAGCATTTTCCATCAAAAAGCTGGGGAACTCCTACAAAGTGGATGAAAACCTTTACTAGAACAGTTACTGATTTTTTTACTTTAAAAAAGTAGAAATCTAACAAATTACTTCTTGCAACATCTGTTCTGGACACAGAACATTTCAGGATTTTATTAATTATTTAGATAATGGAATAGGCAGTGTACTTAAGTTGTCAGATGATACCAACCTGGGAGAAACAAGAACAGGCTAGAAGAGAGAATTCAAGATTTTCCTATTAAATTGGGAAATGGATGGGGAAAACTAGGACACAGCTCAGCACAGGCTAGAAGAAAGTACCATATAAAGCCAGAAACAATCACTTCAAAATTACAGGCTAGAAAACTAATAGGTTTTTCTAACAAACAGTAGATCACAAACTGAACACCAGTCTAAATCAACCTGTCAAAGAAAGCTCAGCCATCATACTGGAATGCACACAATGGGTATAGGCTACAGGACACAGAGCAACTTTCTGCTTTGAAAATGCCCCAGCTGCAATGCATCATCCAGGTTTGGACACTCTGCTTCAGAGAAGATGTGGACTAAAGTGAAGCCATCCACAGTGAGACTAGTCCATTCCCTCTCCAGCAGTGAGAATTATACGACTAGAAAATAGCCAAATGTAGCAAGAGATTGGAAGACTTGTTCCATGACAACAGTTTTCACTGAATTGTGAGCTTGCTGCCTAGTTGTACCGCAAATGCAGAGAACTGAGTAACTCTGCCAGTTTCTCTCTGGATGCTTCTATCTTCCCTGAGGCTCAAAGACACTGTTAACATTCAAAAAAGCAGCTCGAACCTTGCAATTCTCAGCTTAAAGATGCACAGGGAGATTGCCTAGGCACATGGAAACAAACACGGCATTGTTCATATGAGCATATACGAACCATCAAGAGCTTTACCTATGAAGGAAATACTCAAAAGAGAACTTAGCTTCTTTTTGTATGCGCCTGTTATGGCATGACAACAAATTGGCTGAAGGTGGAAACAGTAAAGTCCAAAGCTTCTCTCTGAAAAAACTCCCTCAAAGTAGGCAAAGAAACCAAGACGTGGCACCTGACCTTGAAAGCTACCAAGACCGGAAGATCAGAGAGGACTTCCAGAAAGTTGTTGTCAGGTGTTGTTGTCAGTTCCAGTCACACAGGAACTGGAAGAACCTCTGAGCAAAGCTGACAAGCGATAGGCAAGATGGATTCTGATAGAAATCTGACAAGCAAGCTAACCTGAACTACTGTTTCCCTGCAGATGTGCATTTACCAGCCATGTACCATCTGTGGAGGAATGAAGTCCTCAGCTGAGGTCAGTTCAGGCTTCCTGCACGGCCGCAAGTATCTGTTGTAGATAGGAAGTCTATGCTCCCAAACAAAGAGCTACAGGCTTGCTCTTGTAAACAGGCAAACTCAAAGCTTTGCTAAACAACAAAGGCTCTCCAAAGACAATGGATCTTGACTGAGGCACTGTATTCTTGAGGTCTTTTGCAACACTGTCCTATCTCCACAATGCCAAACATCCTCTGACTGCGAAAGTAGTAACATAAAACATTCTAAGGGCAACAAATAAAATTCCTTGAATCACATATTCTGGATAATAAACAGCCACTGCAGATTTGAAAGTACATGTTCCTAAAAGGAGAGTCACAGAACACTGTTTTCTACCGTGGTAAAAAGCAAGGACAAAGACTGAACCCTGGGTAGGTGAGGGTCAGCAGACATAACCTGGAGACTGCATCGACACACCAGGCAGCCAGTAAGAGCTCGGTAAGTATACAGCCCCTGAAGGTAAGACATGAGCAAACATACCTTTTTACAGGAGCTGTAAATTCCATCCAACAGAAAGGGCCTTCGACGTCTCTCGGGGTTGAAAGGTGAACCAAAACGAATGTAGTGTTTAGGTGTGGTACAAATTAGTGGGGAGTGGATAAGACCTGGCAACATATTTAGGGTAGTTGCCAAAACTGTTGGGTCTGTAGTAATGCGCAGAGGGCATTCAATAGGGCACTCCTGCTTTTCTGCCTTGTCATTCAGCCATTCGGTAACAAGATACTGAAGGAAAAAACACACATGTCAAATGCAACTGGCATAGGTGAAGAAGAAAGGCAATATGGTACAAAGGTGTATGGGGAAGCAGTGCTCAGGCCAGCCCCCATGCTAAAGAACACAGCCAGGACTTCCGGAGTCAAACCCAATTCTCATCTGTTGCAAGCACAACAACAGGTAATCCAGTTTTACAGAAGTAGCTCAGTTTTATGCACCGTTAATCCTATTAGAAGGTTCTCCTAAAACTTGATCATCTTGTTCAAAACTAGTTTTTAGCTGCAAGCCTAAATGTATTAATGGCTAATTTATGCCCAGTATGTGGCAGCTGCCTGCTACCTTCTACAATTTTTCCTCCTTTCCCCTACAAGTTTCTCCCAGCTTGTACATTATGTTCTGCAGTCACATTCCCTCTTGGTCTTCAGTTCTAAGCTGAAAGCTAACTTACTCTACTTTGTCCTAAACAAATACTCTCCCAGCCTGCCATTCCACCCCATCCCAAAAAGATACAGCTACTGATTCCCACATCAAACACATTTATATGCCATTCTAAATTTATTTTTAAATACCAAGTGATCTTCACTATATAATGGCTCCACTTTTGTCTCTTTGTTCTCTTTCTGGTATACACAAGAGAACCTTTGTTTTACTATCCTTCACAAGATGCAACATCCTGGTTATTTCAAGGTGGTTTTGTTGGGGTTTTTTTTAAGCAAGTCTCACTACACCTCCATACTTCTTTGTTGACAGTCTTTTTCTCCTTGCTTCTAAGACACTAAGAATGCACAGAAAACTTCTTGAGATCATATACATCCAACCTTTTCTAATAAACATCCTTTGTTTTGGGCCCAAAGCTAGTGCTCTTTTCCAAATTTTCAGCATCTAGTTTTTAAATGCCAGCTACCCCATCAGAGTTATAACAACCATTTTTGCACGCTACAGCCAAAAGCTTGTGCTAGCTTACTGTGCATAGATCCAAACACATCAGCGCTCCCCATCTTTCTATTAGTACCTTGTTCCCCTGCAGGAACACCACAAACAGCTTGTTGTGCTCATGGCCTTTTCCAGTCATCTCCAAAGCCTCTTGCTGCCCTCCACATCAGTACTGAAGCATCTGTTTTTTGCTTCCCTCAACCAGGGCTCAGCCTCCATCACCCAATTCCTTATGTTGCCAAGCCTTCCAACTCTTCTCTCCCAGGGCTCCTCAAGCTGGAAGCAGTTTCTTCCTCACATACACAAAGCTGTATAATTTGGATCTTTCTAGACTCTTTGCTGTAGCCAAAAGTGAGACCCTTCCTGTTGCACGTGCACCACCCTGTCAGTATCTAAGGTCTATGTAGACTTGCTGTAAAGATCAGTTAATTTCTTTTTCTGATCTTTGTGTGTACAGGGCTAAGCCACCAGATTCTGAACCATGATTAGGGCTATTAGCCACTATAGAACAATTAATACAGTAAATATAAAGTCACATAATTCCCACTGTTTCGAAGAACTGTTTCCCCATAGCCAACTTTTCCCCAAAGGCCACACAAAAACCTCTTCTCCCCCACCTCAGCTTAAGCACTCGATCATATTTACCTTTTTAGTTTTCGGGTACTTTACTGCAGCTCGATTAGACTGAGATCCTGCAGCCAGGATAGCAGTTGGGTCAGATCCCATCAACTGTCTGCCTTCTCCTGGACCTTCTACATTGCTGACATCTGCTGTGGTTACCAAGCTGGCAGTGCTACCTTCCTCTGGGACAGCTTGTGCGAGTTCAGCTTGCTGGGAACTGGCTTGTTTCTGCCTTCTCAGTCTTTGTGCTGAACTGGTCCGGTATCGAGAGAAGCGACTTTTTGGTCGAGGCCTGGAGGGTTTTGCTGGAGCTGGCTTAGTAACTGTTTTTTCAGGGACAGCATCCTACAATATAAACTGTCGTTAGTCTGGGCACCTCTAATATTCCTTTTCTTTGCATACAGGATCAAGGATTGAGATTTATTTATTGACACTACCTGACTCTCAAAATCTGGTTGGACCCTGTTTGTACTGGCTCATAAGATGGCTTTGGGGACCTTCTAAAACACTGCCACATTAATATTTAATCTTGCTGTGTTTCTTAAAGGGGTCAACCAGAACATTGGTCTTAAGGAAGAAAGCAGCAGTATGAAACTTGCCACTTGTCTCAAGGTAACTGCTCTTACTCCTGATCTAAGCTGACATGTATCATTCCAGGCTAGTATCTGGGCCCTGCCATATAATGGGAACACATGTATCTAAAGTAGACCGGGCCAAAATAAAACAAAGAAAAAGCAAAATAATGCCTTAATCACTGCAGTTATGCATCCAACTTAAGCTCACACCAGTACCAAAGGGGCTCACTCAGTGAAGGAGCTGGGCTTTTTCAGCCCAGAGCAGAGAAGACTTAGAGGGACCAAAACCAGCAGTCTTCCTACATCCAGACTGAAGCCACAAAGAAGTGGTGCATCAATGTACATACACTGACACGACAGGTTCAGACCGGATAACAAGGCAAAATTTTTTCACCATGAAAACAGTCATAAATTGGAAGAGGTTTCCCAGGGGGGCTGTGCAATCTCCATCCTTCCAGGTATTCAAGACAAGACTGGATAAAACCCTGGCCAACCTGGTCTGACCTCAGAGCTGACCCTGCCCGACGCAGAACGGATTAGAGACCCCATGAAGCTCCTCCCAGCCTGAATGACCTTATGATCAGATACGCTGCATCTGAGCTTGGTACAAGCTACTAAACAGTCCTATCTTCGTCTTACCACTACTTGTGAAGACCGTCGCGTGTTCACCCCAGTACTGCTGTTACTGTTAGAAACATTTGTAGCAGCAGCACTCAGTGCTGAACTTCCATCTTCAGTTTCAGGAGTCTCTGTTTTTACTTCCTCCAGCTCAGGAGCTTCAGAATTGATGTTGATTTCAGCATCCGTGCTGTTGCGGTCTGATGGTTGCTCTCGTCTCCTCTTTCTCTTTTCCAAGTTTTCAAACATGTGCATGATGGCTTCTACCTTCCTGTCTTCCCGGGACTAGAACACAAGAGTAAATTTAAGTCAGCACTGCAAATTATGCACATAAAGAGGAAGAGGCAAGAACAGATATGGGATGCAGCACAGGGAGGAGAACAACTGCCAACTAGCAATGACAAGAGCCAGAAAGGGGACAGAGAGAAGCAGTTCTTTTCATATATTTGCATTTTTCAACATGGCAAATTTCCCAGAATAACAGCAGCATAATCATGTGTTCATAGAATAACTAGAAGAACTAGACTTTGTTCTTAAATAGGACCACTTAGATACAACCCAGTTGTATTTATAAAATAGCCACAAGGAAATGCATAATTTTGAAGAACTAAAAACCATAAGAAAGAATAGAGTGAAGAGACGACTTGGAAACAAATAGAGCTACTTGCTAATGACCAAACATTAGAAGCAAATAGAAGCCAGAGGCAACAGAAGTAAGTGAATCAGTAATTTGCAGCAAGTATAACACACCACACAAACTGACTAAAATGATCCAGATTTATTCCTTCCCTGATGTCAGGAGATCTCCCAGCTCAAAAATAAAAGCTCTTGTCTAAGCAGCTTACATAGTGGATAAGAAAAACAGAACATGAGAGAACAGAGAGGCAAAACAAAGGTATTTATTAAGTAAACAGAAAGGACAGGAAATCTTATCACCTAGCTGTGTCATAAATAATTGGTAATTATGCATGTAAAAGGCCCAGTAAAATAATGCTGCAGTGACTAGCAGAAAACAGGCTCAATCAAGTGAATTTTAAGAAGTGGGGTCAAATGCCTTCTGAGACTTGTCACGGAGAAGAAAGTATCTTGAAGCACACAGCAGCACTCAAATCACAGCAACCTGGCTTTTACAGTTTTCTGTTCAAAAATATTCAAGGCACATAGAAAAAATTAGAGACTGGGAGACCTATAGATACAGGTATTTACCTGGTGCCAAGTATAGAAAACTAAACCTCATTAAAGGAGATTAACTGGTACAACATACAGGAACAGGGCTTACAGGCTCATGGGAAACTAACACATCACTTAGTCTTCTTGAACTATACTGTCCCAGAAAGAGATCAGCTTCCCTGCATTAGATTGAAATCTTCCCTCCAAGCTTAAGGCCAGACTGATGGATAACTGTTCTTACTCAAATTTCAATAGAAACTGACTGCTTTATCTTGCCTGTTCTAAAAAATCTGTGAAATAATCCAAGGATCTCTCAGATGGCCCTTCGCTCTGAAATTTGCTGCGCTATCTTAACATTTAAAGCAGTCTTGGGAAATATACACATGGAAGATCCATATCACCAATTAGAGAAAGATGGGTGCTTAAGGTATTTACTGAACAAACTAAAACCAGGGAAATCCTAGCTCCAATACATTTATTGGCTGGTAGAAGGGTGGGAGCACTTTTTCTTTTTTTCTTCCTTGTGTTTTTGGTTGTTTCTTTTGTTTGTTTTGGGTTTTTTGTTGGCTTTTGTTTGTTTGTGGTTTTTTGTTTGGTTGGTTTTTTTAAACTCAATTAAGTAGAGCCAGAACAGCTCCATTTGCATGCATAAAACATTCTAATCCAGGTAGCAATTCCAGGTGCCATAAGCAGCACAGGAAAAAAAACCCAGCTCTACTCGGTACAGGAGGCAGCTGAGAAGGGACTGTGTTATCAAAGATCCAAGAGCACCAAGAAATATTTTGACCAAGACTGATGAAGAGAACAATGACCTTATGGGTCACATATGGGAGCACAAAGGGATTTCCTAATAAAGAACATAGCAAATTTTGTTGACTTGTGCCAACAGTGCTGTTGGTGGTCTGCCCCTCTTACTAACTTTTGCCACTTGATCCTACCCTTTTCCCACACAGAAACACGTTTATGAACCCGTACAGGGAACAGATACATGTTAACAAATCTACCCCAGCAAAACCAGTCAAGTTTTAACAAAAATCAGGTTCTGGTCCATCGTATGACCTAGTTGCAGATGTCCCTGCTCATTGTGTGCGTGGGGTGGACTAGATGACCTTTAAAGATCCCTTCCAACTCAAAGGATTCTATGATTCTATATAGCTCCATAAATTTTTGTACTGGCAATAAGGAAGGGCAGCAGGAACATAGAAAGGGTGCAATTACCTTTTCTGAATCTGGTGCTGATTGTCTTGTAAATTGTATGGTTTAGACTACAAAATAGCCCTGAAAGTAACAGTCATATACCCTCTAATCTGCAGTACTTTAACATAAATCCTGTGATGTGGAGTCAACCTGGGTGTTTTTTGTTTGGGTGATTTTTTTCTTTTTTCGTTACCGGACCTGTTGGTCATTGCATGAAGTGAGTCCTAAGGGGGATGATACCCAGATTGAGAGGTACTTGCCCGTCGGCTGTGGACCAAAGTTCCCTGTTCATCTACAGGCTCTTCTTTCTCCCCTTCTTGTTTCTCCTCCTTCTCTGCCACCTGAAAGACAAGCCCAGACTTAGTATGTCAAACAAAATCCAGTACTGTTTTAAAGTTATCAAGATTCCTATAGTAATCTAAGGTGCTAAAGGTTTAAAAAAGGCTTCCTGCAGTTTCTGTTCTGAAGATACCAGTGCTGTATTGGATCAGATTCTACACCACTGAATGATAAAAATATAAATAACAAAGTGTCAAGGGTTTTACCTCATTGTCACTGACTGCTGCAGGTCCCTCAGGAACTTCCTCCGTTTGTTGACTGCTGTTCTCATCTGATGCAATGCCCTGCTGTTCCATTTCTAGCTCCTTTCGACGGGCTTTTCGCCGGCGTGTTTCTGCCCCAATCAGTGTGCCTAAAACAGGTGGAGGTAGGTGTTCTGCAGCATTTGGGCTACGTTTCTGCACAGGGCAATTCCGGTTCCCCTTGTGACACGCACAGTCCACTTTATAGTTGCTGCTCCAAAACACAAACATAATTTGTGTCACTCTTCATTTCTCAACCCTTGTACAGAGACATTCAATGTATCTCCTACTAAACATCTCACCACGTGCCAAAGCAAGGACAGCAGGCTACCTTATGGCCTCTATTGTAGAATATGCCAGCAGAACTGGACAGAATAGCCGGAAAATGCAATTCAGTAGAAAACGGAGCAAAATGTAGAATGCGAGGAAAGGGCTGGAGGAAGATGTCCAGTCCAGGAGGGCAGTGGAGAGCTCCTGGGCGAGGTGAAGGACTCACCAGATGTTGTACTCATAGTCAAAGGCGATGGTAACCTCTGTGTCCTTGGCAATGGTGGCAACAGCATAGATACACAGGTGGATCATCCCATCAGCAATCACATGACGAACCTTGTTAAACAAAGTAGAGAGAAACTAACATCTCCACAAGTTGCACTTCTTACTTCCAAGAGGGAAGCCTCCTTCTGCAAAGTAGCTCTTAGCTATTCCATCAATAATTATCCTAAATTCTCCATAGGAAAAAGCCTGCTTCACTGCTCTTGTCTCATCCTGTGCTTTTCCACTTACTACCACCTGCTTACTCTATCATTCTGCAGTCAAAGGAAAACATAAAAGAAACCTTTTCCTTCAAAAGAAAAACCTCATGTTCCTAAACTTTCTCATCTTCCAAGTATACACCATCAAACAAGCAAGAGATGCAGAGAATTTAGCCCATTTTAAGTTTGAATATTCATAAAAAGGGAATGCACTAAGCCTGTGTAAAACATGTATTTGCAATTACAGTGATGGTGAAGAGAGAATTTACCTCTGCATTTGGAGTGCAGGAACGCCTGATGAACCTGGCATCATTACCAAAGGTGCGGGCATCAACACACATTTCAACGCCATTGAACTTGGAGTAGAACAGCACAAAGGGATATGGCCTGGAGAAGTAACAGAACGTCTCAATCCCAAAATACAGAATTCCATGGCACTTATAACAGGTATCCCTCACTTCACTGGAAGCAGCACTTCCATCAGTGCTATTGCTCTGGACACTTATGCACTTCCATCATCACAGTTTAACAAATCTACTTCAGAGGGTTTTGGTCCATAAGCAGAGCATCAAGCTGAGTTTGTATATTTGATTTCACATTTCTACGGATGGCACAGCTGACAAGGGCCCTGTAAGTGTGTGCTACCCCACAGAGACACTAGTCTCTCCGTGCCATGATGCTCTCATACTAATCACTTCATAGTACTCTTACTTTTTGAAGAAATGCCCATTGACCTCGAATTGCTGTCGTAACATAACCTTCCCTCGATACTCAATTATAAGGGTATCTAGTGCCAAGTCTCTTGCTGCTCTCAGGATCTTCCGGTGCTTCTGAACCCGAGTCACCCTTCCCAGCTGCAGCTGTAACAAAAACCAGAGCAAAATAAGAGAATTTAGACCAAAGGCCTCAAATTCATGAAAACTGTTTTACCTACATGAAAAGAAAAACTACTCTAGTAGCAAAACACAGAAACTCTGCCAGGCAAATACACTCTTTATTCTGTAACACTTTAGTAATGACCAATGGCCTTGATAATATTTAACAAAAGCAAAGAGATAATTTATTCCTTTCCTTCAACAGTAAGTCTCACAAATCTATCAGACCAAGTATTTCAGTCTTGCAGCTAGGAGGCATAACCAGACCTGTCAGTTGCTGCTAACAGGTAACTGCTCTGCAATTATGACCACTTTCACAGCCAGAATAACTCAAATCTTCTGTAAATTGTGGGTTGTCACACATTCAGAGGAAGAAACACAAGATCTTCCTTCTGCAGAGGATGGTAAATTCTAGCTAACAGGCCAAAGACTTAAGCTGGCAATTTCTATCTCTATCCAGAAACTTCTCTTAATCTGCCTGTTCAACTAGCACTGTGGATTTTTTTTTAACATGAAGAAATGAATTTTTAACTAAGTAGTGACAGTTTGCTGAATCTTCTTTATGTTAAAAGTCTACAGCTCTATTACAATGGATTTTCACAACAGTGTGTCTTGACAGCATGAAAGCACAACATTCTTTAACAGACATCCAAATATGACACATTTTACAGAGTAACGGAAGGGATATCATAAGCACTAGGGCATAGGAAAGACTTCTTCCATAAAAACAAAGTACTTTTCCTGCTTAACAGGTTGAACCTCTCTGTGAGTAAAAATTATGTGAAGATGGCTGGCTGCCTCACCACAAGAGCTGTGCCTGTTCTTTCCTAAGCACGCTATTCACTGCTCATAAGGACCTGGTTTTGATGCTCTTCCAGAGTAAATTGAGGCATAAGTGTTCTTACTTCAGTAATAATGACAGTCATCTATCTAAATTAGAAGTAAACCAAGAGATTTTATTAAAAGCAAGCTCCCAACTTTTCCTGATAAAACTCTCTTGTTAGAAACAGCTACTGAGCAGTCTGCTCAAATGGATAAAAATCACATTAGCTTAAGAAGGGGCTCAGTCTGGACAATGACAGAACAAATGATGTTTTAACCTTGTGAAGATAAAGTTAATGCCTTAAGGCAGCACTCAGCACAGGGAACCAGACGAAACCCTCCGTACTGACCATATGGAAGTATTGAACCACAGTTTTTGTTTTCTTTTTTAGCAATCTTGTACGTGTTCTGAATTAAATCTTTTGGGAAGATGACTTTTATTGTTTTAATATTACATTAGACTGTTGATCTTGGATCAACCAGTAAAGTAAGATCTATTTGTTGATGTCTCTCACTCAGGTCCAGGATAAAGAAAGCTTTATAAAAATATTCATTTATCATGCCTATGGGGTATATCTCTCATACCACTGTATCTACTGGCAATTAAGAAAACCTGCATGTATGTATTGGAGACTCTGAAAAGTCTTGCAGGGTGTCGTTCATCTCTTCATATAGCGGGTCCTGATAGGAGGTCAGAGAGGATTCCCCAAGTCCACTGAACTAACATAAAAGAAACCTGTTATTTCCAGACTAAGAAGCCACGCTGCTGGCCCTAATTTCTGATCAACAAACCTATGACACGCGTGAACTGTAGGGTCAGACTGCTTACATTGCCAAGAGTAGTGGCTAAATTACTTTAAAAACATGGGATACACTTTGTACTAAGCAACTGTGGTAACAGAGAACAAATAAATAGTATTAGATTTGTTAGTGTGTGACAGAAGGAGATAAGAAGAAAGTATCTGAAGTTAGTAGATAAATTAGGAGTGAGACACAAGCATGTCTCCAGCTGAATAATTTTGTTTAGTATAACTGCTTGTTTGCTGTTACAATCAGTTTCTCATCTAAGCTGCTCCTATGCAGGAGGGCTGGACCAGATGACCTTCAGCGGTTCCTATGAACCTAAATTATTCTACTACTCTATCAAATTCCTTTAGTATCTTTCAGAGATGCAAGTTAATGTCTGGTAATCTTCACTCTCACCTTTGGCCTATGGTTGCCTTGTATTACTGTCCACCTGATGCTGGAAAACAGCTTGGGGAACCCAGGTGGGATAAGGTGGGAGGAGAAGAAAGCCCACGAAGGAAAGAAAAGCTCTGCATCTGTAAAACTTAATAATTATCTGAGTTTGGTAAAACAGGAATGATCTCACAGCTTTTCTGATAAGACCCTAGCACAGCTTGTTTTCATTCTCTGAATTTAGAAATATGAAGAGGATTATCTGCCATGCTCTCATGTGTGAAAAGAACAAATTATTTTATTCATGTCATAGGCTAGCGATTGCTGACTGCTAATCAGACAGAACTGTTGTGATATGTTTGCAGAGCAACATCTGCATAATACTCAGTGGCTTTGTTTTATAAAGGCCCTTTCGCTCTTCACTTCAGAATGTGAAATCAATCAGGGGTTTGAGCTCAAGTCAGCAATTATCAGAGGCAACAAAGGGCAAATACTGACCCTGGGTTTGGTTTGGCAACAGCAGGCAGTAAAGTGATTCACAGCTTTCAGTTTGTAAAGCATCTGGCAGTAGCCAGCACTAAGTGATTTTATTCCTGACATTGAACAGCTTCGTATTTTCACAAGTTTCCCTTTGCATCATTAGGACAGTTGAGAATTGGTTTATCCAAAACATTCCAATGATCAAAATCCCATATCCTGCATCTATAACTCTTAATCCATCCTTTCCTACTCCTCCTGGCTTGAGGAAGCTTTTAGGTCACACTTTCTTCTTCTCTCTCCTTTTCTTTTTTTTTTTTTTTTTTTTTAAAAAGTGTACCCTTGCATCATTGTTTACCCAAGCCAAACAGCTCTCTCAATTGTGAGAGTATGCAGGGCATATAAAACATTTTATTTGTATTCCTTTCTCCTCTCTCCAGAGTCTTCGTGGTCAAATAGAGCAGTTACGATACTCATCTTCTACACACAGCTGCTATCTGCATATTGACACGACCTCCTTAATATTTTTTCTAGCTCAAAGTACCTATTTCCTTATCCCAGAAAAGCTATTTTTACATCCAGTAATGATATCTAGTTAAAAGACAACTGATGCAAACCAAGAAGCCATATCAGTTTGTCTAACAAAGATGAGACAAATGAGTGGAACAAAACCACAAAGCACAGGATGAGAGACCACGCGCTCCACACCTGTGCAGGCTATCCTCCTCGCAACACTCCACAGCCATCTGCTGAGCAGAGAAACAAGGACATGAGGGCTGACAAGCAGCAGCCCGGGAAGCCACCTGGTCTTTCCTCAGTATCCAAGAGGAACTACAAAGCCGCTAAGTCCCTTTGTAATTTCTCAGCATGTGCAATGATAGGTACCTACCTACAGCTTGGTTAGAGTAACTGCAGCTCACTATGAAGTTTTGCAACTTTCTATCTTTTTGTTTCTTTGGGATATATCAGGTTTGGAGTCTTCTGATTTGGAACACTGGCCACTTTTCCCTGTGGGGAAAACTATGTACAGGGAAGGGAGAGGGCAAAAGAGCATGACAAGAACAAGCGCATTTATGTATGGTATCTTTTATAATCATCTGTTCTGCTGTACTCTTATGAAGGTGATAAAAAGAAACAGTATATGTTTTATTAGTTATTTCAGGACTTTTCCTAAAATTCATGTGAAGGAAATAGAAGAGTTTGCTTTTAGACTCAGAAAATATTAAGATTTCTAGAGAAGCAGAACTTTTTCTTCCCTGTATTTCCTCAGTAACTCTCTTTAGGAAGGTGACTCACATAGCCAAGTAGAAGTGTTTCTCCCCAACCGCCCAAAGAAGTCTTATTACTGCAGAACTACAAGCAAGAGTGGAAGAAAGTTGGGTCCAAAGTCCTCTTTCTGCACTCTCCCTTACTGGCAATATCTGCACTCTGCCTGATGTGTTTCACCTCTGCGAAAGCTGAGGGAAAGGTGGGAGGGAGCACGTGAACCTTGTGGAGGGTGAGTCAGCTGATATAAACAAGAATGATTCAACCACAAACATCTACCTGATATTCAGGTTTCTGGCTCTGCTCCCCTTCTACAGAAGAGGTGCCCCACATCTGGTTTGGAGCCCGTCCTTTTCAGCTGCCCCTATCTCCACTCTCCTGGACGACAAAGCCCCACAAGACCTCAACGGAGTGAGAATGCTGCTTTCTGTTCAATAAAGCACGGACCAGATGAAACATCAGCCAAGAATAGTAGTGAGGAGGACATACTCCACACAAACACATCCTTTTTCTGTTTCTCCTTGTGTACGTGCACTCCATAAAGCTGGCAAGACACCAATCATTGCACATCTCGGAAAAGTTGGGGAGAGACAGCTCCCTAAAATCAACTGTAGTTGTGCAGTATTTGAAAGTTACCAGAGTCCAAATAATCACCCAAAATATTGCAATAATGTTGAAAGGTTCTTTAAAATAGCTTTCCTCACAATGTGAGCCGGGGGGGGGAATAAAAAAGAAAAAGAAAAAAAGTACAGGAAAACTCAGCTGGAAAGCAGGAAATTTCCTATCTCCAGCAAGTGATAGATCTGGTTTTGCCTCAAGCCATTCAGTGACCAAAAGCATTTATGGTAAAATACCTATGAACCATATCACAGAACTGTACAAGATATCCCCAACTTAGCAACAATGATTTGGTTGAATGAGAGTGTTTCTGAATCTGTCTTGGAACTGGCATCTCTTAATTTCCCTTTTATATCAAACCTATGTCTTTTGGTCCAAAATTATATGACCAGCTACGACACTGCTCACCCATGCCCATGCCTTATATCTAGAAACCAGAGGACCCGACCTATCCCACTTGTGTTACCAGGTTCTTACCTGCATCTGGGACCCAATAACAGTATTATTGCAGGCCAACTCTGTTTTGTTGATTGTGTCTAGCATAGCAGTTTTGCCCACATATTCTTTATTAGAGTTTAGATGACGCTCCAACAAGTTCTGCACATCAGCACTGTACTGGTTAGTAAAGGCTTCTTCGTACTGATCTGTCCAGAGTCGTATTCGATTCTCCCACCCTTCAGCTGTGTTTTCATCCAAGGCATGCGCTTCAGAAGGGGAATTCTGCACCAAACAGCAAAGTGTGAATGGCTAGCACACAACGGGAAAAATGCTCAGTGCTCTGAGCATATGAATATGCTACCAAAAAGGCAAATCTATCCCAAGCTTAAGAAAGTGTTGGTTATGAGGGCACCCTTTTCAGAACCTGCATCCTCCAGAACATTGCACAAAAGTGCCACTTAGGACTCCACAGAGAACTCTGTGCAGGATGGAGACCTCTCGAGAGTTAGTAGTTGGCACTAGTACATACAAGAAAATTAAGCTAGTACTTGGCCAGAAAAGTTTTAAATCACTTTGGAAAAATAATTAAGCAGATTAAAAAAGCAAAGGAACAGAACACACAATGGCAAATAAATCTCATGTAGGCTTGTCCTACAGTCAACCCACTCATGTCCAACATAATGCTAGATGATGCTAATTGCATCTCAATCTTTGCAGTGACTGACCCAAAAATACTTCTTCCATCAGGGTTTCAAGAAACTGAATGTAGAGCATAAGCTAACACCCAGAGGGTTAAAACTGCAAGTCCTAAGCAGTGTAAAGAAGGGAGGGCAAAACTGGGTAATCCATTTATACCATCTTGTAAGGGAGGGGAAAAAAGGAGCTGGTAGAAAAAAAAAAAAATTAAGCTTTATTCTTTACTTGACAATAGTTGAAGTAATTCAACAAATAATATTCCAGAGGTCAGTAACTCAACTGGCTTCGTAAGGGACTGAGACATATGTGACACTGATGTATTAGTGACAAGGACTGCTGAAGAGCAATCATTATTTTCATCATATATATTAAAAGCATTAAGAGTTTTCATGCATTTTTACCCTCTCAAGGCACTTGCGAACTACGGGGGCAGGTGCATACAGACAGACACACCTCAGGATTGTCCTATTTCCTCTGAGCCACCTGCTAGAAGCCACTGTCAGCTACAGTACTGGGGTCTGGACCCGAGTGAACTTTAAGGCACCTCTTGTGTTTCCGAGTACATTCTAGCTCAAAGTGCAAGGCTACTTTTTTTGCCAAATAAACTTTGTATCAGATAGCCACACCTACCCATATCGCAGAAAGTCAGAGATAAATATATCATCCCATCCATCCCTACTAAGAGGATGTGGAGAGAAACAAGGCAACACTGCTAGGGACTCGCAACATCAAACTTGAGTGCTACTTTGATGCCCAAGCTTAAAATAGCTTTGATGCAATCAAATGATAACAGACCTCACAGGAGAGTGGCCACAACCAGTTCTACATCCCTTCCATCAAACACCCCACTCCCAAGTGTCATGAATCAGTCATATCTCTTGGAACTGGATGACGTTACCTTACAGAAAGCTACCTGAAGCAAAAGCAGGGTTCAAGGGGCAATTCCTGTGATACCCTTTTGAATAGGCCTGCTGGTGATGCATGGCTTGAGATTATCTGAGGCTGGTCCCACAATCAGCAATTCCCCAGGCAAACCAAGAGAGGCACAAAATACATGGCAAAAAACCCCACCACCATCACAGAGCATTCTCAGTTCTACTCACCTTCATCCTCAGAGACTTTCGTGAGCCCTCTCGAAAGGCCTGTTGCCCGAACAAGGAGAGAGAGAGAGAAAAAAAAACCCCAAAGTATTATGTATTTCCTCAGAATTAGCATCCCAGAACCACACTAGATCTTACTCCAACAGACCAACCCTTAACAAAAGATGGCAAGATTTACAGGAAGACCTACACAAGAAGCAGTGGACTTGAACAAAAAGACTCTGCAATGCAAATCCAGTGGAAACTGCTGAAAAGCTTGATGGCCAGGATTTCTGAACTAAAAAGACCTGCCTCATACTTAGTGAAAATCTCAAGATCAAAACCAAAACTGTCCCGACTAACCCCACTTGCTTTGACAGAAGAAAGGGCCAGCAACAGAATTAAGCTGATTCACAACAAAAAACCTGAAGACCTCATATGGCTCCTGCTCCCAGTCTTTTATTTAATATCAGTGTCTACCAGAAGAACTTCAAGGGAAACCTAAGCTGGGGAAAACCACGGTAAAGCTAGCAGATCATGGGAAAGAACCAGCTGCTCACACACTTCAATCCAATATAAGCAATCCAAAATTATTTCAGTCCCCAAACCCTCACAAACAAGACAGGAAAGTCATCCCTCAACAAATGTTCATCACTACCTACATAGTTTTCCAGACAGGCACTATCTCTGTCCCTGAAGAACAGTGCCAAGAAGCTCTGCAGCCCAGATTCCTTAACATAGCCTGCTAAGAAATGCCATGCTCCCTTCTTTTTTCATTCCATTCACACACTGCCCCTTTGCTCCAAACAGGCAGACTCAAAAAGCTAGTTCCCCAAATCCTAATACAGCAGAAGGGAAAATATGTAATAGAATGCAAGCTTGGAGCACGAATGGACAGTGTTGGGAAATAAGGGTGGAGTGCCAGTAAGGTAATTTTTAAACCAACAGCCATGTACTCTAGCAGGTCACAAATACAAGGCGCCACATTATTAAACCAGAAAGAGTAATTCCTGCCTGACAGGACAAAAAGTTTCTTGTCTACTGGCAGCTTCTCAACCTGCTCTCAACAACACTCCACACCGCATTTGGTAAGAACTGCAGCAACCTGGTCTCACTCCACATACCTTGATCTTTTTGGCCTTTGGAGCAGTGCGAGCTTTTTCTGTACTCCTCTTCCTCTTCTTAGGTTTGCTTCTACGGACGCGGTTGACAGTCAGCGTGATGCTTGTAGGGGTGTGCTGAGTAGCTGTGTACAGCACTGTAGAGGGAGATAGCTCTTCATCCCAGCTCTCAGTTGCACTGCTGTCCCCACCTATAGAGAGGAGCACTTAATTAGCAATGTTTTTATTCATCCCAGAGAGAACAGTTTACCCTTATGTGCATTTTCATCAAGACGACTTGATGACCCTGCATAGCTCTTCCCTGAGAAAACTATACCACCTTGGTTTTCCCACCCAAACTGGGAACAAGTCTCCCAAACTTCTGATATCTCACAGAATGGCACCAATGAACATTTCCCTTTTCTGGTCACAAGATAATCTGACTTTCCCCAAGAGCTAACTGAGGTGAGGCAGAAAGAGAGGAGAAAATCCCAGTGGTTGGGAGGCAAAGAACATTAGCAGGCACTGATCACAGTTAGATGATTACAGCAGCCAGAAGACAAAGGTCTTGTAGAAAGAAAGCAAAAGTCACCATTATCAGAATTACAACCTCAAGCTCACCTGACACGTTGTCCTGCTTCCGGCGGCGGAGTCTGATCACCTTCCCCCTGCTCATTCCTCTGCCAAAGGAGAATGCACAATTGAAGCTGGTTTGTAGGAGTAAAGTCACTTGAAATTCAACAGGATGTCACAAGATGCGTGCCCTCAGTGGGGCCCAGGATGATAAGAACATCGATTTAACATCCTCATCTCCACTCCTGGTGCCACCAACACTTGTCAGGCTGACAACGCAAAGGAGGAGGGTCAATACTGGGTAAAGCACTGGAAAGAACGCTCCAGTTAGCAAAAGGAATTCTGTCCCACAGCCCAAACGTGACACAGTTCGGTATAAGAAGTCAACACAAGGAGCAGGCCAGATCTGCGCTGCACCAAAGCTTACCTGCACTTTTCACACTTGAGGAGGAAACCATCTTGGGAGACACTGCAGTGGCACCAAGTGGGAATTGATTCTCCTTCTGAGGAGCTCTCACTATCCCCGGAGTTCTCCTCATCAGGCGAGTGCAGGCCGTTCAGTTCTGCACGAGGTATAATGGTCTGAACAGGAGGAGATGCTGGCGGCGTTGGAGGAGGAGGGGCTCCATAATTATGATCCTGAAAACGAGTATTTGCAGTACTACTTTTAACATGAAGATACGATGCCTAGAAACTGAAGTCCTAAATCCACAGTTCCCAGGTTATTATTTAACAACTGGTATAAAACAGTAGTGTGAACTCCTTAATCTACCAAGAAGGTAAAGCAACAGCTCTCAAAGATGTAAATGGTTTTCTTCTGCACCAATTAATTAAATTCAAAAGCTATGAAAACAACTAGGCTATATCAACGTTAACTGTTGTACTGCTAATAATCTGAGATGACTTCAGTGGTCAAACATGGGAACCGGTTGCCCTGAGACATTGTGGAGTTTTTGTCTGTTGAGATATTCAAACCCCAACTGGACATGGTCCTGGGCAACCTGCTCAAGCAGAGTCAGCTTGAGCAGGGGGGGTTAGATAACATGATCTCAAGAGGCCCCTTCCAACATCAGTGATTCTGTGACGTCCTGTTCATCCCATAGTTTCAAGCCATGCTCCCACTCTTCCTAACTGTTCCTTGTTTCTCATAGTTATAAATTACCAATATGAAAATCTGCACAGTTGATACAAGTATAAATAGTGCACAATAAACCAAACGGGGCATAAAATTACCAACAGGAAGATATTATATATTCATATATATTCAGACTTCATTCAGTTAAAAACCTATCACCTAGAACACTAATAAAGCTTGCTATAGAGCATGCAAGACTTCACAAACAATAAACACACAAATGCAAAATGTATGGCAGAACTCAGCTGTAACTCAGTGTTCCCTAATAAATAATCCAAAACTCCTAAGGCTTAACAGGCAAAGAACTATGGAACAAGGAGAAAAGAGTGAAGTAGACAGTAAAGAGCTGATTCACTGCAGAGAGAGTACTCACTGCGTAAGGCAGCCCGCGATAGCTGTGTTTCTGGGTGGCCCCATAGCCGTGGCTGGAGTACACATTCTTCTCACTGACAGCTGGACTAGCTTCCACAGACTCTGGGCTGCAGAAAGGGCCAGAAGTAAAACCCATCAATACCACATTTTTTTTTTTTAGTGCCAGTATTTCACTGCTCTTTTCTGTTCAACACATGAGCTCTTCATGAAATCGAGGTGTTACTACGTGCTTCACCAGGCATCATGTGTGCAGAAGCTGTACAGGATGAACCTGCTTTCAGAGGGAAGGAACTGAGTAAGGGCCACCCTGGATAACTCATTAAACTGGGTCTCAATCTAGGAAGTTAAAAAGATAATTAGCATGTAAGAAGCTCAGTTTCCTTATAGTTGAGGAAGCTGGGTCTAGTTCAGCATTCACATCTGAACTCAGCCAGCCTAATCTCAAAGCCACTGAACAGTTCTGCCATGTTATCTCTGTAACAGCTTATTTCAAATAGCAGCTAAGCAGCTTTCCTGCATCTGTGCTCATTTCTCTCTCCTTCACACTAATTGTTAGTCAAGTCCAACATCCTGTGATAAAGTCTGCATGAAACCTCAAGCTGTCTTGATAGCAATGACCAGGAGTTAGAGATTCCTGTTACAAAAAGGCAACAAAAAATCGTGACCTGGACAGACAGCAGCCACAGGCAAATCAGATTTGCCCTGTGCTTTCTAAACAGCAACATGGTATGCAATGTGCTGAACAGGGAATTCGCTGCTGAGCTACAATGCACTCTTCCACCACACGGTGGTGAAAAAAACCAGCTAAAAATGAAAGGTATATCCTTAGCAGAAAGCTGCAGAAACCCTACTCAGAGAAGGGACAGCTGCAATTCAATGCAGGGAATATTAGATAATGAGGCTACAGACAGAACGCCAAAGAAACAGACTGTCTGTTACAAGCAGAAGATACAAGTCAGCTAACCTCCGCACAGATCAGAAGTAGAGCCCATATCAGAATACAGCAGAAAAATCACTGAATCATGTCTGCAGGTGAAATCTTCTTCAAAATTACAGCATGGAGCTGAGCAAGCAGGAAAGAAAAATACAGGAAAGAAAAATTTTACCTTGGACCTCTGCTGCTCTGGTGAGATCTTGCAGGGTTCTCAGTGGGTCCTACATTGTCAGCGTGAATCGGGCAGTACTCAGACAGCAACAGCCAGTGGTCACGCGTGGGGCAGTTTAGACACTACCCAAGAACACTAACCCCTGTGCTCTTTGGACTTCGTATTAGCTCTTGAAATCTCTGCTGCGCTGAAGTTTGCCCCACCCTGCCACTAAACCCGATATACTCTCCAATGCACTAACCTTCTGAGCTTCTGGCTTATTCTGGAGTAAGGTGGATCTGTCTTTGCAACAAAAAGGAGCAATAATTTATTGTACAAAGAACTGCATAACATAGAAGACCTTAAACCTATGCAAACTGCACTTCTGTAGCTCAGGATTTAGAAGCATGACATGATAAATTCAGTTGGTTTTCAAGGTAACTACAGCCAGCTAAATTGTCAGAAGCAGGAGATACAGGTGGCAACACCTCTCAGAGGATAAAAGACACTTGCCACATACCCCAGCCTTGCCGGATCTTTGCAACAGTGCTTTAGGAATTACAGACTGCTAGAGAGTTAAATCCATGCAGGTTTAATCATGTTTTCAGAAACAGTATTAGAAGGAAAAGAGCCTAAACAGCCTAAGCAGCAGATCTGTCCTCTGTTCAAGTCACCCACATCCCTAACTACAGTCAGCCTGGAATACCAGCAATGCTGCCGCAAGCAATAGCAATAAAACGTCAAGACTGCTGGTGCAACGGTGTCCAGGGGCAACAACGCTGGGGCCCACGCTTCCTCAGCAGCAGCCCGCCAAGGAGCTTCAACAACTTCCAAAATGCAGTCAGACTAACACAGCAAAACTACTCTGCAGCCTCCATGTCACCCTCAGATGAACACAAATATCCTTCAGTATTTTCACCTCCCCTCTGTATCGGGGGCTGGGGAAGATGCTAAAGCTGAGCCTGTAAAGAGGGACAGGTAATTTTCCTTTTATCTTCCCACTGCCCTCGTGATGCACATCTTTGAAATTAATCCCTTAAGAGACAAGAAGCCCAGGTACCCCAGACTTCATGCTTCAAGCTAGGGAAGTTTCAAAGGAGAAGCAGAGGATAGCCTTAACTTTGAACAGACTCACGAAGGACACTTCAGCAGTAACAGTGAATCAATGCAAAGCCTGGAGAATAAAGTGCTGGCATTCCCAATTTTTAGAAAACAGACATAGAAACCAATTCAGAAATTTTCAAAAGCCTTTCTTCAAAGCACTCCAGCCTAGCCTCAAGTTGGACCTACGAATTTCTTACAATCAGGGAAAAAGAAAATGCTTTGCAGAAGGTTTACAGACAGGCTTTTTGATATTTAAATGTTACAGGGACATGCGTAGATATATCTAGCTCTCCTCTTTACCATGCTCAGCTCTGAAAGCAAAGTGCCTAGTACATGAGTAAACTATTTAGCACTCTTTCTCCTGTCATAAACAGTTTAAAATTCCTGCATGTTGAGTCTTTAAAGTGCTGGTGTGGGAGAAGCATGGTGACAAGCCATACTGAATGTTAAATCTTGAAAAGTGAAGGATCATATACCCACTGTAGATGAGTGACTTACTAGATTCTGACTCCCCATTTAAAAACAACATGTAAAAATATGGGCTTTAGGATGGAACGAAGCATTACGAAGAAGAATGCCTATAATGGGGACAGTGCCAAGACAGACAAAAAAGAGCATTAGCAGTCTTGCAGAGAGTTCGACTCTGTAGTCAAACTCTGTGCATAGTCAAATCAGGGTAAGATGGAAGGGAAAAACAATGATTCATACCCTAAGCCCAGTGCTCCTACAGCTCAAAATTAATAGAGTCTGGAGCAATATCTGTTCTACACCAATCAGTCTGACACACAGGTATTTGCACAGTAGGTACCTTTAAATAATACATGGGGGAAATCTATCTCAAAAATGTCCTTTGTAAATTTGTGTAAAGAGATGCTACAGTCCGTATTTCAAAGAAGGATGCAGGAAATCAGGAGGTAAAAGCACACAGAAATAACTTGAGCCCTCCCTCTCGCCCCCGACAAAAACATAGTACTCATCTGAGCTGACATCATTCTAACAAGGGTTTTAAGAAAAGATCACAATGCAATATTTTCTGGATTCAAAATGTTCCTGACTCCTGCAGAAGAAGTGTCTTTTAAAAGAAATGGTAAGTCCCCTCCAGCAGGCCTCAGAGATAGGACTGTGGCGAGAGCCCTGCACAGGGTCCTATGGTGGGGACCCTGAAGGATTGCCCACGGAGGTGTGTCTCTTGGAACCTGCTCAAGGGCAGGAACAAAATAAAGGTGTCTACACAGGCTGATGCTGTCTCATATCTCTGGCCAAGCTCCAAAGGGGTCCAGAAATCAATCATGTAAGATTGGTACTGAGTCTCAGCTATTAGGCTCTACTGAGACAGAGGCTCAGCATGCTGATCCCTCATATAACACAGCTTTTGGAAAAGGAGCTGGCTTGTACCTTGCCAACGTCAAGCATGGGTACAGCAAACACACAACTGCCTGCACCTGAGTACAGACTTACTAGCCTAGCTGATAGAAAACCCATGGTCAAGTGCCTCATACTGTTGGAATTCTCCTTTTCCCCATGTCTTGTGTCAAACTTACCAATTTCCATAATACTGCATTTGTTAACCACTCACAATCTGTCTCTGCTTTCATCTCTCACACAGCCAGCAGACCAGCACCCCTTTTCTCCCAAGTGGAGAAAGCATCAGCATGGATCCTGCAGCCCCACTGCAGGGCAGCCCTCTGACACCCTCCCCTCCTCCTCCTCCATGGGGTAACACTCACTCCGATCCTGCAGCCATGTCGGAGTAGGACGTATCTGGTGTGGTGACTCCCAGAGGGATTGCAATGCTCATGACGCCCGTCGGGGATCACGGAGTCCAGAGGGCAGCGACTGGCCGCTCCGAGGGCGGAGAGGAGCCGCAGAGCCTCGGCCAACACGTCACGGACATGGGGAAACCTACCGGGGTAGAAACAAAGCATTGCATCTCCGTTACGGGATGAGGTCTCCCTGTATACCCTTACAGAAGGCTTTCACAGCAAAAGAAAAGCAGGAATAGATTTCTGTCAGCAACACGCCACATCATTTTTACTTCATTTTCATACGTGGGGCCAGGGAAGAGGTAGATGGTAGTAGTTTGGTGGTGGTGTGTGTGGGGTGTTTGTTTGCTTTACAGTCTTGGATTGACATGCAATGAGCTGCTCTGCCATAAAGCCGATAATGACAGTTCCCCCCTCCCCCAACTAAACTTAGGGCTAATTATCAGATAAGCAATCTATTAGCTCCTTCTACATATAAGCAGCAGCTGTCACCTATCACCCACAGCCCTCCATCAGCATTTCCCAACTCCTTCCCCAAAAAAGTTGCAGGCAAAGCCCTGTCTGGGAGGACAATGAGACAGAGCCTTGGCAGACTGAGCCAAGACCTCTTGCTCGAGATCAGCCTGTATCTGCATTCACTGGGCGCACGGCACGGGTGGGCGCCACCAGCAGAGCGGCTATCCCCGCGCCACCGACGGCTTCCCCTCAGCAAGCGAGGCCCGTCCTGGATTCTGCACAGATTACTCAGTCCAGCGAGCCCTGACGCAGCGGGCCCCGACTTTCCGAAATCCCAGCTGACACCTCCCCGCGGCAGAGCCACGTCAGCCGTCTG
>NW_009258661.1:4619390-4627792 GCF_000687185.1 Egretta garzetta
GCCCGCGCCCAGGCTCCACCTTCCCTGCTGACCACAAGGTTTTGCTAATGCAGGGAGCAAAATCGCCGAGAAATGCAAACTTCCAAGGGTCGGATGGCGGACGGAGGTAAAATGGGATCAGCTCCTTGTTATGTAAATAACCTCAATAACACTGGCATTCATAAAGGAGCTATTATTCTACACAGCTCTAAAGAAAACCCCCATGACACAGAGCAAGGCTGTATTTCAGCACATAGCAAAAGTGGCTCCAAACCCAAAGAAAAACGGTGACCGTTTAGCCATCCGCTCTGAACGTTAAACTCTAAGGGTGGCCTTGAATAACTTTCCACAGTCTTTCCCCTGGCTCCGGCGGCGCAGATGAGCCAGCCTGCACTCACAGCCGGCCGTCACATGCTCCCCGGCATCTCGGGGACTCTGCCAGCAAACCCTCCTGGGCTACAGCGAGGCAGCGAGCCAAGTTTTCCTGTGGGTAGTGAATTTCTCACAGGGAACTGCCTTTGGACACCATAGTCCAGCCATTGTTTAGCACATAAAAACCCCAGAAACGCAAAACCACACACTCACTACGAGGGCAAATGAAGGAAGAGTGAGAGAGTCAAAAAGTTTAAATGCCACAAACTATATTGCCTTTTCCTGTCTTAAAAGGCAGGCCACTTCTCTTAGCACATGGAAATATTTCCCTTCTTCAGTACAGATCCCTAAGAGAAATCTTTTTGATAGTATGACAGGCATACAGCAAATTACAGAAATAGCATGTAAATATTTAAGTGGTCTGTGGCAATTCCCTGTTATGCCCCAAAGCAATGGTCTTGCAGGCAGGTGGGAGATGAAAAACAGGCAGGACTCAGCTCACAAGCAGCTCAAACCCAAGACAGCCCAGGTGTCCCTGAGTGTGTTTTTTTGAAAAATAAAAATAAAAGGACCTATAGGAAGTGTCTTATTTATCCTTTCTCATGCTTGTGACATTGACACCAGATGAGACAAACTTCTGCTAAAATACAGGCAAAAGCTACGGACATCATCCCTGCTTCAACCCAGTCCCATAACGGCTCTTGCAAAAGATTAAAAGGGACAGGTTTCTCAGTGTCTGAAGCACCCTTTCCCCTTTTAAGGGACATAGAAACCATTCCCCCCCTAGTATTTTTAAATACTTAGATTCCATCCCCCCCATTGATCTCTTGCCTTTGCCATGACCATACCCAGCTGGCAGCAGCAGAGATTCCATCAGGACAAATTCCAGCCTCCTGCCCGCTCGTGACTCAGCAGAACCAGAGGATTTCAGGTGTGGCTTCTGGACTCGAGAGTCACAGGGTATCTGGTCAGTCCTGGGGTAACTGGGACAAGTTTTCAGCCCCTTCTTGTAGGAAACCCTCTTTCCATCAATGCTGTACAAACACCAGACTGTTTCAGTGCAACAGCAACTCCCACTTTTGGGAAGGAGATTACTGGAGAAACGTGAAATACCAAACAGAAAGGTTAGACAAGGCGAATTCCAGTTCAGTCGCTTTTGTGTTGACCCAGCAGTACTTGCCCAACCATCACCCGCGCTCAGATTTTGCTGTTTGTTGCTGCTCTTTTCTGCATACTTTCAATTCTGACAAATGTAACATTCAAAATGAATTGCTGAGACCAATCCCAAGTGCTGTCCAAGACCACATCACCTTCAGGCTAGATTGCAGTCTGGTCTTCATGAAACTTGGCCTGGTAACACCCAAAACATTAGCCTGCACAGAAAATACTGGGGTTGAGATCAGAATGTTCACCCACTGAGCTGGCTAATTTTCTGTATATGCAATGCCCAAGCTCTTTCCTACCTCTCCCCCCCCAGAATATACAGCTGTATCAGAGAGAAAAGTTGCACCAAGATCTCTCCAGTGCCACTGGAGGAAGTTTTCCTAAAAAATTCAAAGTCTTCAAAATCAAAAAGAAAATTTGATGAGCTTCAGATCACAGCACACACCTATCTTCCTTGTGATACAATTCTTGGAATCAAATGGAAATGGGAATTTTGATGGCCTAACAGGTAGATACTACTTATCTGGTTTTGAAAATGCAGGATTTAAAGATTTTTTTTTTTTCCCCCACATTTGGCATCTACACTCCTTCCTCCTTAACCGGTCATACCAGCATAAAGACACCTGGTATTCCCCAACATCATCAAACCAGCCCAGATGAGCATCCACCTGCGCAGCCACCCCAGCGTTGGTATCCCTGATTCTCACTGGGCACAGGTCACACACCAAGGGACTCGCCCACCTTCAGACCAAAACCTTAAGTGGTTGCCTTAGCTGAAACGTAAATATACGCTATACAATTATTTCAGGTAACATCCTGTATTGATGGAAAGGACTAAACTAAGCTGGCCAAGCCAAGGTTAGGCAACGCCTGCTATAACAGTGATTTTAATTTTCGAAACTCTGTTTAGGATGCCACAGCCACAGCGCTGCATTGGCTCACTCCCACCACCACTGCTGTCCATGTTACAAATAAAGCAAATGCAGAAAATTTACTGCTGGAAACTCTTTCATTACTTGTAGTGTTAAAAGTCGGTATTAACAAGGACAATGAAGCATGGTCAGTCAAAGAGCTTGCTAGAGCATCCTCCTTCAAGATGTGGTTGTTCCCGTTTTCACTAGTGCCCTGGTCTCACAGGCACCTCTGGGCACCCGTGGTGTGCAATGCTTGGTGACAGACTCTACCAAATATTTGAGAGACCTGTGAACAATTCACCCCCAGACAAAACCCGTGGGCACAGCCTCACCGACTGCATGTGCTACCTAAATTTAGATGCCCAGACTCCAGCGTCATTTGGTGCTGCTCAGGTGATGCTATACAATCTTGGGGAGGGGAGAGAGCACCCCCCTTGCATCCTCCCACGGTCCCAGGCTCAAGGGGAAAGCAGTTACCAAACAGGGGGAGGGCAGAGAGATTCAGCCCATTTCTCTGCAGTGTCAGTGCAGTTCTGAGAGTCTGTGTCTACAGAGAACTGGAAATATTTTAGCATTGTGCATCCAGTGTCTCCATGTATTGCCAAGAACAATAAGAAGTTAATGCTGGTACAAGACACATCGTGGACAAACAGAGAAAAGCCTTTTCTGATTATATACAGCTTCAACACGTGTGCCAGGGCAGAGAGGATGGGGAAACCCCCTTCGCCTGCACGGATGAAGGCCACTTCTCACGTATCTCTTGTTCACAAATAGCAAAGGACAAGCAAGTGCTTCCTGTACCACTCCCCACACCTCCCAACAGCTCTAGCTATTGAATTCCAAAACTGGATGCAGACCCAAGACTTTTGACAACCCAGTATTGCCATCCAAATGATAACCTCCAGCCTCCTCTTCGTGCTCAGCAATGGGCCTGCAGGTCACCTATACAGGATGAGGTCCATATATAATGAACTATGTTCTCAAGCCATTACCAGTCACAAAATTCAAAGCACGTTTTTCTCCTGCATCTCACACTGCAGTAGGCCAGAGCTGGGGCAAACTGGAAATAGCAGCTCTACCATGCAGTCTTCCTTGGCATTCCCCACCATCAACCTCACCTGGGACAGAGCCAGCAAATTCTGACCAGTTCATACTTAGGCTGTCATCTGCATCAGTAGCAAACCTCTCTGCAAGTGGAGCAGTATAAAAACCAAAATGCTAGCAGACTTACAGATCCTATTCATTCATCTTTTCCCCTGGAAATTTCAGAATAGCCAAAATCTATGGGGCATCTAACGTAAACATGAAGCGCTTCAATTAACATACCAAAACCGTGCTGTATTTGGTGGCACCAACTGATGAGACAAGTACAGTCCACCTGAGTCCAATCAAGCACTGCCTGTTCTTTCCAGTACACCCAGAAACCTCACATCAAGGGCAGATCCTTACAGAAGGGCAAACACCTTTAGTGCAAACAGAATTAGATGAAGAGTTTTTGCATTTAAAAAGGCTAGCTCAAAACCTCATCACATTCCCAGAATTTCAGACACACTGCTCCAGTAAGGACACCTGCACAGAGGCAGGGGCAGAGCAGGCAAATCCTTAAGTCATTTAGCTCCAACTTACTCTGAGACACATAGATTCCTAAAAGTACTTGAACTGTGTCTCAATCTACCAATACAAACACTTAGCTCTGCTCTGAAAACAAGCTGGGTTCACTAAGCAGCAAGAAAATAACTGTGCCAGTTTTAAAAAATGAAATATTGACAAGATTATTTACTATTATCATTAGTACCATATATCATCTGCTCGCTGACTGGCAAAGCAAGACAGCAATCCATCCATCCCACCGGGTCTGGGAGAACTCAGTCCTAGCCTACAACAGAAAGGATCAAAGTAACAGGCAACACAAGTATTCATTACTACCTACGTATGCATACCTCAATAACCAAATTATTGACAAATATAGTGCAATGGTTAAAGATTTATCCATCCTATAGCTTCCTTAAGACTCTCTTGTTTTATACATGACTATATGCAAAAAGAAATGCTTGCATGTGTACGTTTGACTCAGAGTTCACCTTGCACCATGATAAAGCACCGACAAGCTCTTACAACAACAGTTCAAAATTGTTACATGTGTCAAAAAGCAACAACCCAGTGAGATCTGATCCTGCTCACCATGCTGCGCAAGATCTGGAGTCAAGGACTGGGGAAAAGCAAGATGGCTGCTCTTAGGACACAGGTGATTTCAAACAGCTTTAGGTATCCATGAGCCTACGTACCAGTCAAGTTGTTTCATACAAGGTATGAAATCATATTAACAATTCCCATTACTCTTAAAGTACTTTATGGAAGCACTAGAAACCACCTCGACACATGTCTACAAATACACCTACTTAGCTAAAGTCAGCATGATAAAGCCGTTCAGTGAAGACTATGTAAGCCATGTTTAAAACCGTGGTACAAGCAAGTTAAACTAATTTTGATAAAATTTGGTAAACAGCTGGAAACTAAAAATCTTTTTATTAAATTTACTTTAACTAAGTTCAAGCTATTTTAAGGCAATTTTCATCATGTCCATCCATGAGATTCCATCATTTTATCTGATGAAGAAAACATCAATTTTAGTTAAACTCCTCTGCAAACTACACCCTAAGGGACTACAAACAATGACAGTGAGCAACTGAAAGAAATTAAACCATCAAGCAGAGAAATTACGAAATACATAGTCAAGTATTCTCAGCAACTGACCCAAGACTGCAGACATTACTCAGGAAAGAAAACCTCAAAACTTTGCTGCTGCTGCTTCATCGGTCAAGAAGTTATGCAAAACCTCTTTCCTTTGCAGACAAAAAAAGAAAGTACTGTGCTTTTTCTTCTGGAATCACTAAGGATTTCAGGTATTATGATAAGAAATAGAAGAAAAAAATTAGTAAGAGATAAAGGAAGGGCAGGTAAGACTTTGCTTCCAGATACACCTACAATTCAACCACATTCTTTACAGTCCAATACACTCTGGAGGTGATGTCAGACAAGGACTTCCTTAAAACATCTAATTTGCATCACAGAACCTTACTGGAAAATTTAATTTATATCGATTTGAAATTGGTTGAAGAGTCATACATAAGAATAATTCCATAAACAAATACATGCCAAATTAGAAAGGGGAAGCAAATTACAGAGTAGCAGTGATCTGCGGTAGACCAGATTATTCTGAGGTATGTTTATGGGAGAGGTAGACACCAGGGAACTTTGCTCGCACCCCATCCCAATGACAAGGGACCTAGCTGCATTTGCGTGCTCTGCACCTGCAGTCTGCTGAGCAGGACGGTGATAGAGACAATGTTTTAGAAGAATAACCACCTCAATGTAAAGGGAAAAGGACAATCCCAACAGAGAACTTGGTATGAAAGTCCTCATAGCTTTAAGGGTCATAAACATAGGAAGTCTTCACCGAAACTTCACAAGACAGTATTCTGAAAATCTAGCAACATATATGAAGTTTCTAACACCTTAAAAATTATAATTGTAAAAATAAAACTTAAAAAAAATAATGGTAATGGTGAAGAAATTAAGAAAAATCCCATAGACTCAGAAGAATAATTCCTGGCCCCTTAGTATGCTAAGAACACTGTTTTACATTGCCTCTATCTCACAGCATAACAAGTCATTGGTGAAGATGACAAATTCTTCAAATACCGAAGCATTTACAAATTTGTTTTCAAAAACAAAAGGAAGGCAACCCCCAGAACACACTTTTATTTTTGCAAATACTGTTTTGTATTCTTTCCTGAAAGACATACAGCAATACAAGAGAAAGAAGAATTATAGATAAGACCCCACAGAAACGATGATACAAAAATCACTGAAGTAAACGAAGCCGGAAAGAGGAGAAAAATCCCTCTTTCAGTTCTACAAACTTTCGATTTGGGACAGTCATGGGGGAAAACTATTCTTCAGCAAGGAGAACACATCCTAATTGCTGTGCCAATTCTATACACTGAGATAGTCGCTCTCTTTTTCCCATGGCGTGAAGAACACTCAAATGTCTGTATGTCACAAAAATAAGAAATTGCAAACAATAAGGTTCAGAACCAGTATTTTGAGATTAAGGGCTTGTCAACTAATCTCCAGTGAATCCAGCTGTGGCAGCTGATGTTACTGCTGCAATTGTCCCCTCTAAGCCTTTGCCAAAACAGCTGGCAGGAAGGAAACGTTGCTGTGTCTCATCAAGTGCAGTTGATGCCAAGAAGATTGGACTGAAGGCAGAAGCAGGTAAAATACATATTCCCTTTTAGACACTGCTATAGGGGCAATACATTTCTGCAACAGGGCAGAGCAGAGAACTAGAAGCAGCAATACTGGAAAGCACTGCTGCTCAGTCTGCCACACCTTGTCCATATAAATCCTATGTTTCCAGAATCAATTTAAGGGTCCTCCCTACACCAGAAAATGGCTACGGTTAAAGTAAGACTCAAGATTAATTTAAATAATGTAAGTGACACTGGTTTAATCCTAGCAGACCAGAGTGTTTCTTTGTTGTAGATTTTTGTTGCTTGCGAATGTAATAGTATTTACATGAATGGTTGTACCTGTGTAACTATTAAAAACTTTCCTAAGTAGACAAACCCTGAATTAAAAAGGCTGTCGGACAACAACCCTCCTCAAAAAACCCCCACCACCTCTAGACCTTGAAATTGTGTTTTGAAGGGATTTCAGAGAAAAGCCTACACCACATGCAAGGTCAGAGGGAAACAGAGCAATAAAGGGCAATAACTAGGATCAAATCCAAACCCAGAGAATTACAGTTCCCATGAGAATCTGGACAGTCCAGAGTCACGGGAAGTCGCTGAATATAGAAGGGGAATCAGCAGAATTTACTGGCATGCAGCAGTGTCCCGAAGTTGCAACCAGCGGAAGGCTAACCACAAACAAGTTGCCAGGAGTAGGATTGCAACCTCCAGTCCTAGAATTGGAAAAAAGATTTCTCCGTAATCCCACTAAATGCTCTCTCCGCCTCACAGGTCTGGCTGTACGTCCTTTATACATCTATTTAAGGCCCCCACGTGATGAAGCCTGCCTGCCTGGCCACTCCCAGCCAGGGCAAACAACCCAGCTCCAGAGGAGACTCCAGCAGCGGCTTCCAAGGCAGACATTGCATCAGCCAGGTGTGCAGGAAGCGGCGGAGATAAAGCAGCTGTTGACGAAGGGGCTCTTGAGCGGAGGCCGCTTCAGGAATCCCGTGGAAAGGACGACAGGAAGGAGAGAGACGCTCCGCACACAGAACAAGCTTCATCGACTTCAGAAAGCCTTTGTGCTGGGGCTCCGGACCTGGCCTTTCTCCCAGAGATGATGCAACACTGAGGAACAAGGTCTGTGCCAGAGAAAACTATTCACAGGCTATGCAGATGGCAAGGCAGCCAAGGGATCTCAGATCAAAACACGCCGGAGCCCATCCAGGCCCGGCGAGCCCCCCCAGGCCTCCCTCCGTGCCCCCCAGGGTCCTCCATTTCATGTTGCCACCTTGCTCCCAGTGCAACCACGGCTTCAGGCAGAACGAAGGACCTTACAATAGCGAGAAAGTAGTAAAAGGGGGTCTTAAAGTCCTGCAAAAATCACAGCTCGTCCTCCAATCTGTTGGAGGGAAGAGACAGTGGGAGAGACTGAGCTCAAAGCCTCAAATCTCTCAGCCGGGGATCCTCCCGTCGCCGCGGCTTGCCAGCGCACGCCTGAGCTCCCCAAACACGTACGGCAGCTCTCTGCTCGCCGACAGCTTCGGCCCTGCTCTCACACACCAGGAAACCACGCAGGGACACCCGGGCAGCCATGGCAACATCACACAGCGTGGCAATTACGGAGCCGCGGCTCCCAAGCGAAGGTTCAGCCTTGCTTTCCATTAAAGGGCTCGTTTTGACCTCCCTGCGTGCCCCCCCCCCCCCCCCCCAACCCCTCCCCAGCGCCCCCCCCGCG
>NW_009258661.1:4627872-4635810 GCF_000687185.1 Egretta garzetta
CCCCCCAGCCCTAACCATCACCAAGCGCCCTCCCAGCTCTAGCCTGGCCTTTCTGGTTTGCAGAGTTTTGCAGCCTTGCACCTGGGCTGGAGATCATGCAAATGCATTTTTCTCCACATTGTAAGGAAGTTGCTCCAAGCTTATGTAATGCTTGTGTGCTGTGTCCCAGCAAACACCGGTTTGTCCAACATGCCGAGTGGGAAACCTGGCTACGAAAACACCTGCAACCTGTACTGCACACAGCGAGACAGTCGGATACATTTACTAATTGAGCCATGTAATCACTGAGAAGCATTAAAATCCAGTGAATTTTACACGGTGATAAGGATTTCAGCAATCTTCCAGCACTGTGGCAGGTTTCAAAGCTCAGCCCGCTCCACTACCCCACCACGTCCCCTTTCTTGGGGACTTCTTTGTAGGAAACACTACCAACTGCAGCACTTGCCCAGGCACTGGTGCCCAGTGGCCCTCTTGGCCACTTAAGATGGTTCTGGGACTCCTAGAAACTTCACACATTTCCTGCAGATCTACTTCTCCCAGCATAAATCCTGTTAGCGAGCAGAGTCAGTAGGACAGTGGTGGAGAGCAATCACGACAGCCCAAAGGCAGCATATCAGCCAAAAAGCCTTATTTCCCCTTCTGGGGCTTCCACCCGCTTGCTGATGCTGAACTATGTTTAAGAGATATTCTTTACAGTGGTTCACTTTTCTGGCTTACTTGCATCTCACGTTATATTGTATTTTGGCACTGGCAAGATATGTGCTGATCCCAAAATGCAGGTTCTACGGACACGACAGCATGGCATGCACTGGCTCTGCACGTTAGATCCCCCGTGCACAGTGGATGTTCACCCAATTGCCCATGTCATCTGACGTAGTCAGATTTACAGAATAAGCCATCAGCAAACCATGTTGGACCATCAAGCTTTAAGGAATGTAAGTTTTGGTAAGTTATTTTGATAAATTTTTGGTAAAACACAATAATCAAAGACTCGCCTTCATAAGCACAGAGAAGAAGGTGTGACACCTATTCAGGAAGCTCCCAAATACCTGCTTCATAACTGCTGGCAAGAAATGCAAAGCTCAGCGGTACAGACAGCACTGAGCGCCACAGTCAATTTTTGACTAGCCCATTTTTTGTTAACATGATGAAAAGCGGATAATCCAGTTGAACGCATTTTCAAAGTAAATGCAAATGACCAGAAATCAGTGCTCAGAACCCTGCAACTGGTGACCGAATAAAGTCACTTAAACCAGATTTATTTCTGGTGACTTGCAGATAAATTAGTAATTTCTTCCTTTAAGAAGAGCTTCTCTGTGAGCACACAACACTGTAACCAACCACCTTAACTGCATGTGGGTGGTAACACACGACTACTGACATGGAACAGTTGGCCAAGAGTGCCTGTTGTGGAGCTCACATGAAAGCGGTGCTGAGCGAGTGGTTCTGTAACACATCAACAATGAAATGCTACCTGTTACCACAACCGCTGGGTTTTTTTTTTTTCAATGTTGAATTATGAGCACAGCAATATACTGAGGACGTTTTCATGATTATCGCAAACAGGTATGTACAACCACACGATGAAACCAAGAGGTTGAAACGTGAGAGTTGCTCATGCTGAAGAGGCTGACAGCCCTCCTCCCACCGGTCATCTCCATCAGCCGCTGGATGCTGGGGAGAGGGGGGGTGATGACACAGCAGAGAGGCAAGGCAAGGAAGGGGGAACATTTCTTTACTGCTAAGCCTTCACAACCTCTTTCGTGTGTAGCACTTTCTGTGAGTCGCTTTTGCAGGTTAAGACAGATAGGGCTGTCTGGACAAGGTGAGTAGCAGGGATTGCTGCACTAGATCTCAAAGCTGGAGGCCTTTGCTTTACACTGTGTGGTGCCCCAACACGTTTCTGCAGCTTGCTATCCCTTTAGCCCTAAGCAAGGAAACTTGCAGTTGCTAGACAACCTCTTTCCCACCTCAGAAATAGCTCGATTTATGTGACAAATTGATAGGCTCAGTGGTCAAAAAGCTACAGAAAGCTCAACGTTCAAAAAGCTACAGCGTTTTGAACTGCTTCTTCTTCCTTAGGATACAGAAGTGTTTCCTTACTGCACAGATGCAGAGATGAGAGCAATGGGGCTCCTCCCTGGCCGGACCTGGAGGAGGAGAGGAGAGGAGAGGCAGGGATAGCAGGAGAAGAGGTGAGAGCAATCCAGGTAGCTCCAAGTCCTCCTCTGCGCAGGCAAGGATGAGTGTGCGTATGGGCAGGACCGACCAGAGGTCTACCTGCACACAGCAGCAGGTTTTGAGAGCTACCAGTAGTGAATTTAAGAGCCCCGCATGTCTGCAAAGGCATCTGGAACAAGGTAATCTATGGAAATAGAGAAACTCAGCAGCCATCAAGGGAGTGGTGGAATGGACAAACGCAAATAAAAAGTAGAAGCACGATCTGGAGCCATTACCAAACTGAGTCACCAACTTCCCCAGGTGAATTTACAAAGTGAGGGAGGAGCAGAATCACTGAAGTACTCTTATTTGGATGGCACGAAAACCAGCAAACAAGTGCTATTAGAATACTGCTTCGGACAATTATTTAGTATTGTTTCAAACATGAATAAACTTTCTGACTAAGTCCAGTTAACTTAAGAGACAGAGAATATCTTACATTTAATTTAAGAATGAAACCTACCAGGAGAGCTTGAGCTTACTTTGCCTCTCAGAGGAACTGTAATCATATTGCCATTGTACAATTTTTTTTTTAATACTGTTTCTAAAAAAGGATGAAAAAGATTGACAGATTTCTGCTGCGGTCAACCGGAATTCAGAAACGCTCATCTGAATACAGTGAGTGTACACAGTTACATCAGGGCTTCTCTGTAGAGGCTTTCAGAAAGCCTTAACCATATCTTAAACATCTGAAGCAACGCAGTATGGGAAAGAACTGAGTTCCAACGATGCAAGCCACAAAGCATTAAATTTCAGAGTTCCCTTCACATCTTATGTGCCTTATGCAAGGCAGTATTCTAGCACCAGGTTAACTATTTCTCCTCTAAATTCATCTTAAATTCATCATCTTAGCTTTAACTGCAAGTGAATGTATCTGAACTTGCGCCAACCAATCATGGTATGAAACCTTTAAAGATTCTTAAACTCCAGTGTCAGGAAAGGAGTATTATCATCACTAAAAAAATCCCAAACCAACCCAAAACCAAAAATCCACAATGTATTTTCTCCAGAAATAAGTTAGTTGGGCCTATTTTAAAAGACTAAGTTAACAGTTGGACTCGATGATCTTAAAGGTCTTTTCCAACTTAAATGATTCTACGATTCTATGAACGTTTGCTCCTTTCCCCTTCCCTGTAAATGTTCCAATGTTTAATTATTATCATTGCTAAGAAACTGTACTTCAAGATTGAATTTTTCTAACCTCAGTTGATATTGCTATGCCTTTGTCAGCAAATCTCACAAGTCCTTTCAGAGAAAGATCAAGTCTTCTCTCAATTGTCTTTTCAATAAGCTGAGTAAGTTGAGCTCCTTTAAGCCTCACATCATGAGGCTTATTTTCCAGTCCCTGGATCATTTCTGCAGCTGTCCTTTGAATTCTCTCCAAATACACTGGCATTCTTCTTGAAGCGTGGAAACCAAAATTCAATTCCAGTATCAGTCTCAACGTTGCTGTGTTTATAAGATTACTTATTTTTGCTTCACATTCCTTTCCCCCGCTTTTTTTTCTCCTCAATATGCCAAAGAATTAATCCTTTTAAATAAAATACTGGCCCAAGTACCATGTAGAGGCAACTAGCAGTAAAGACCTTAAAGCCCTTTGAGCTACTGCTTTCCAAAATGCTGTTTCACAATGTATAGGTGGGTTTGCAGTTTTGCTAACAAATGCATCACCTTGCAACTGGATGGATTCATATCTGCTGTTGAAACGTGGCAAAACAATTCAGAGCTCCCTAAACATACTTTATCATCCCACTAGTGTGCCTCTGACAGAAGCTTTATCAAATATTTTATGCTATACAGAGAAAAAGATTCTAAAGAGCAGTAAATTAAAAGCTGATTTCATCCCACAACCTTCTATAAAGCTAGGTGTGTCCTTCCCAAGTTACAATCCCAGATATCTTAGATCTCCACTGTCAGTGTAATTTCTCCAGCACAACCATTTCTAGTGTCAGAGTACCCTGCCTCTTCCTCCTAACTCCTTGCCCTCTCCACCCAGACCAGGCACGTCCCCCCCCACACCTCCTACACCAGTCCCACTTCCACAGAACTACAGAATAATCCAGGTTGGAAGGGACCGCTCAAGGTTAACTGACTGAAACCCCTTCCTCTCCCCAAAGCAGGGTCAACTTGGATCAGGTTGCTCAAGGCTTTGTTCATTTCTTCTCCAGGGCCACTAAGTGTTTGCGTAACTCTGCATTTTAAGGCCAAAAATAACCTTCTGATGATCTGACTTTCCACCTAACAAAGACTGGAAAAATCTCACCTAGTCATTTCTACATTTGGCATTGCAGCTTACAAATGAGCTAGACCATGTTTGTCAATCACAGCCTAAAAACCAGCATATGGATTTACCACAATTCTTTGGGGGGAATTTAAAATCATGCAACAGACTGCAGCCGAGAGGTCCCCAGGCAGCATCAACCCAAGCCATTACGTCTTCAGCGTGAGCACAGTACATCTGCAGTTTTATGAAAAAAGTGTAAAAATTTTTTTTTAAAACTAAAACTACATCAAACACTTTCTTGGAAGCCTTTGAAGAATGCTTCAAACTACCCAAGTGAAGCTCCAGCTCCAACTACACCTCCAAAGGAGACTGTTCTTCCACTGCATACATAGGTGATTTAAGATGTTAGCTTCCCCACAGTTTCATGAAACATGTATTAGTGGCAAATGTATTGATATAATTTTAAATGTTATCTTCCATTTTCACAGTGGTAAGATTTATCAGCACCTATCTTTATCCATACGTTTATTTAACAACACGCGCACAGCACTTGTTTCCTTGACTACCCACGTCCATCATCCCTTAACTAACACAGAGTATCTTTCAACTCACGCAGGCCAGTTCCTACAAAGCTTACCAGTTCTCACTTCAGTCACTAACAAGAATCTCCCCCACCCCTCCAACCCCCCCCAATTATATAAACAAAGGATTCACATGGACATATATTTATCCATACAAAAGCATGTCATAACAGTCAAGTTATCTCCCTTTCCTTCAAGAACAGCCATGTGAAATCAAAGCAACTGAGAGCAGGGCTGTATTTAATGTAACAGCATGAACTACCACACTGAAATTAGAGACGTTAGCCAAGATCCCGTGATCCTTTCACCTTACATTCTTCCCTAGGCATCAATTTTTGGCCCTCCCAGATGTACAAAACCTTCAGTCTGACTCAGGAGAGTCACTCTTGTTCTCACGTTACGTTCTCCACTCTCCTGTCTGGGATTATCAGTGCTGTATTCTCTGCCAACAGCAAGGAACCTCTTTAAACTCGGAAAAAATGTGGAACATAATAATAATAATAATAAAAAAAAAATCCCATCACGTGAGTAAATGAGGCTTGACAGCATGATGGATGCTGCAGGTTCACAAGTATGAAGGCACTCCTAAGAAGATGGCTTGCGCCTGTTACAGCTCCACATAAGCATAAAAGACGCTGGTTTGCCGCATTCAGGAGGGAGATGCTCAACTATTTAGATTGGAGGCATTTTATGTAAGACTGAAGATGACTAAATCACAGCTGGACAGATTACGTTCTAGAAGCAAGATATGCGCTCCTCCCTGTACCTTAAACACCAGCACTTCCTAATCTGCCTCTTTTCTTCTTTTCCTTTCAAATAATAAGATGCTGAATTCTCCCAAGTAAAAAATAGCCAGAAAATATTCAGGGCAACGTCCTTTTACCAAGAGGAATTTCACATGCACCAGTCATCGCAGGGCTAATTTGATTTTGTCATTATGGAAAAACTGAGAGCTACCAAGACCTCAGCTGGGTTAACAGTTGGGCAGGAGAATGATCTCAATGCAGGAGGAAAACAGCACAGACAGGAATTATCTTCCTGAATAATGCAGATAGACTTGGTGTGCACTAAGCATCCAAACATGGTTTGCCAAGATACTCTGAAGGCCCCTTCACATAGTTTATCAGTCCTGATGGTTCAGATCAGTAGCAACATTGTTCTTAAACCAAACTATCTTGTAGCATTACAATGCTAGTGAAAACAAGCAGCAAAAATACCCTGGCTCATGCTACCACGCTTCCCCATCAACAACTCATGCAGATTATTTTTCACCTGTATCCACTACACAACGTACTCCCCACCACACCTATTAACACCAGTATTAAAACCACCGGTTGCTTTACTGAAATGAACCAAAGGTATATACAGAGGCAACACAGCACTGCAGAACATGGACGTGTGGGAAGAGGTGAGCATTGGTGTGGGTGAGATGGCTGCCTAAAAAAGTCTGAGAGGCAATTTGCACCACTACAACACGAGTCAAAAAAAAATAAAAATCCATGTTTTACCTCCATGCTGCCTATAAGATGTCCTATGCAAGCTAATCCCTTTTTTGTGCCTTAACGTTCCTATTGGTAAAATCAGAATACTACTTCTGAGATGTCACACGCGGTGTTTTGAGCCATACCCATGATAGCTAGAGGTAAATCAGTAGAGTTAACCAGAACAGGAGTGGGGACAAACTGCCCTGGCAGAATTGCATCTTGAACTTTTGGATGGAAAAAAACACCTGAAAAAAATTTAAATCCCTGTGGCCACTGCACTTGTTTCATCCACGGTCAGCACAGGCTAAGGACCCATGCACGCATCCTGGGTGAGAAGCAGCAGCCTCCCAAAAAGCGGGGTTGACCAGTTTAACCGGAGAGATTTTAATCTAAGCTAAATGAAACCTTGTCAATACTAACAGAACTCCACAGCGAGTTCCATTGTTCAAGATGAATTTTTACATTTTAAACCCACATACCATTTCAGTAACAACCATCTTTCTTAACAACTTAGGTAATTTTATTTTACAAAATGCTGAAAAGTTTCCATCATTTTTCACATATGTGTCAAGGCCATTTATTTCCTCCCTCACAACCTTCTCTTCACATAAAACTGGAAATATCAGAATTCCTTGCAAATGTTGCCCCAACACAGTGACTCTCACGGGAACAGCCTACTTCACTATCGCTCAGAAAAAGGAGTGATGCCTTCAACTCCGACACTGGAAGAGCAACAGAAAGCTACAAACTTTGCTCAGAAGAACAACCTGCTCCTAAATCACCCCCATCCATCTCTGTTGTGTGACATGGTTTTTTTAAGGAAAAAAAAAAAAAAAAGAAAAGATTTTTTCAGTCAAAGTATTTCACTGAAAGGATCCTGGCTACACTTTCATACAGTTCTGCAAAAACCAGAGAAGTTACATCAACATTTGGACATGTCATTTCATTCTCCCTGCTCCTTTCCAAGGTCCTCTTTTCCACGTGCAATTCAACAAATTTCTGCTGACCAGCTTCAAGCTGATGCCCAAGAAAGGTCTAACTAATGACTGAAGGTTTCAATGTATAGTCTCGCTTTTCGAATACGCTAGCGCTTTATTCTTTATTAATTTATTACTTCTATCTGTGTATGTAAGACTTAGAAATACAGCAGCAGGAAATAGGAACTGTGACACACTAATTTCACTCTTATGTTCTCTGGCAGCTTGGGAGGAAAGTGTTTTCCCAGTTTGTGAATTTTTCATCTTCCTACAAATTCTGTACCTGAACTTTTCCTAACAGATACTCTGAACCCCACAGTGGCCGAAGAGAATCCACCGAACAGTGGACTTGTGCTGCCAGATGCAAGCACTTCTGTGCTCGGATTCTTGAATTTCTCTGACTGACCCACACCGTGCTCCAAGTGGTTTAGGAGCTAGGCTGGAAAGGTATC
>NW_009258661.1:4635994-4644269 GCF_000687185.1 Egretta garzetta
GCTCTTCTAGTGGCACTAACGGTGATTTCCATAGGTGTGTAAAGGATGCCATCGGCATGAGACTTTGGCAACCAGGTGCCTCCCACTTCAGGCAGAGCACCCAAAAACCAGCCTCTCCAAACAGGACCGTTGTGGGGCAGCATTAAGGTATTTCCTTTACATATCTCATGAGTCGTAGTTTTAACCTCAGCAGAGATCTTCCTACTGACAAGGAAGTTATCTAAAGAGACAGGTTTGGGATGGCATACCCCAAAATACAACGTCTATTACTTAGTAAAACTTTCTGCCTTCTGCTCGGCTGCTGTCAGATAAAGGATGTGTCCCAACCCTGGATACTTACCCGGGGGCACAGACAGGGAGCGGACACAAACGTTCAAATGAAGCACACAGGAAATGAAGCACACAGGAACTCTACCTACATATGGCACCCTACTGCTCACCTAAGTATTCAGCTACCACACTGCAAAGCCAGAAAAACTGCTGTCGGCCACTAAGCATAACACAGCAAATAAAATGTGCTTAGTTCCTTTATTGCAATGTGACTGATTTGGGGCTATTTGTGAAGATTTTCATTAAAGAAAAGATTACCCTCGCAACAGATGAGATTTCTTGCTTATGAGACACACTGCTCACACCCAACGTGAATTTTTCACACAGCAATATGTATTTGGAAATGTCATGACATGCTAACATTTAAATAACTTTATTCAAACTCAACTAGCCAAAATGCTGCCTCAATTTCTGCTAGACCAAATGCTCTCACTAAGTACGAAACTAAAAGCCTCAACTCACCATGCGCAGACAGAGCAGCATACACTGGGATTTGCAGTACACAGACAATTGCTCTATTTCAAATATATGCTGCTATAACCAAGTTTTCTGTATTAAAGAAAAAGGATTCAAGTCTCTGCTGCAACTGGCCTTAGATGAATTAAATTTTTGGGTTGTTCCAGTCACATTAATGTCTATACATTTTCAGCACAGCTAGATGGAATTCATGTTATTTTTCTTTTACTACTATATTTTTTATAATTTGATTGACAATGTATCCTCAGTAACTCAATTTTCTGCATGCCTGGACATCTCACAAGTCATAATGACTGCAAAGTAAACACAAAATACAGACTTTCTAATTACCAGGTTAAAAAAAAAAGAAGGATAAGGGATATTGGTACATTTATTTACATAGATTTGTAACACCTGTATACTAATTAACATTTTGCCATCTTCTGAAATAAGCCATCACTTCAGTTCTCTGCTGTATTTACTTTCTGCAAATATATACCTACAAGAATTTGCTATTTTGAAACAGTTAAGCACCATGTGCAGGTTATAACACCATTCCACCATCGTGGATCAAGCGTACATGAAAATTCACATCTGACCAGCTTCCCAAGCAAACAAAAGCAGACAAAGAAAAGACCACACCACCAATTTTCTAGCAGAAAACTAAATGTTCGTCTAAAGTACTCCGTGCGCCACGACAGAGGGCACAAACCTGTTTCAGAGATTGAGCTACCCTCCACTGTGTGGGGAGCACTCGCCTTTAAGAGGAGCGTGAAGTTCCAGGGGACAGCCTGAGCTGGCCACACTGTGTGCCACCACCCTGCTCCCCTTCTCTGGTCCCCACCGCATCCTCTGCTCTTCCACCCATATGCTCTCCCCTATTTATTTTGTGAGGGCTCTGGATGCTTGTCAAAACTCTTGGTGAGCCAATGCAGTTCACTATCTTGGCAAAAAAATAATCCAGCAAAAACCAAAACATAAAATAACCTCAACATAGCTTTCTGCTGGGTTAGCAAGCTGAAGTTGTTCAGAAAAGGGATCCAGCAAGAATCAGAGCTGGCAAACAGAAAAGGCAGAACTCCCCATTGAGTGGGAAAGGAAGGGGGAGTAAAACTTCCCCCATTCAGCAGCAGAGCTGTTGGATGTACTCAGCTGTCTCGTGTAACTTCACCCGGAGTAACCTCACTCGCAGGGTGCAGTTCTGCAATAGTTTCAAGCTGACTTCAGCTGGCACAGCTTCAGTGCAGCCTCCCCATCCCTTTCTGCACTGGTGCTAACCTGACCCCACAGTTGAGCAGTTTAGGCAGAAGCCAGCAGAAACTCTTACTTCCAAACACGAAACGCACTTGGTTTTGTCATGGTAGCCTTCCTGAATAGTTCACTACTGGGGCAGGCATGGGCCAGGACAGAGGCAAAAGTGATGGTGGGAAGGCAAGCAGTACTGTGGCAGCAGCATGTCTGCCATGGAACCGTATCACTAGTGCACCCCAAAAATCTGCACAAAGTTGTGCAAAGAACATAGAGTGTGCCACAAACACCCATTCCAGTTTAACACACAAACAAATTTCCATATACGAGCAAACCCTGAGGTGGATATCAGAACAACTGCACAACAAAGCGAGTTTGTGGCAAGCTTAGAACCTGACTTTCACCCTACAAGTATCCTTGTTCCCTGTTAGCCTCCAGGCCATCTTGAGCCCCAACATCCTTGAAATTCATGAAACCGCAAGAGATCTTTGAATCAGAAAGCCAGTCTCCTCTACAGTCGAGCAGGACCTACTTAACTTGATCAAGCAGTCATCTTTTCTTCAAAGGTTTGCTTTAGCTGTATTTATACAGGAAGCTTCCAGATCTTTGCTGTGGCAAAAGTTAATCTACAGCCACATTACTGAAAGCATTCTAGCAGCATGATTATAAGTTATTCCAATCTAATGCCACCAAAACACAGGAAGTAATTTTAGTGTCTTTAGTTAAAGGCCCCATGAATGCAGAAGGCTCATATATTCTTCCAAGTATCTATAAATTGATACTGCAACTCAGGTTGAGACATGCTGACTATTTTAAGGGCTCCACGCTGAACCCCTAGGGCACTTCAGTTTCCTAAATCACTGGTTCTCAAACTTTTCCCACTGTATTCCTTCCTGCCTACAAGCAAGGATACGTTCTCACCTCCTCACTCTCTCCCATAAAAACATTTGAGAATTACTCCTTGGGAGCAGCTTCCACACTGGCATCCTGAAGGGGTATCGGGCCTAGGGAGTGACCGAGAGCATTGCCAAAAAGATGGAATTTGGGCAGAGGTACAGCTGGGAAATAGGGCCACACTGAAAAATACTCCTCTGCTCCTGCTCTCTGCACTACCTGGAACTATGATGAGAAGTCTCAGTCTTCCCAGTCCCATCCTTTTCCCAGTTACCACCTCTGCAGCTCCCATATTCTGCTCCCAGAAGCAAACTGCATCTTTCCCGCCTCCAGCCTGAGTAATGCTGTCTTACCCGGGCTTCCTTCTCCAAACATTTCCACGCAACACAATCCTCAAAAATCCTCCAGCCACTTATTTTCATGATTCAAAGCCTATGCAAAACCAAGAGACTGCATTATCTGACACCAACAAACTGAAACTCCAAGCTGTATCCTGACTTTTTTTTTTTCTTTTACTGAATCATCAGCCGCAGGCATGTTCTGTTAAAAAGTTTGATGGTGGGGTCTCACACTCCTTCCCTATCAATGACTTGCATTTCAAACTGCTCACTTCAAAGTCAAGAGGATTCTTCTCAGTATGAGAACTTCAAACTGTTTTCTGGGCTGCTGGCACAGTCACTGAAAAAGTTTTGTCCTGTAAATCAACAAGGCTGCAGAAGAAAACCCTGGTATGAGCTCCATAAGGACGACAGGAATAAGCCCGAGTCACTAGATGAGCAGCTACCAAATCCAGACAGTATCTTCTTGTCAATGTGTATGATTGCAATTGTAATCATGCTCTAAATATGAGCACATCAAAAGCACTGTGACCTTTCTACTCTGAAATTACTTCAAAATATTTTAGGGTTTAAGCATTTTGGTTTTAAAACTAGCTCACATTCTGTCTCAAAAGGCTGCTTGTAAGTGAAAAAAAAAAAACTAAGCTCGTTTAGAACAGGATGAATAAGCAAAAAAAGTTTGCTGCCTTGAAAACTGCATAGATCTGACTGCTTCGGATACCTCCCCTTTGCTAAACTTAGCCCTTCCGTGACCCTCGGGGAGGAATGCAAGACCTGTCTACGTTATCAAGTTTATAAGGATTAAACTTTAGCATAAACAACAGATCGCTTCTAAACTTCACTCTAAAAGCCAAATTCCTGACTATTTCTCAATGCCACTCTTCTATGTTCCTCCCTCTTCGTTCCCCCTTTTTTCTTCATGTTTGGTGAATGTGGGACTATTAGATTCCTGACCACAAAAGAAATTACTTCTCCTGCTCACTAAAAGCTTGCCGCTCAAACTGCTGACAAGTCCTCCCACATTTTTCCACCTTGAAGTCTGAGCACATCAGTTCACTCTTCTGAGTATTTCCCATATTGCTCATTAAAATAATTGGAGTTTGTGCGTGTTTGGTAGGAGGAAAATAAAACTCATCAAGAAAGCTTTTCTTTCTCAAATGTATTATTTAAAAATATAATTTATTTGTTCAACTGTTTAAACATTTAAATTAGATTTAAGGATCAGAAAGTTGCAGATTTACAATTTAAACAATACTGACACTCCTATAGGGCTTGTGGCAACGAAAACTAGCATTAGGGCTATTATTCGCTGCAGATTTCTTCTTTTGGGCTACAGCTTTTCAAGTTCAGACTCATCAGTTGAAGTGAGGGAAAAATCCCTTTAGCTATTTTTGTTACAGGAAAATAATACTTCACCACTAGCACAGGCAGGGGGAAGGGGACGATGAACAAGAATCTCCTGATTTGTCACGTAGATCATCCTCTGAGACAAAGAGCATCTTTACTAATTATAGAAGAAAAAAATTTAAACTAGGTACAGTTGAAAAACTGTTTCTCAGCATGCACGGTGGGCATTAGCTGCGATTTCAGCAGCTTAGCAAGTCCCACCCCTGCGTGAGCTCAGCGGGGAGGCCAGGAGCACTGCACATTCTCCCTGCTCAGCAGGGACAGGGGCCGCCGCTCGGCTGATTTGCTACAGGAATACTGGAAAATTGCCACCAAAATAGCAAATCCTGTGAAAAAAAAAAATAAAAAAAAAAGGAGAACCCCCCAGCAACTTCAGTAAAGAATTAAGAAAAAAGTGGAAAAAAACCCATCAGCTCCCACAGTTTCAAGATGTTGAACTCTAGCTGCATTATGGTCTGGGGCTTTTTCCATTATCAAAATAAGCAAAAGGTTTAGGTTAAGACAGATTTATACAAAACTGTCTCTAACAATGTAAGTGCAAACTTACTGTGCACTAACTCTTGCCACAAGTCCGTCAGGGAAACCAAAGACCATCTGCAGAATCTGTAACAGCTTTAACATCCATAGCATTTTTTTTTTTTTAATTTGGAAGAGAAAAAAAACTAAGTAGACAAGTAAAATGCAACAAAGTCTTTATTTTAAAATCAAATAGCAGCTTAAGTTTCACAGGGGCAAGTGAGACTCAGTATCTCACATGCTATACACTTAAACATACATTTAACTCTTTCAACGAGTACCGCTACTACATCTTGTATAAATATAGAAAAAAAACCCCCTTTGCCTATTGCAACCTTTCTTATATACTACGCATAACATGAGATTTCATTGGCAAGATTTCAGAGTTACCCACACAAGCAGCACCAGAGTAAGAGCACAAACGTGCATCTGTATTACAGTAATATTGCCATGAGACCAATGACTTTTGAAGCTTCAAACCTCTGAGCACTCATTATGCTTGTTTTACTATTGCCGGAATAGATACAAATATTTCTATCACATCATATCATTCAAAACAAATTTGTAAAAGTCTGATCACCCAAAATGGGAGAAAGAATAGACCAGTCAGACTAATAAATTACATGGCTGGAACATCACACATTTAGTTCTCCCTTGCATACTTTGCACCTGGAAGTTTGAGTTAAAAATGCTTTTTTTTTTTTTTTACTGCAGGGAACACCTGGAAAATTTAAATCAGCAGTTGTTGTTGGATTCAACCCCCCCAAAAAACAGAGCATAAACTTTTGCCCATTCTGAGATGCCAGTTCAACACCACCTCTTTCCTATGGTTTTTTTTTTTTTTCAACTTTGACCTGTTACTTTTCAAAATAAGATCTGGCTGTAACCGAGTCCTCTTTCTAAAAAGGGATTTAAACGTACATGGGATTTCACTGCCTCACCTTGGGATGGTGAAATCTCAGACAACATTAGCTAAGGAATATTACTTTTAGGTCACTTGGGATATGACAGTAAAACGAAAAGCCAGGGCCTTGTCAAAGTGGTGCCAGTTATTCAACAGGATGCGAGGCAGCGGATTGATTCCCCATTATAACATACAGAGTGACTGTAAACAACGTAGAGAGAGACTGTAAACAAAGACTAAGGGGCCGTGAAGATCACTCACTGTATTTTATTAAACTGAGGAGCTAGTTTTCATACTCACAAAACCCTAAGTTCACGACTGTTGTCCCGTCATTCCGTGCTAGGCAGCCCCGGTGATGGATGCATTTTAGCAGGGTTAAAAGTTGCTCACCCCACCTTGTGAAACAATTTGGGTGCTACAGATCCTCAAAAATCAGAGCTACTCGGAGCTTGGCATCTACCACGTGATTGCTGCCAGTCAAGCAGATTTAAGGGCATGTTTTAATCTCTCTCACATCAGTCTGCTCCTGGAATTTTTGCTTCAACAAGCTCATAGTAATTCTGAGTTTGGTAACTCAGGCCAGGGCAAGGGGCTCCCCATTATAGGTGTTAGCTTACAAAGATGGCAGTTGTTTTCTAATGCTAATGTATTCCCATTTCCCATACTGCATACCTCAACTAACAGTTTCATCTTTAACAAATGCACTGGAATACACTGATAGCTCCAAGTCAACAATACAATATCATACAGACAGAGGCCAGTGCCAAATGGTTTGTTAAGCAGATAAGAAAGGCACTCACTCTTCCTTTAAAAAAAAAAAAAAAAAGGAAGCTATTGCAGTCAAGTAGACAGAGTGTGGGGATAGAAGCTGGCAGATTCCACAATACATAGTCACATCAAAAATGGCCTCCTGCAAACTGTTCCTTCATCAAGCATTTGACTCAACCGAAAGAGAAGAATTTTCCCCATTATTCACAGGAGGCTTCACCTCCCTGTTCCACAGCAGAGCAGTATTTTCTACACATTTTGACATACAACTGCCTGAGAAGCACAGAAGATAAATTTTACTCTGCAGCAGAGGGAAAGCTCCTCTCCCTGCTTTCTGTTTGCAGTCCCAAAGTTGAGCCAGGCCTTTATTTTGACTGTTCCCTGGTCTGTGAATGGAAAATCCCTTCTCAGCACTAGCAGGCTGGTGTCTGCTGCACACACCCACTGCACACAGCAGAAATTCCAGTCAATAAGGCAAGTGGGGCCCAGGCGATGGAAGGGGAGGAAGGAGACATACAAACAATAAGAAAAGCATCTGGCTCTGTTACTGGCTGGAAAGGAGACCGGAGTTCAAAAGAGACACGACTGCAGCCTTCACTTAACAGGAAGATCATATCAATTCTCGCTGTCCTACTTTTCACACGGACCAAAATATCTGGGAAGGGTAACTCGGGGTTTCCAGCCCACGCTTTAATGCAATTCCATTAACTCACGAACAGCAATGAAACCCACCTTGTAGGTTTTTGTCTCACTGGACCAAAACATACCCCCACTTCTGCTTTGGACCTGTGGAAATGGCCCAAAAAGTAAAGCCCTTTGCTGAACGTAAGCCAGCCATCTCTCCACCACCACACTAATGGAGGCTGCTCTGCTGTCCTTCCCTGGAGATAGCAGCCAAGTCTACTGAAGCTTCTCTCATAGCAACCAGAGCTCCAGAGCCAACAGCAGCTGCTGTCACTGCCTTCAACGCTTACCCACAGGATCCACAGCAAAGCAACACCCTCCTCCCTGCACCTCTAGAGCAAAAAAAACCAGAAGGCTGGCGACAAGATGACTTCCTGGGTCAACCACAAGAAGAAAAAAAAAAAAATCCTAGTATTTCCTATCCAAGTGAAAAGGGGAATCTCCTATTTCTGCTGAAGAAATAGGAAATTCCTTTTCTGGGTTTAGGTTTTGCCTTATGGCAGTAACACCCAGTCAGGGTCGGGGGGAACCACCTGAAATCCACGAGGTACTGGCACACCGTGGGACACCAACATCAAGTTCTTCGAGACCCAGCTGCATCCTCCACGCGTGGAGCGGCACTGGCCCCCTTGCCCCAGCCGTACCCTCGACGCTCCCACTGCATGATGGCCAGAGCCTACTGCAGCCCCCCATGCCCTCTGCTGCCCCACAGACACCCCCTACCCCCCCC
>NW_009258661.1:4647045-4653353 GCF_000687185.1 Egretta garzetta
TCACGGGGCGTTGAGCCAGGCGTGCTGCAGGCACTGGGCGGCTGTGGCGCGGCGCTCGGGCGCGTACCGCAGCGCGGGCAGGAGGAAGCTGGTGAAGGGAGTAACCTCGTGCTTTGTCCAGTTGTGCCTGTCCGCCAGGACGCTGTGGAGACTGCGGGGGGAGAGCCTGGAGATCCGCAGAAGAGCGCCTAGCAAAGACAGCGTAAGCACGGTACCTTAATTGCACTTGCACGGCTGAGAGGCCGCTGCTCCTCACTTCCTACAGTTCCTCCAAGGCATCCCGGAGGATGCCTGCCTTTCCCTCTGAGCCTTCCTCTCTGTGAGCTTCACCTGCACTGCCCTGTGAAGGTTTGGCTCTCGGGTGTTTCTCAGAAATCATCTTTCCAAGCTAGTATTTGAGTCTCCCCATTCCCGAGTATGTCTTAAATGAGAACAGGCTGAGAGCGAATGAAGTGCTCCCAGAATAGCCATGTCACAACCATGGCTGCTTGTTCTCTGTGCCTGTCCACATGCAACCCAGAATGCATCGGGCCATTTTGGTACCAGAGCTCATGCAACAGTAATAATTTGTTTTGTGCCTCCTAGCTCCATGGGGCGAGGAAGAGTGCCGCTACTGTCCGAGAAGCTATCCTTGTCCCCAGGAGTACATGGTGTAAATGTAGCAATTCAGGTCAGGCCAATTTGGTTCACACGGAGAATGAATATAGAACAAGAACTAGTTTTGACTCATTTCTTTTGAGCTCCACACAAGGAATAAGTGTGAGCAAAGGATCTGAATGTGCAGGGAGGTGTTTGTTGACCTGCGGCATGGGACTAGCACTCAACATTGAATGAACTGTGGGTAGGCTGAGGCTGTGTGGCTGGTGAGCGTGAAGGCAGCGGAGGAGGAGGATGGTAGGCTTAATTGCAAAAGCATGGAGTCATGTGATGCCTTGAAGTCAAAGACAAGGATTTCAAGCCTGATGAGTCAAAGGGAAAGGAATTGGGGAGAGTAAAACAGAAGAGATGTTACAGTTGGGTCAGAAGACTAAATATAGCAACCACATTGGAAGGATATGAGTGTCCCGTTCCTGATCATCATTGTTCTCTGCCAGTGAATGGGTGAAATCCAGCCGGTTACGCACTCTTCAGCCTTCCTGGCACATAGCTATTTCCTGTCTGTATTTCCATTCTCTCCAAATCCAAGGGAGAAAGAATGGAAGTGTTTTCCCTGTTGGGTGTTTGCTATGACCGTTTTTCAGGATTTTGCATTCTTCCCTGGAATGCTCCTGGATTGCAAAGGTAGGCAGGGCAGGGAGTGTTACTGCTCTTTATGAAATCTCCGCTTGTGTTCTGTCCCTGCTTGTAGCCTGCGTTGTGTAACAACTTTTGGAGTGAAAACTGTGTGAGCTGAGCATAAGCGTGTCAAAGATCCAAAGTGATTTTTAAAATAAACTTCCTTACTCCAATTCTTACCTGGCCTGCTGAAAAATTTTGTTGACTTGTTCCAGGAGAAAGCAATTTGAGGAGGAATTCTTCCCAGGAGTTCAATAATACGAGCCACATGATCTAGACAGAGGGAGGGAAAACACATCTGGGTACAAAGATTTTGACGCTTCTGTCAGTGAAGTGAATGAAACCAATGGAGTCCTACCATCATCTCTGGAGAAATATTTCCCAGGTTGAGGATCAAATAGACACTCCCCAGTTGCCATTTCAAATGCCTAGAAATGGAGTAGCATTGTTAATTCACTAACTGACTGGGAGTTTTTCTTCCCCGTTAATGAACAGTACCAATTTCCCTTGCTGTTACACAAACCAGATCCTAAAATATGGAAATATTCACACCGGTTTGATCCGTACCATGGTGAAACAGCACCTTTAGCTCCACCAGGACAAAAAGCAGTATGTGCCCAGTTTAGTCAAGCCTATGAGTTAATACACATGGAGTGTGAACTGCCTTAGAGCTTATGCTAACAAAGAGTGAGTTTTGTCAGTGGCATGCTTTCAATCCAAAGCGACTGAGTGCAGACAGCCCCTTTCTCCTTGGCCAGGCAGTCTCGCTCCCCACGGAGCAGGTATAGGTGGGAGCCGAAGATGTGCTGCACCCAGCCCATTAGTGTCAGCCACCTCCTGTGCACACGCGGTGTTGTCCTTAGTCCTACCAGGCAGCCCATGCTCCAGATATCCGCAGGCGTGCCGTAGTCTAACCCAAGAAGCACTTCCAGGGCACGGTACGGCTGGGTCTGTATCTCCTTGGAAAAGGGCTTGTACTGAAACAGAAACAAAATCCCTTTGGTTAGTGTCCATAAACGAGTAACAGCAACGCTTGTGGTCACCAGCTTCCCGCACAGTGAGGAGGACACCCCGGGGCAGAACTGGATATGGGTGCGTTTTCAGCCCCACTGACACCAGGGTGAATTTATCTCACAACATTTCACACTGAACACGGTTTTGAATTTCTCATTGTAGGGACTAACTGCAAGCTGAAGAAATGTCCAAAGTTGACAGTGTCTCCAGGAGTACAGGGCCCAGCTCTGAGTGGGGAGTGCTGAATGTAACACCCCCCTGAAATCGTCATCTTCAGCACACTGAAATAACTGTTTGGCTGTAAAAGGACAGATACCCAAGGTGGGTCGGAAAGAAGCACACAGCATCCCGCATTGTCACGGCATTGAGACTTGGAGGAGACTCACTGTCCAGCATGCGCTGCCCAGGTCTGCAATTTTCACTTCTATGCTCATCAAATCAGATTCTTCCAAGTGATTGCAGACATCACCTCCTAAGATGGAAAAGACAGAGATAAATCAGGTCTTTCCAAACCAACAGGTATGCATCGCTTACCACAGGAGAGGCATGCACGCCTGCCTTTAACATTTTTCAGCCTAAAAGGTCCTAAAATGCTTTTTATCATCAGTAAAATGCCACCTCTGGTTTCTGAGGAAACACAAAGGAAGAGCTGGTAGCCAGTCAAAATCTAAGAGGATATTTTGGGAGGACAGTAGCTTGGAGTGGAGTGGTGTGACCACGTGCTCCTGTCCTGCTGAGAGGTTCCTCTAGCACCGAGGTTAAATTACTGCAGGCCCAGAGGAGAGCACATCCAACCATCACTGGTCAGACACAAAACATTTGTCGTGCCTCCTTAGCCTTCAGCAATCCCGTCTGTCACGGACCTTGGGCACAGCTTGCTTGGCAAGCACCATAAAGGTTACATTTCCATATGACCCTGGAGAAGGGTAATTTTTGGTTTACTGCTTCACAGTGAGCTGTCAGTCTATGCCTAATATTGTGCTTTTCTGCTCCAAGCAAAAGACTCAGTCATTAATTTAGCATTCCCCAATTGCCCCAGAGTTTGAGAGACAAAACAGCACCATCGTGGGAGAAATGCTCATGGGAGAACATTGTGCGAGGAAAATATAAAGGGTCTCATTGCTGAGAGATGGGCTGATCTCTTGAGAAACTCTACAGCCCTATGTCTTATTCAATATTCACACCACGCTCTGCAAATAAATTATGTCTCAAAAGGCTTGAAGATTAGCAGTACATACTAGTCTTCCAAAAAGCTCAGAAATAGGGGAGGTAAAGAGCCGAAGTGTCATACAGCTTTTTGATTAAGTATGTAAAGCTTTCAGTGGCTGAAAACACCAGCCACAAGGGAACAACCCTGTACCTGAAGCCATAAGAACGAGCTCCGAGGTTGTGGTGGGGCTGTTAAGAGGCGCCTGTGATCTGTAGTTGTCCTCCACACAAACCCACCTGCAAGGCCACGTTTCTGTAGGTGCCTTGGGCAGCTTGTACCCACTCAGCCTGATGTCTGTATTAAGCAGAGATAGGAGAGGCCTCAGCAGCATAAGCTGGCGGTATTCTTTTGTACTGGCCGTCGCAGGAGATGTGACCTTTCCCTAAGATATCGGTACCTGCTACCTCTCCGTTTCCCTCCTGGCAATAAATACACTAAGTCCCTTTTCTTGTTAAAAAACCCTGGAGCGCTCACCTGGTCCCTTTAGCCTCAAATCCATTCTCTGGCTGCAGTCGAGCATATCGGGCAGAAGCCTTTGGAGGCTTTTGTCACATCCATACAGCAAGATGTTCTCCGGTTTGATGTCTGCGTGGATGATGCGGCAGCGCTGGTGCAGGAAGTGCAGCCCTGCCAGCACCTGGGCAAGCAGGCAGCACGTCACCTCAGCAGCACGAGGGTCCCCACTGCCTCCCCAGCCCCATCAGCCCTTGGTGCTGTCAGAGCAGTCGGGCACAGATACGTGAGCTGGGGATGTTCTGGTATTGAAGGAAGGGGGCACTGGTGATAACTGTCGGCAAGAAATAATTTCTGCATAGTGAGTGCCCTGTACTAAGCTGGAGGTGCTGCCAGCAGAGTGGTGACATTGGTTGGGGTGGCCCTGTGGGGCACAGGCACGAGGGGTTTCATTGCCAGAGGCGGCAGGAAGAGGGGGTGCCAGAGCCCCACGTGCCCAGCTGGAAAGGGGTGTTTGGGGTTGTGGGGGTGACAGGCAGCAGTGTGAAAATACACAGGCGTCAGCATGGATGGGCAAGCCCGGAGAGATGGAAAGAGGGCAGGGCTACGAGGAGGCATTACGATTGCAAAGCTGAACTTTCCCCTGAAAAAACCCACTCCTGTTCATGTGGCTGTTATATGCTCAGACAGCCATGCCTTCCTGCCAATTATCATTCCAATGGAAGCTGGAGGGGGTTATAGAGTGACATGGCACGGGAGAGCGACCTGTCTTACAAGGAAAGCCAAGGAGGTGCAGCCCAACCCAGGCAGGAGGAGGGAGAGATGACGAGCGAGTGCGTGTAGACAGGAGTTAATGGTCACAGGGGAGAGATAAACAACACCTACCAGAGAGAAACAGTCGCTATCAGAAATCAATAACAGCAAAAACGCTGCTGGGAGATTTATATATATATTTTTTTAACACTCTGGTCAGTCATAAAGGGCTGGCAAATATTCTTTGTATTATCAAATTCTATTCTGGGATGAACACCAGCCCCAGGGAAATAGCAGCCTTAAATGGTAACCATGAAACACGGGGAAAGATTTAAATAGCTAAACTGGAATGAATCAGAAGTAAATACTGCCCCAGCGCTGATCTGAAGGGGAAGAAAGATCCTGAGATTTTACAATTAAAGCAGGTAAGGGAGCGGATCAAGCAAAAAGTTTGGGTGTGAAATGGGGCACACAGATAAACGCCACCACTTTTTTGTATAACTTATTCGGGTGTTAGTGGAGCTTCTTTAGAGGAAGAAGAGGCTACTCCAGAAAATAGGATGGAGGAAGAAGTGATTTTCTTTGTTAGCATCCCTAGAAGGGCACAAGAATCAGGGTAGCCAATCTTCATCCTGGCAAGTGTGCAGGCTTCTGATAAATCTCAGCATGAGAGGCAAAATATAATTTTAACCCTCCTGAGGCCTCACTCAGGTTTCCTGTTCCTTAGCTATTCCCAGCTGACACATAAGAACTCAGTTTTCACGATCTGTTTGATCAGTACACCACATCCTTACAGGGGATGAAGGAGGAGCTGGAAAACCTCAACATGGGTGGAGGACCAGCCAAACGAACCAGCAATTTAGAAAGCCCTGGAAAGACATCAGCGCTGAGGGAGCCCTGGAGCAGCCTTTGGCGGTACCACGCAGAAAGCTGCCGGATCTGCCAGTGCTACCTGCAGCTGGATGCCGAGGTGAATGCCAGCGGTCTGGTGTTGCTGCCAGAGGGGACTTCCCAGGGCAGCCAGAGGGCAGAGAGATACACGGTTTGCCCACAAGAAGCAGAAGTATGGCAGGCTCTTGCCCCCTGCTACACCTGTGAGCAGCAGAACGGCTGGAGAATTCAGTGATTACTGAGAAGATGGGAACATGCGTGCCACCCCTGATCCCTGGTGCAGGTCTGCAGGCTCCTGACTCTTCGCGGTGGTGGTCCTGACTCCTTCCCAAACCCGATGAGACTGCAGGCATGGGCAGTAATGCACAGTGCCCTTCTATTAATGGGAATGTGATGACTTCCCACTCTGAATTTTATTTAATGTTTTCTCTCCTTATACCCCAAACAAACAGTTACAGAAGTGCATGCCTTGGGCACTCACTCTGCTTTGCAGATGCAGTCATGGAATTCATGGCAGATGACCCCAGGATGAAGACTATGGCATGTTCCCCAGCCAACAGTCCCTTGGTGTCCTCACCCCATTCCAGCTAAGTTCTCACCTGCTGCAAAGACTTTTTCACAAAAGGCAGAGGCAGTCCCTGGGCTGCGTAGTTACCCATCAGACATCGCAGGGAAGGACCCAGCACCTCAAATACCAAGCATGCATGTGGGA
>NW_009258661.1:4653363-4661695 GCF_000687185.1 Egretta garzetta
GATTCACCAACAGAGAGAAGATGCTACCACCAGCCTTCTGCCCTTCACCAGAGCAGCCAAATATCTCCTTATACAACCTCTCCCCTCCAGCCACCTCCATGTGTCCCAGTCCAGCTACTGCCCTGCTCGCCGTCCTCATTGGGAGCGCAGCACTTGGTTTTACACCATCCTGCGTGTCTCCAAGGCAAGCCCAGGCTTTGCTGACCCAGAGCTGCAGCAGAAGGATATGGAAGCCATTCTCTCCAATCATTCTGAAGTCGTCTAACAAACAGACAATGTTTTCTCCTGCCTGGTCCTTCTTCTTCATACTGCTTACCTGAGGGGGAGGATTCCAAGAAAGCTGCAATTAGAGACATATATCTGCACAACGACACCTTGCACCCATTTTATCCATTTCTACAGACTTTCTCTTCCTGGTGTTGGCACTTCATGACAAATCCCATGAAAATAGCCTCAGGAAAACCAGGCTCCAAACACACAAGCAGAGTCTGTTACCAAGGAATGAGCGCCTGTATGCTGTCTAGCTCTATGCCAGGCAGGACCATCATCCTCACAGCATCCGAATAACTCAAACCGATCCTGCTAATAGTGTCTAGAGCACTTGCTGCTGCTTATAGGCAGGAAAAGTGGTCCAGAAAGTGCTCCTGCTTGTGCTGGAAGGGGATTCCCCCAAGACCACAGCTCCCTGCTCCCAGAAGCAATGGCTGTCTATTTCTTTTGCCCTTCTGCAGCCTCTGCTCCTTGTCCTCAGAGCAGGGATGGCCCTGTCCCTCCCTGACTGAGTAGCAGGCTGGGACATCGCCCTTTAAAACCCACACCTTCCCTTCAGCAATTTCTCACAAGGGGTTGCAGGAAGGCAGAGACCTTGTGGTTGTCTTTGGCCACTTGAAGGCTACCTGTCCTACTGAGGTGGAGAGCAGCTTCCATCTCTGGAGGAACCCAGCAAAGGAGGCTTCTTTGGGCTGAAAAAGGGTTGGCTATAGGTAAGTACTGTGGAGATCTGTAAGATATGGCGTGGGGGTGGTGGGCGTGAACACAGATCTTTCATACAAGAACCAGTGACCATCAAGCCTAGCGCTTGGGAGGTTCAAAAACAAGGCAGAGGAGATGGGTTGTCATCCAGCATGTGGGTAATTGGGGGCAGTTCTTGTCACGGGGGGCTGCGGATGCTTCAAGGTCTCTTGAAGGTAAAGCCGTTGAGGATTATTGCCGACACAGACCTCACCCTTGGCCTAAGAAAGCTGGAAACTGCTCTAGGCCAGGGGAGCGTTTGGTGGGAGCAGCACCCTGTGCTTACCTTGTCCGTACGTCTGTCTGGATATCTGCTGCCAGCCCAGGGTGCTGGGTTGGGCGAGCCCCTGGTCTGCCCAAGCACGGATGCTATGGTGCCCCCAGCTTTGCACCAGCCCTGCACGCATGCCTGGCAAGGTGTATCGGGAGTCTGCTCCCACAGAGCACTGATCCTGCTACAGCAATTCATACTTTTTTTTTTTTTTCTCTTCACAGCTGTAACTATTGGGATCTTGTTGTGCAGCTGCCTGATCTGCCTGCACCAGCACCAGGAGGTTTGTGCTGGCACGACAGAGGTGAGCAGCCATGGAAGCAGGGGAGACCAGATCACCTCTCCTGGCAGCTCTGCAAGAACAGCCCTGGGAACCAGCTGTATTCTGCTGAATGGAAGGCGTGTCTTTCAGAGAGAATTACTTTAAGAGTAAGGCTCAGTCTATACGCAGGATCATGCTGATGTGTAGAAAAGCAGCCCTCTGATTACATTAAATTAGTGCCACTTGGTACTTCCTCTTGCATCACCAAGTCTGGCTCATGTCCCTTTGGACAGGGCCTACAGATTTACAGGTGCAAACTAAACTTTTCTCAAACCTGTTGGAGAAAGGCCTCAGAGTAATTTGAAATGCAAAATTTAGTGGCTTTTACTCACCTAAAGCTGATGTAACTTTGTATTTAGGCAAACTCAGAGAATTGTAACCACAAGCTTTCTAGAACTAGCAGGTCAAGCCACCTTCAGAGGCAACTAGCTGAGACCCAGACACAGGCACCTAATTACCTCATCCATTAGCAAAGGCAGGAGGAAGCTTTCTGACTTCAGAGGTTTATTATGGTTTTGCTATATCCTGCTTTTTTTTTTTTTCCAGATATATAGTGTTGTGATAGAGCAATGCCCTCTGAGCTGGGAACGACACAAATACAGTGGACACACTCCTATTTCCTGCTTAAGAACATTACCGCTTTTTTCTGTTGATTTTCTACCTTATCTTTCTGCAAGCTACTCCCATTTACTGGATTTTTGTCTCAGCTGAAAGAAATGGGCTGACAGGGCAAGTGGGACACAGCCAGCATGTCCCAATACGACAGGAGGAAGGAGAAGGTGCCTGTTTCAGAGGCCAGTGCTGAGCCAAGGTGATTTCCATGAATTATCTAATTTTTTTTTTTTGCTTTCTGCTCCCTACCTAGCTCCTCGCACTGAGACCTGGAGGGAGAAGGGATGAGGAGGCTGATACTCAGACCTGAACTCAGTGGCCACCCCCATGGAGCAAGGCACAGAGCCCCAGGACATACATACGCAGCGGAGGAGAGCGACCTCATCCTGGGCAGCCTCAGCAAAGCCTTCCCTGCTTTTCAGGACCTTCACAGCTACGTGTTTCTTCCTCCTGGGAAATGAATCACAGCTGCCAGCCAACACATCCCCCTGTGGCCCTAACCAGCAGCACCTCCCCTTCTCCCAGTCACCCAGCCCTGGGCTTCATGGGTGGGTGCTGCCCTCCTGCAACCAGCCTTGCCCTTGGCCTGAAGCATGCCAGGCCATGGGCATCCCCCTGGCAATGCTGCTGGCACCTGGCAGCACAGCAGCCCTGGGGACCAGCAAGGGACTGGAGAGGAAAAGGCAGACTGTGGACACTGCAGGGTCTAAACAAGAAGAGCAAATGCAGGGCAAGGGCTGATCCCACCTCATTTATGTTCCTTGGTTTCTGGGGACCAGCTCTGCTCATTGCACCCCACTGATCTCACCACCGGGTTTGCCCCATGCTCGGGGGTGCCAATGTGCTCCTAGGCAGGCAGCTGTGCTCTGCTGCTTCTTCGAGAGGGGCTGGTCCTGCCCAGGAGATCAGCCAGCCCTTCCCCACCTCTCCCCGAAAGCTGGTCAGCCCCTCACCTCATGTCCTGGCACAGCCAGACGGTGGCGAAGGTGCCGCAGCCCAGCTTGCGCAGAGCCTGGTATCGTGTGTTGAACACCTCTCCTTCCCGCACAGAGTGGTGGCCTCCTGCGGGGACCATCGCCAAGAGACATTACTGATATCTCTAAATGCTCTTATGCTGAAGGAGCAGCTGAGGACATCTGTCCGTCCAGAGGAACGGCCGGGCAGGTCCCGGCGGCCTCCGCTGGCCTGGGAAGAGCCTGGCATGATCTCGGCTCTGGAGCCACCCGCCCGAGGACTGACCTGAGCGCTGGGCTGCCGGCACCTCCTCCTGCATCCGCTCCTCCATGGCCCAGCAGCGCAGCAGATCCTGGCACAAGGGGATGGAGGCGTGGGGAATCTTCAGCACTTTGCTCCTTGAAAGAGAGTTGGAGAGCTGCGGGGCAGCTGTGCCTCTGCTGCGTGCTGCACACACACGTTCCCTCTTCTACCCCTGCTGTCCCCTTGCCCCCTTCCTTCCCATCCTCTTCATCAGCTCCTGAGCAGGGCTGTTACAAGTGCTTTTGGCACTTCATGGAGGCAGGGATTATTTTAAGAGTTCAGAAGAGGAAAGCTGGCAGGCTGGGGCCGGGCAGGGATCCTGGTGGTGTGCAGCCAGGCCAGGGCCAGGTGGGAGTCTCAGGTTTCCCTGTGCCCAATGTGGATTTTCGAGGGCTTAGCAAGGATTGCGGGATCCCCTCCTGCAGCTGGGGAAAGCACCCGCTCCCCATCCCCGTCCCCACTGGGGGGGGACACAAGTCCTAGCTTTCGCTGGCAGGAGGTGCTTCATGCTCCAGAGGTGCACAGAGCAGAACCTGCATTTTGGACACTGCAGCGCTGCACATCTGTCCACTGCCCAGCCCCAGGCCGGAGCATGGGTTTATCACTGACCATCCCGTGACGCCCCAGTGAGCGGCTGTGACAGAGGGGGAGGCTGTTCCCGGGGTTTGTTACTATGACAGCCCAAGGTACAAACACCCAGGCGGTGCAGACAGACTGATGCATCTGCTGTCCCCCTGCCCCGTAGCACTGGTGTAGAATTGGCTTCAGCACCGGTCACCTGAAATAGCAGCCCAGAGCCCGTGTTGCTAATGGAAATATAGATGTAAGCTGCCGTAGCTGGGGTACTCCCAACCCAGCCTTTCATAATTTGGAAATGTCACCTGCTGTATGGCTGAAGCTTCAGGCGAACACGCGTTGCCAGAGCTCGGGACAGGTGATAATACTCCCAGCAGACCATTAGCACGGATAGAAATATTGACCTTTAAATCCTTAAAATCAGGTTGCTAAAGCTAAGAGTTCATCTGCACCAGAGGATTTTCAGAAATAGTTCTAGAGGGCTGGCAATGGTGGTGGCTGCTCTTCTGGGACAGAAACATCTTCCAGGTGGCAAGACAGAGGCATGACTTCCTCAAAAGAGAGTTTCTTCCCACACACTGATGCTCCTCTCCCAGCACAGCGGCCAGAGGTGCAGCCTGCCTTTGGGCAGCGAGCAAGCTCCCAGCACATTTCTAATTAAGGGTCAGACTGGGCTTGAGACTCCAGTCCTGCGAGGGACAACCCAAATTGCCAGAGCTGATGTCGCTCCATCCACCCAAGCCCATACAGCAGTCTGAAAAGAGCTCAAAATCCCTCCCCCTCCTTATATTTTTACGCCTCTAACCATAGCATGTGCACAGTTCAGAATCAGTCCCTTTTAGGCATAAACCTCCAGGATGCTGCCCATCCACATGGCCGCTCTTCAGCCCATGCTTACTAATGTCTTGGCTGTGAAACAGAGGTGAAATAAAAATTTTCCGTATTTGTGCACAGACTGAGCATATCGGTAACCTCGCCAGCTCCTGCACCACCGGGGTCTCCCCCAGCCCTCCTCACTGGCACCATGAGGACAGCCAGGGCTGGTCTGAGAGCCAGGCAGCAGCCTTCAAGATTTTATGATGTCGCTCACCATTCGCCTGCCAAAGGAAATCTCAAAAGTGCACAGAGATGGGAGTACAACAGTGTCTTCCCTAGGTGGATTGTTACGGTAACAGGAGATTTCGATGGGAAAGTAGGACCCAAAGACAGACTTGGAACATAAAATGCATCCTAGTGCTCGGGCTGATGGAGCTTTTGGGCAGCTTGCCCGGCCCTGGTGTCCTCGCTGCAGAGGTGAGGCAGGTCTGTCCTTAGGCATGCAAACCTTTACCTCCATCCACCCCCGTTACCTGGATGCACCGGCAAAGGCCGAGGAGCGTTGCTACGCCACTTGGCACAGGAGAGTGAAACACGCTTTTCTCCCTTTGTGATAAAGGATGATCAATGCTTTAAAGTCCTTCATCACTTGATGTCTTCACGTTAAAACAGCCGTTATTTTGCTTTTGTCATTCAAAGCTACGTTGTGCAGAACCTACTAGTTTGCTGCAGGCCTGGACCAGGTCACAGAACTCCAGTTCAAAAACGTGCCGGTCCTGCCTGGTCTGACCTGCGCAGCGGGGCGTACGGAGCTGCCCACCACACTCTGCCTTACAGCGCCCAGACCTCTGGAGCCGCAGAGTTTACCAGCAGTAGATACACGCCCTCACCTTCTGCATGAACACAGACCTGGCAAGCCCTTGCTGAACGCAGCATCCCTGCAAGTGGCGGCACGCAGCGGAAAAGCAGCCCTGTCGGCATGCAGGGCTCTGAGCCCCAGGGGCCCTACACACTTACCGTGCAGCAGCTCGCAGGCAGGGCACGCCGCTCCGTTTGTCACCCGGCTCATTCTGGAGCTCCCCAAAGTGAGATACCAGCTGGTCCTGCTCTCCTTTTAGTCTGTGCCGCCCGGGAGGGGTGTCCTTGAGCAGACCAAACTCTCCTGCATCGCTGGATGGACGTGGTGAGGAGCAGGGCAGGGTATCGGATCACAGCACTGCTTCTGGGAACAACCTTGGCTTTGGGATAGCAGGAGACCTAGGACAGCTGCAGTGGATTCACTTTACTGCTGGCCTCTCCCTGCCTCCCCCCAGCTTCCCTGGCAGCAGGTCTGTCAGCCCCGCTACAGCTCCGCAGTCTCCACAACAGCTATTTATAGAGGGAAATTCACAGCTCTGCCGAGATGGAAACAGAGAAATCCTTCCCCTCTGCTCCACCACCCCCAGACCCAGAAACCGTGGGGCTGCCTGGCGCTTCCCACTGCTCCCAGCAGGACTTCGGGCCCAGCCTCGCTGCTGTGGCACCATCTCCTGTCCCTCCCAGCACCATGGTCCCCACCTGTGCCTGGCAGAGGGGACAGGCTCCCCAAGCCCACCCGTGCGCCACTGCCCGCCCCGAGGCACCGCAGCCCCCCCAGCAGTGCCCGCTCACCGGCAGCCGAACACAAGCACGGTGCTGGTGACCACAGAGCCCCCGCTTCCCCTGCTCCCTTCCCAGGGAGAGCGCCCACGCGACGCCAAGGAGCAAATGGCCACACACAGTTTAAATAAGAAAAAAAAAAAAACCAACCACATTTTTTCCCCCACGGCCACATGCTGCAGCCTCGCACCAGGGCTGGGCCTGCCCTGGCCTCCCCCTCGCTGGGGCCCTGGCCTTGTGCAGCTCAGGTTTCCCCGCTGAGGCTGCGGAGACCAAGCCCCAGCCCCAGAGCAAAGGGTTAACGCTGCCTGGCAGTAGCTCTGCTGCAGATTCAGGCTGCCAAAGCCCAGGCCGGGGCCTCCAGGAGCTTCTCCCCTCGCCTGTGCCCCTCTCCTCTCACCTGCCCTCCCCACACTAAAAATACCAGGGCTGGGGCTGAGGCTGCACCAGGGTGGGCGCTGAGCGAGTGCTGGGGCAGCACCCGGGAAGCAGAGATTTGGAACCCCTAAAAGGCCAGCAAGGACCCAGGCACGCAGGGGAAAGGAGGGCCAAAAGGAGCGACACGACACAGATAAGGGGGGAGAAGCAGACTGCATCCAAAACTCTGCTAGGAAAGGCAAGGGGGGGCAGAGGGAAAGACGGGAGAGATGGGCCAGGAGCCAGCTTCATGTCTGGGAAGAATCCTGCAACTCGTTTTAAGTTGTTTCGCTAATTTAGGAACACTGGTTCCTGCCTTGTGCTGGTGGACAACAGCGATCAACCAGGGCCAGAGCTGTAAGGTGGCCCCTGGCCCCGCTCTCGGCCCCTGTGGCAGGAGAGGTGAAAGGCTGGGACAGGAGCTTCCCCGCTCCGGCCACAGGGATGGTACCTGAGCCCTGGCAACTCCAGAAGTGCCACCACATAGGAAGGTGGCACCAGGTTACCTGGAAGCAATGTGGCCCCATCTCCCGGGACTACAGAGGAGGGGGCAGGAGGGAAAAGCCCCATCCTCTTGGCAAAGCTCCCAGGTCCTGGTGCTCAGGAGTACACGATTCCTACCTTGGAGGGGGAGGAAAAAAAAAAAAAAAAGGCAAAGAGATTTTGGGCAATTGCATCATCATACAACACAAACGTGACACACAGGTTGTATATTAAAATTTATTGAATTATTGTGTAAGAATTCTCTTTATTAAAATCATTTGGACTCTAAACTGATTATTTACAGACAAAACCTCTTATATCACCAATAGATTCCTACATCTCAGAACAGTATCTACAAACAGTTATTACACTATGTAACAAAATTCCGATTTTTTTCAAGCCTTTTATATTAATTATTAATTCCAATTTAAGAAAGACAGTACCTCGGGTGCTCTGAGCAGAACTCAAGGTGTGGCAGGGCATAAATGCAGGTCGGGCCATACCGTAACAGAGAGACACCAAGTCACAAGGCTGGGAGAGGGCAGAGTCACCATGACAGAGGACGGGGAGAAAGACAACGAGAGCAAACACACTGGGTGTTCTGGAGACCAAAAGAATCATCCCGACAAGAAAGGCACCAAAAAAGCAGCATCTGGCTGCAACCGGGGCACACTCTGAAAAAGAAACGGCATTCCACCGAGGCAGCGGCACCCGAGAACCCTCTATTTTCATCTTAAAAAATTAGCCATCCTTTCTACCAAAAAGAAAAAAAAAAGGCTTCCAGGTACAGCCTAAATTTGCCACCAGACAGCTGAAAGCGAGCGCTCTCACATCTACATCGCGTGGGTGCCAGCTACTCTTAGTTGTGCCAACAGGAGAGACATTCAGATACACTAAGGGCTATTTACCTTCCTACCAAGCAGTTCTCG
>NW_009258661.1:4661749-4675434 GCF_000687185.1 Egretta garzetta
TAGCGCCTGCCATTCAAGAACATCATCTTTCTGAGAGTATGATCAAAGCAGAGACATCCCCTTGCTGCACGCTTTGTGTCCTGCAGAAGGGGAATGGTTGCTGTGGCGGGGCACTCTCGGCTGGTGCCCACAGAACTCGCTACCTGTAAGAAAACAGGAACGTCCAAGAGAAGATTCTCCATCCTTGAGAAGGGACGTTTGTCTCCAGAGCATCTGACGAGCTGGTCATGGAATCAGGCAGAGACTGGAAGAAACTTGGAAGGATCGCGAGAAATAAATAAGTCAGTCTTCCCCACAAGAGGGAATTTCATAATAAAACCTGTTTTGTGCAAATTTAAATACAACGGAACCCTGTCGTAGTAATGGATTTTGCCACAGGAGAGGGGCACGGACGGAGAGGACAGGGGCCATGCCTGAACACCCAAGCTGATCCCAGCCGAGGGGCCTTCAGTGCGTGTCCGCAGGGGAGGAGGATGCCGGTGTCTGGAACGCCAGGGACAGACGGATGGGAGGAGATGGGCACTACCAGCTTTCTGCCCTCACTGCCCCTGCGCTGGGCAGCGCCTCCTGTATGGCTATGCAAGGACAAGCTCAGGATGTTAAATTTAAGTCACTTACATTTAGCTCTATTTTTAAGTCTTGATTATTGCTCTAATAAAAGCAGACTTTCACAGACACACTCAGAGAAACAGCCAGGAGAGCCACTGAGAAGCAAAGGGGATGCGGAGCCCCCTTAACCCCATGGCCAAAGTCAGCCACGTGGGCAGAGGCTGTGCCCTCAGCAGTGACACCGGGGCTCCCGTCACCACGATTCCAGGAGAGCCACCAAGCCCTCCTCCCTTTGCCAACGTGATCCAGAATTAAGCCCCAAGCCACCCTGTTCTGGGAAAGCGCAGAGATAATTCTGCAAAAACAGGGGCAGACACAAACAGTCTGCAGAGCCATAAATCCAGCAGAGAGCCTGTGGCTCCTGGCAGACACGCAGCGAGCTGGAGAGGCCACAGACTACACCTCGCTGCCCGGGACAGAAGGTCCATCCGTCAACGCACAAGGGGACAACGCGACTCTGCCGCTACACCTGCACCTGCCTCAAACCAAGGAATCACCTCCTGCCGTTCCTCGGGGAACGGGCTTTACTAATGTGCATTCTATCTGCTTTTTCCCATCTGCCAGTCCTTTCCTCCACCCAGCTTTTTTTGGGCCGATTCAATCGGGTTTGGTCGAGACAGAGGTTTCAGAGATGCTAAGTTCCCATAAGTTTTGTGGAAATGGGTGGTCAGGCAGGAGCAAGACCCAAACTGGTGCCCGCCTGGGGGAAGAGAGGCAATCTCTTCCCCCACTTTCTGTCTGGCAGCAGCCAGCTAGCTCACTTGCTGCTCTGTACAGCGGGATGGGAGCAGGAGGTGGTGCAGGGATGCTGGCCGTACTCTGGGCACACAGGGTGCCTGGGAATACTGCTGAGAGAGGGTTACGGGAGAGAGACGGCTTTGTAGGGAGAGAGGCCAGCATTTGCTTGTTGTTATATTGCTCAGAGAACAGTTTTGCAACTGTGCAGCACTCGCACAAAGCCACAGGGCTGATCTGATAGGCCTGGAATTACTGCCATCTGCAATGTAAAGAGAGGTAGGGACATGATCCTGCCCTGTTTTAGCTCTGGTCCCTCCTGGCCTGCATAGTCACCACCTCAGGGAAGTAACAGGGGAGTCAGACCTGTCTACCTGCCCTGGGCACGCAGGACATCAGCGTGGAATTAGCAGCAGAGGGTGAGAACGAGTAGGGCACCCTTATAAACGGGAATTTGCTCCCAGAAGGGCAGAGTGCTCTGTTCACAAGGAGGGAGCTGCCCAGTGACAGCTGGCAGCGAACCGTGCTGGTGCCTGCGCCAGCCTCTCCTTCCTTGCACGAATCGTTCCTATTTGCAGGACACCTGATGCTCCTTGGGAACAACGCAGTTGTGCTTCACGGCTTCCTTGAGTTCACAGTTCACCAAATAACCCTTCTATGTGCCACAACAGGAGAGTCTGGGAAGTGAAGCTGTGAGTAAGGTGTAAGGCAAGCCTAACAGAAGAGCACACAGCTAAGCCTTGAACTGAGCTGCAGGGAAAAGCAAGCTGCTGTTACGACAACGGAGACATCTACCAGTTATTCCTGCAGACAAAGCAGTGGAGAAAACTTTGCTCCAGTGCTGACAGACGTTTGTCAGTAGAAGTGCACAGAGATACTTCTCCAAGGAAAGCTTTGTCTCAAAGCCACAAAATTAAACATTCTCCTTTAGCATTTAAATACATTAACTTTCTGAGGGTATTTACAAGTCCAGTTCAGAGCAGCAGAACAGCTAGACACCGGAGGAAGGGGAAGTGGCACAAGGCATTTGTTGTGCTTTTCCAAAGAGCAGGGCAACCTCTGACCAGAAGGAACCAGGAAGACGGATCCCGAGCTGGGTCAGTGGAGACGGAGGCGAGCCAGGCAGCGACTCTCACACACTGAATTTGTCCTGAGGGAAAGGGTGAGGGGGTGCTGTCCATTTACAGTAGGGCCCTGGGCAAGCGCACGTGCTGGTGAGCACGCTGCATCCAAGCAGGTGTCACGCACGACCTGTCAGAGACCAGAACACTGGCGAGCGAGAGACCTTCGCCATCGGACGCTCTCCTTTCGACATCCAACATCCAGAACTGGTGGGGACATGGCTGCAAGAAAGTTTCTCAGGTGGGATACTGCAGGAGTGCTCGCTAGCTGGGGACAGAGGTTAGCACCGCTGTCAGCCTGGGGAAAGCTCCCTGCGTCCCCGCTGAAGTGAGCGGCTGCAGCAGGGGAGTCTCCCAGCACTGGCAAGGGCATCCATGCAAGGCCGAGGACTCCACAGACACAGTGCTCGGTGTTGTCACCTGGCTTTTCAACAACGTTGTTCGGAAACTTGGCACATTCACGTAACATCTGTAGGAAGGAGCTGTGTGGTCCTCCTGACAGTCTGCCAGAGGAAAACCAAAGTTCGCTGGGTTGGTTTTTTTTGTTTGTTTTGTTTTACTTTTAAAAAGAAGAAACTGTAAAAAAATATTCTCTGAGATGCAAGGACGCTTGTACTTTGTACTGCCTTGGCCATCCCTGTTCATGTCACCCGCGGGTTCCTTGGAGAGTCTGGTTCCAATGGCAGCAGGACACCCTGTGTATAGCTAGGACGAGCACTGTCCCCATTCAGCCAGGGGAGAGCAGTCTGTCTGCTCCTGTCACAAGTCTGTGACTTTATTCTCCACAGCTGCTGCAATCTGTTGTAGTCTATATCCGAGCTGCATCTTCTGTGCCGTGGGGTCTTCTTCCAAGGCAGTAATGATCTGCAACGAGACAGAGCTCACTGGCAGCCTTTCTCCAGCACACAACACTGTCAACCAGCTCAGCTCCATGCACAGTGGAGAGCCCCATGCTGGAATCTGGCGTGCTCAAGACTAGAGTAGGTACGTAATAATTCATCTCCAATTAACTACAAAATAAGTATTCTAGATTTGTCCTATTAACTTACAAACTTGCAAAAAGAATGCTAATCTTCTCACCTGAAAATGATATATTCAGTAAATGAATCTGAACTAACTGCATTTTGGTTTTAAATAGAGTATTTGGATACCGGAATCAAAAAAAAGAAGTGTACGTGAAATCCCAACAGCATCCAAGTTAGAGAGAAGTCCCTTTTTGTGATCTCCTCCTTCCCTCTTTGATAAGAGTAAAGCAAAGTTACGACACGGAAGTTACGCATGCCAATGAAACAATACACACAGTTGTAATAGTCTGGTTGCTCTTAATTATTAATTTTTGGAGGTTTTTTGATTGGATGGTAAAAAGAGACGGGCATGTTCATACCTGCTGGAAACACACTCACCTGGTCATAGTACTTATTGATGTATTTGTACAGTTCGTGTAGAGCCACCAGGGAATTGAGGTCACCTGAGTAATTCTGAATAAGAGAGGAAGTTAGACAAAATTGTGAGACACCTAGCAATTGTTCTTCTAAGTTCTGCATCCCCACAACTCATTAGGAAACATGTCTGTTGCACAAAGCAACAGGAAAGGGAATTCATCAATGGTTCCTAGCAAAGGAAAAAAAAAAAAAAAAAAAAAAAAAAAAATCAATCACATGTACTCCTTGCCCTGAATCCTTGACTGTGCTTTTCTCTTCAGTGCTGACTGGGCAGACCATCACCCTCCCGGTGGTGCCACAAAGCAGAGCAGCCACTGGGAATGGTCAGCATGTCTGAGCAGCACCACACTCTCAGCTGGAATATCTTGTCTTTGCATTACTAACTTCCTCTTAGATGCACAGGTGAGGGGCCAGGGTGACTTCTGAAATAATTTTATTTACCCGTGATAGCTCAGCCAGGGCAGAGTTCATCTCCTGGTCGCTGGCAGAGATGGTCTGACGAATGTCTGCATAGTACCTATACAGTGATACACAGGCAATCAGCGTATTGCTCCTCCTAGCCTCCTCCTTACTGCTTAAACTACGACACCTCACATTCATCGCTTACCTTTCCACCATCTGCTTGTAGCGAGGAATGTCCCGGGCATAGAGCAGCTTATTGATTGGAGAGTCCTTGAACATCCAAAACCAGATTTGATTACAAAAAGCTCCTTTGTCATGCTGTGGACTAACCTTAGCAGGTAACACCATCACTGCTATTTTCTGTCATTCATTCAGTATTGGGAATGTTTGTCCTCTGCATGGAGAGGCACTTCAAATACCAGGCTCCCTTCTAGTAATGCAGTCTGAGGAACGATGAGATGTGTTGGTGAAGGGACCTCTGGGATCCCTAGCCCAGCCTTCCACTTGGAGCCGGGTGATCACCCATATGAGATCACACTGGCTATAGCTTTTCATAGCTGATTCCCAAAATCCTCCAGAGATCCACCCATCCCATCCCTGGTGACCTGTGCGGGAGCGTTCCACCCTCAGCACAGGGTGAGTAGTGGTGGTGAAAAGTTTTTCTCATGGTGAGCCTGAATCTCCCAAGATGCATCCTGTGACTTACACTGTCTGCCACAGCCAGGTAGAGCGTAGCTCTGTCCCCCAGGTAGCTGTAAGGTGTAAATAAAGAGCACCCCTCAACAAATTCTTCTGTGTGGTAAACAGACTCAGCTCCTCCCTCCTCTCTTCCCAGGATTTCCATCACTCTCCAGTGCTCCAGTGGCACATGGGAGCAAGGATCGGCCTGGTCTACTCTCCCAGTGGTGCCACGTAAACATTATTGCCTTCCTGGGGCGGCACTGCTCAACTGTCTGTGCCAACCATGCTCCCTTCTCCCTCTGTACTTACCCGCCCTAACTTATGGTCAGCTATTGTACAGGAGTCCATGAAGGTCTGTGCAATGACCAGGAGCACAGCATCTACGTTATCCGAGGTCTGCACATCAAAAACAAACTGGGGATTCTTGATGATGTTGATCCAGAACCGCAGGGGCAGGCTGCAGAGAAGAGAGAAGTGCAACAGGATATCAGCAAAGGTGGTGGCTATGGTGCTGAAAGATATTCTGTACATTACTGCATTTCCCAGCTTTGCCCTCCCAGCAAAAGCAGCTTTTTCACACCACGCTCTGCTGCCTTGCACTCCTATTTTCCTCCTCCCTCCTCAGTAGGCAAAGGTGGCTGTCACTTTGCAAGTGATCTAGGCAGCTTTGCAGTGCCTCCTCCAGAGCCTGCAGGAACACTGTACCTGTTTGTCTTCCAGATATGGATGGTCTCAGGGTCTGCAATCCCATAGTGTATTGCCTGCTCATCCAACAGGTCAAAGAAGTATTTGACTGCCAGAGGGACAGGGCGGTTGGTACTGAGGATCACCTGGAACAAGTCATCCACAAACTTCTGCAGAGTGCCCTGTGGAGAATCGAGCAGGACAGAGTCAGCACAGGCAGAGGAGAGCGGAGAGCCCAGGCCTCATGCGGATGAGAGGTTACCCTCTGCTGCTCAGCAACCCCCGCTCACCGGTCCAAAGCCATCTCCCCTCCGCTGCAGGGAGCGGCAAAGGAGAAAGGAGGCCCCAGTTGTTTCTGGAACAGAGGCCAAGGAGAAGCTCATGAACAAAGCAAAACGCAGAGGGGGGGTCCGATGTAGTCAGAGCCACTGCAGGTAAAGGGGATCACTACCAGGGAGAGAGCTTGCAACATAATGGAACAGCACTGAACCGTGGAGACTGCCTGGTGGAGGGGGACTGTTGGCTGCCGGCAGCTGTATTCAGCCAGACAGGAACAAGGAGAAGGGGTTTGCTCAGCAGCAAGAGGAAGTTCAGTAAACGTGGGAGGAACACAGGCACTGCCTGGCAAAGTGCCTGGGCTGTCCCTTGAGGAATGGTACTACTGCAAGCAGGTCATTTCTGGGGAACCTGGATGCCAAAAGCCAATCCTTTCTTGAGAACAGAACAGGGGGGCAAGTTCCTGGGTCAATTTTTTAACAATGACACACGAATAAAGCAAAAAGGAGAATGTGAGCAAGCGCTATGCCTGATTTATGACTGCAGCTGAAACTGTTCATTGCTGGCGTGTACTATTAACATCATCTTGCTGCAGCTATCTTCTTGGCCCTGGCTGGGGTGGAAGGTGAACAGACATGGCAGCCCAGTGGGTGCTGCTGTCAAAGAAACTCTGCTGCAAAGCACAGGGTACCTGCTTTTTTCTGTGGGACACACAAAGACAAACGTGGGGTAGACACAGGGATAAAACCATTTCTCACTCCTTGAGGCTCTGCAAAACTTAGCTCATCAGTAGGAGTAGAAGTTTGGCACTGCAGTGCTGGGATCAGAGGGGAAACAACCAGCACGTGCATCAACCCAGGCAAAGGAGCTCTTCATCTTCATACACATCCCTGCAGTCTGCCAAGGGATAAGAAGAAAGGCAAGATCCCAAGCACAACACAACCTGTGCTTCTTCTCACCTTCATTGAGAGTAGACGTGTCAGGTAGATCTCTGGGATTGCCTTGGCTCGCTCCCGATCTCTTAAGCTCCCACGCCGATGCTTGGGAAGCTCTGGCTCTTCTGTTGGTTTTACCAGGTGCCAGAGTTTGATCCCACCTTCATCTGCATCTTCCAGCATTGGTGTTTCTAAAACAAGCAATTGTTTACAGATGAGCATCAGTTCTCTCACAGTAGAGCTTGGCCAAGTGAGCCCCAAGGAAGCAAGATTTCACAATATGATAGAAACACAAATGGGAAGGAACCTCTGGAAGTCTCTATCCAGCCTTCTGCACAGAGTACAACTGTTGCTAGCACTACAGCAGGTTGCCTTTGTCCACCCAAAACCTTCAAGGTCTTGGAAACTTCTCCAGACAGAGATCCCCACCCCAACCCCAGTGGTCTGTTCCAGGGCTGCACCACCCTTTTGCTGAAGTTTTTTTTCCACATCCAATTTGATCCTGTTAAGCTGCAGCCTGTAGCTATTGTCCCTTGGGCCACAGGAATATCCATGGAGCTGTTTGCTCTGCCAGGCAGTAAGGTAACTGCCTCGTGTCCCATCGCCACCCTCGGGCCACACTCAGCACCTGAGGGTATTAAGATTCCTACAAGTTGCAGACTGCGTTCATCCCTAGAGCATCAGAACTAGAGCACTATGCTTATCCTGCATTTTCACGTCTGGCCTGGCTTTCCTCCACTCTTGCACTTTTTTGCTTTTCTCTCATCTCACCTGCCCAAGGTTTCAATTTTCTGACAATCCTGTGAGGGTCCAAATCACGCATCAGCCTTCTATAGCAGCATCAAGCTGGAGCTACAGCAAGAGACTTGTCCCACTAACTGGTAAGTGCTATAAAATAGTTTTGTGAGAACAGGACAAACTCACTCTCTCCTGGGATGTAATCCTGATTCTCCCTATGGATGTGCTTGGTCAGGCGTGGGACTAGTGCTACCGTTGCTCCGTCAGGCACCTGCACACAAGCAAAAATCGACATTCAAAACAAATGACATGTTTCTCATCAGCACAACAGGCAAGTGCTTGTAGACCAAAACAGACTATACCATTACTAGAAATAGGGACAGAAACAGGGATTTTTGGGGCACCACCACTGTCCTTCCTGATGGTGGGAGAATCTTGTTTGTACCAATTAAAAAACTGATGTGCAAAGTGTGATGAAAATGATAATACTCGGGGAATGAGGTCATTCACATCTAGAACATGCTGCAGCAAGGTTTGACACATTGGTGCATGGTGGTTATAAAAACCTTCTTTCCATTCCTAGAAGCTACTTCACAGATCAGTGCGCCATCACCTCCAAACTGCTTTGGACTGGAACATTAACAGATCCAGCAGCATCGCCTTCATTGCAACAGCCACCACGCATGAACTTGTGCATCTCCTTCCAAGCTCTACACCTGCTCATGTCTCAGGTACAGGTTAAGGAGGAGACTACGCTTATTGAAGTCAGAGTGCAAGCCACAGCACTGACTTAATTTGAATATTCTGCTGCAAGAAAGCTCCGAACTTTGACAGTGATCCACCAAGAGCCAGAGCCACAAAGAGAGCATAACAGTGTGTAGATGAGGAGAGACAAGACAATAGCAGACTGAGTTCTGACCTTGTAATGCTGAAGAGTGTTCAGGCGTTTCCAAGTTCCTTGAACCACGGATGTCACATCCTCATCGGACAGTATGAGATGGCCTGCCAGCCCTGATCTCCACTCTACATCCATTAAAACACAGAAAAACGAAAAGAAAAACTATTAACTTGAGGCATCTCTGAATCAGAGTCTGTTGTGCTTCAACCTGAACTAGTGGAACTCTATGCCAGAGAAGACTAACGATCAAGATACATCAGCATCATGGGAGGGCTGGGAGTTCATCAGCCCAACAGCCAGGGAACAGGAGAAAGTTCCCACAGACACACTGTCATGATGCACGCATCCAAACCATTTGTGTACGTAAACTCACCTAGGATAAATTTTTTGCACATAAATCCTTTGCATCTACTGTCACTTAGGTTTTTTACCCAGTTATCAAATAACAAAATTATCTTCTGCAGCTTTTCAGAGACCACTTCAGGTTTGACTCTCCTGAACAAAAAGGGGCATGATTTGCCAGTTCAGTCTATCCACCACCTTGAAGGAAGAGGATTAACAGAAAAGTCTGTAGACTCTCAGAACTTAAGGCCAGAAAGTCTTTAATGTCAGATATTTTTCTCCATTTATAAAAGCATTGAGTCACATATCAGCCTTCTCTTCAACAAGCTGAAGACGTTAAGCTCTTAAACCCTTTCAGGTTTTCTTTCCATCCCCAGGATAATTCAAAGTTCTTTGTACTCATCCCTGTTATTTCCACATTCTCCTGGAGAGTGAACAGCAAAATCTGGTTCTAGTAGTGGTCCTGCCTCGGAGCACAGCACCTGCGAGATCACTGCCTTGCTTTGACCTGCCATATCCCTTGTTACATACCCATTGAACCTGGTTAACCTTTAACCATGCTGTTTCACAGACAGCATAATCTGAGCAAGAACCTGTAACAACACAGAGTCCTACAGCCACAGGACAGTCTCCTAGAGCACAGGGACAGACAGTTGCTTGGCCACCCGGGTCTCTCATCTGACACTTGCCAAGTTCCTAGGAATTCTGTCAGATTTTGACTCTTCAAGCAGGTGGTCCAAACCACAAATATGTGCCCATAGTCCTGTTACTCCCCCAGTACCTGCTCATCTATAAATGTCATCACTATTCAGCAACAGCCAAAGAATGAAGAAGACGGAAAACTGAGCGGCTTCCCTCTCAATGTTAAGTTCAACTTTTCATTAACCACTGTGGGCAAAATCCTCCCTGACGTATGTTACTGAGATGCTGCCATTGACTTCAGTGGCAGGAAGAGCATCTCTGCACCGCACTCAGATCGTCCTCCCCTCCTACACATTCTCCATGCTTTTTTTCCCTGCCCCCCCACCCCCCCAACCCCCCACCCCCCATGTCCCCTTGCCCAAGCCATTGCCATGGTCCAAAGTCTGGCAAAGAACACCGTGAAATGGAAGGGGCTGGACCCAATTGGTTCTTTCCCCACCCCTACCTCTTGCTATTAGCCTCTTTCCTGCATCATGCCCTGTTGGGTCCAGCTGGAGTGCAAGATCCTTGGGCAGTGACTCTGCACACTCAGCAAAGAACAACAAATGTCATGCAAGCCAGGGTGCTGCGCACAGATAACATGACCACTTCCTCACTGAGTTTTGGCACCAAGGAGTTCTGCTCACCGAGGTCCAGGGTGTCTGGGTCTGGCCGGTGACAGTACGGCGTCCCTTTATAGATCTGATCTAGGATTTTCTCCTTCACCTGTGTTATGGTGTCACAGTCTAGCACTTTTGCAGAAATCCCTTGGGAGTCTTCTGCCCCTCCTGCAGCAACTCCTGCTTGTGTCAAAGCGTTTAAGGTCTGAGAAAGAAAAGAAAAGGTTGCAGCTACTCAGCTGATAAGATTACATCTGACACATTTACACCCTTGATAGTTGGCATTAAGGCACGTTAACAGCTAGCCCTTTCACTGGAAGAGTTTCAGGAAGGAAAACCTCATAGATGTGTTCTCAGTCTTGTGTCAAGAAATGGAAGCCGTTTCAACAGTGTTGGGGAGGGACTTTCATGTGCCATCAGCAATTTCATCCCCTTATTTCTAGGCGAAGAGCACAGCACACACACCAGATTACTGTGGTGATGGCTCCTACCAGCCTAGGGCAAAAGTGCTATGGAGTTGTGCTGGTGGGATAAACCTCTCTCCCAGCAGACAGAAGCAGGACGCTGCGCTTTTGCCTCAATAATAGGAGACATTCAGCCCTGTCCCATCTCAAGCTCAGAGGGAACAAAAGATTTGGTGCTTACCAGAGTCCGGTACTCCAAGTCCTCTCTCAAAAGGCGGTTGTCATTTAGGGTATATTTGGCTTTCCCTGTCACCCAGTCGACTGGCCCTTTGTCCACCTGGTGCTTGATTCCTCGAAACAGCATGTAAAGTGGCTCCCCAACAGAGTCCTGACACAGAAAGGAAGGAGTTTCACCTGAGAGAAATTCAGCTTCCTCCTCCCAGCAGAGCCCAATAGCTTGCAAATATGGACACCCAAGCAGAGGAGAAGCAGGACTGAGGATACAGCAGCTAAGCCACAGCATGCAAAGACAGAGACTCTGCTGACAGCTCCTGCTCTGTGCACAAGGAAAGTGCACGGGCTAAATACCAGGAGGATAAACAAGACTGAGGCATTGCTCTGCTTCCGCGTCACTAATTTGAGAGACTCTCCTTGCCACCCCCTCTCCAGGAAAGGAATTCGATCAGAATCTGTTCTTCCCATGCCTATGGCCAGCGTGTCTCAAGATAAAGGATCTACACTGAGCCACCCATGATCTGGCAAGACATCCTGGAAACCCTGAGTGGTATTAAAGCTGATTTAAGCATTCCTCTCCCCAGTGAGCAGCCCAGCTCTCTCATTCCCACCCTGAAATACAGAATGACTCTGGCATTATATTTCAGCTATGAGCGAGGCACAAAGCAAAGCTGTGGCTGTACCCTCTACGCCACAAAGGGACAAAAAGCTTACCCTCACAAACGCATACAGGCAGATCGACATCCAGTTCGTTAACAGCTTCTCTACCACTGTTTCTGTCCTGAAAGAGAGCATGAGGTTGGTCACAGGAATATGGTGCACAGCAAGGAGGGATTTGGAGGCAAAGATCACTCCCCTTGAGAACAGAGCACACTAAATGACGATAGAGGATTAAGGGAGAAAGGGGCCGGGGCAGGGGGTGGGTGGGGTGGAGAAAAAAAAGAGAGGACTTTAGAGACCAGTAAGGTTAATGCTTTTGATACCATTTATCTAAGGCACTTTTCAGCCTGAAGGAGGCACCAAATTACAGAAGTGGAGAGACAGGCAAGCAGGGGATTGAGGAAAGCCTCTGTAGGTCTCAAACAAGGGAAATTTGTTCAGATCAGAAGGATGGACCAGACAGGAGGGGATCCAAACACAGGAGATATTTCAGTTTAGCTTCCAAACATGGCATAATTGTGAGTCCAGGGACCTCTAAATAGCAAAGTGAGCTTAGCAGACTTGGCAGAGCCCTAGTACCTGAACACAAGAAGAGACAATGTACAGCAGCTTCAAAAGAGGGGGAATTTGGGGCGGGAAACTCTAGCTCCTTACTCTTTTCACACCTTTCCTGCTATTTTCCCTGCCAATTGCCGACTGGGGAAAGAGGTATCATTGTTACTGCTGCCTCCCGTTTGATGCATGTTGTCTGGACACACACTGGTCTCACAGCTGCAGCCCAAGCCATGATGTTATCCTACTCGCAGGAATTTCAGAGCTTGCCAGCTGGGCAGAAAGGCTCTGTCCCCTTGGGTAGCTAGCAGTGGGACCACAGCTGGCTCACTCACCTCCGCAGCATCAGCTTGGGGTTCTTGGCCACGTACTGCTCCACAAGGTCATTCAGGAGTGTTTTGAGGATGTCAGTGAAGTACTCCAGCTTCCCGTGCAGCGACACAGTGAGCAACGATGCCACATAAGCCCGGTCTCTCGGAGAGAAAGTGCGTTGGATTTCCAGAGTGTGGATGAACTGGTGGGGAGAGAGATAAGCCAGTGTGTGAATCTGCTGAAAACACAGCAGTCATAGTTGCTGGCTCTTGGAAGAAGTGGTGCTGCAGGGGGCTATTCAGGAATGAACTTCAACAGACGCTGCCTGCTTCCTGGCACCAGCTGCCAGTGATGTGGGCCTGACCCCACAGCAGGCTGCACGTAGAGAAAGGGACATTACCTTGGTGAGGAAGAGCTTGCTGTTGAGCAGGTTAGAGAGCTGGACCAAGCCCTGCTCCACAGTTTGCCGCCGGCACTCAGGGATGTCCAGGTCCCTTTGCAGTGGTGACTCACGGTGGCCCGGGAAGAAAATGCGCTCTGCATAGGACTTGTAGTCCAAGAAGGGGATTCCTGTGCCCACAAGGTCACTTGTGAGATCCATCATCTCAGTCATCAGGTCTGAGGGAAAAAAAATGCCCATGAGGTTGACTGCACGATCAGACAACTGATGGTGCAGAGCATGAGGCGAGTGCAAAAACTAGGGCCAGCAGGATGGGACTGAGGAAGGATATGTCCTGTCGGGAAGAGGCCCATTGGGGTCCCATTGCTAGAACATCTAAAACTAGAGTAGGCACTGGGAGAAATGGCTTTAGGAAGCTTCCAGACTTGGGAAGGAACCAGAAGGCGAACTTGGTGATTATTCATTTACAGTTGAGGGCGGGCTTCCAGCTTTATAAAGAGGAAGCCATTGTTCAGCACAGATCTGCAGTTACAGGCATTACCCACATCAGAGACAGAGTATTAGAGATGTCCTGCTCCTCACTCACTGCTTCCCACATTGGTGGGAGATTACAACCCAAGTCTCCTGCACAGTTTTAGAGCCCCAGGTCTCCCACACAAGGAAGGGCTCACAGCTGTAAGCAGCTGAAGTACAAGGTTTGTGGGCCCAGAATATGGGATGCAATTCAACTTGCCCTACACAGACTGGCCTAGCTGTCCTTAAGGTCTTTCCAAGTGCGCTGTCTTGACCTTTAGCTCTTCATCTGAGTCTGGAGGATGAACTGGAGAATCAGAGGGGTCAGTATAGATCACTGTGCTCTGAATTAAAGAGAATTAAAAATGGAAGAATTTGGCTATCTGTTTCAACACATTAGCACAGGAGAAAATTATTGCCTGTTCTGAGCTGCCCAAACAAGTATG
>NW_009258661.1:4675535-4716290 GCF_000687185.1 Egretta garzetta
AAGAGGTGGGCTGACAGTGGTTCTTCAAGCTTCCCTGAAGCTGCAAGAACCTAGGAGCTCTTTGACTGACCTGTGAATTCTTTTTTGCATCTGTCTCGAACACTTGTTTCCAGATTTTCCAGCTGGATTTGAACTTTCTTGTAATCCCTAAGAGCCTGTTTGCTCTTCCTCCTGCAACAAGAAGCAGAATTGTTCCCAGTGGCCCTAGCCCAGGGACTGTTCTTGCCAACTGTTGTGTTACTGCCAAAGAATCCAGGGCAATTGGTGTTGAGGTGATTTCTACTGAACATCCCCCTTTACAGGATACCAAACAGTGTTCTGTAAACTAGATGTGTCTCTTGGAATACCCATTAGGTGGGGGCTCTGAATGAACCACAGTGCAGGCTGTGGCCAGCAGGTGCAACACACCTCTCGTATACAATAACACCAGGGGTTCAGAACTGGGCACAAAATAAAGAAAACTGGGACCTTGTTTAGGCCCAAGATGTACATGCTTGGCCACACCCACTGAATAATGTTGTGGAACTTCTTAAAGACCTCATACAATGCCAGAGTTTCGTACCTGTATATGAAGACAATGACCAGAACAATCAGTGCCACAAAGGATGCACCAACACCCAAACCAATCTGTGCCTCCAGCGGGAAGGTGAGCTGGCTTTCTGTGTCATACTGTACTCGGCCCAGGAGGAAGTTCAGGTTTCCCATCTGTACCTGTAAGAAAGCATGTGCCACGACATCAGCTCAGTGCAGCAGTGAAATGCAAAGCTGCAGGGCTTCTCCAGAACTGGTACAGCTGGCCTACAGCTCTCTAGCAAATCTGTCCCACAGCACAACTCCTGAATCCAGGTACACCATTTGCTTTCAGGCAATGTTTGGCACGTAAGACTAGAGTTGAGAACAAGAGCAGCTCCTTGCCACCTCTGGTACCTCCCATGTCCCGCACCAGGGCTTCTGCCTTTTCTCCACTTCCCATCCCACTCCCTGCCTCCAGCACCACTTCTTGCTTGTGCTTCAACAAATTATAGGATTTATTGTGGTACTGCTGATTCCCTACCGTGAACTCTGGGAGCAAGTCTGTGCCCTCCCGCTTTGTGCGGTGCCGCGGAGCTGGCTGCTCAGAGGGAGGCTCACAGTAGAGATGATTCCTTGTTAGTGTCTTCACCACACAGATTCCTTCCCCAATCATAGCCATAACTTCATCCTTGGAAATAGCCAGGTCTAGATTTTCCCCCTGGAACAGATGTGGAACAGCACATCGAATCGGGAAAAAACCAACTCTACATTTCCATGGCTCCACAGAAAATTGAGATGACCAACAGCATGGGTTGGAAGCAATGTTTCTTCTTCTCTGACTAGGCTTGCGTCTGAATTGGCTGCATAAGTTCATTCTGTAAGCTAAAAAATTCACTTGCCTACAATGTAGATTATAGCTTTAGGACCCATACCATGCTGGATACGTAGAGTTATAAATAGCCTGTTGTCTTAAGGCTCTCCATCCATAGCACGAATAAGCTCGACTCTCCACTCTGTGTGTATATGCATATACTTACACACAATGTGTATATATTTTAAAAGGTAGTCTCATGTCAGTTAACCTAAGCACTCAGATGAGTCAATCAATGCCTTTCAAAAGTGTAACACATTTATGGTATTGTTTTAATCTGCTACACGCATCTGCTTTAATTTTGGGGGACTAATTTTTGGGTTTTTTTAATAAAACCATGCTGACTGATGTTAATTAGATTTTTATGTTTTAATGCTCTCTAAGCTGAATCCTGCAGCACCACTTTCATGCTTTGTCAGGGTATCCTGACAGGTTGGTAGATCAACCTCCTTGCTCTTTGAAAGCTTGCATCTTGTTAGTTCTCTTTCAGTCTTCTCAAGTTGCCCTACTTCTCCAAGGTGCCTTCAATACCACTGGCAGCAGTCTAGGCATTTCCAGACTGGTACATCCTCACAGTTTTTACTCATACGCAAAAAAAGAGCAAGTGAAAAAAGTGCATCTCCAGCTGCAGCTATTAATTTTCCTAATGAGTACTACTGGATTATAAAGTACCTTTCCATACAAAAGAAATACTTTGGAGATTTTTTTCTTGCATATACAGAAAAAACATTAGCCACTCCACCCTTCCCTATCATCTTTACAGACTGATTTGCCTACCTCCACCTAGTAACATGTCTTCCCTACTGCCAGAATTCTTTTATTCTTAAGTTACTTCTAGAGGAATTTTAAGAAATTATGAAAAAGCCAGCAGCTGAGAATAGGATGTGGGGTTTATTTAGTATTAATATCTCATATACAAATAGTTTATCAGGATTAAAAATAAAAAAGCACATAAGTTTCCACAAGCCCTGTGAAACCCTTAACAATGATTTATGGGCTCAAGAGGCTTTTTTGATGCACTCTTTTCCCTCTTCTTATGTATCATTTCTCATAGGCCAAAGCAGATGTGCTACGACGGTCTGTAAGCCTGTCAAATGCTTTAAAACCTTGGATGTTGCATGAAACCAATTTAAAACATTCCGGCTAGAAAAACATTTGTACAAGAAACATTATTTCCATCTAGTTTTTGTGTTACCTCCACAGAGATGACACTTCCTGGCTTGTGACGATATGGTTTGGCAGGGTCTTCAGCGTTCAATGGTTTTAGGATGGGATTGACTTCATAAGAGAAGGGCATGGGATGCAATGAATTGAAATTAAAGCTCAGATTATCCAGAATAAACTCCAGTTTGATACGGACGCTCCGCAACAGCAGCTTAATGGCTGGAGTTTTGCACAGGATCAGGTAGGAGGAGTTAACAAGGCATGGTTCTTCAAACTAAACGTGAAAGGCAAAAAAAGTGTTAGTAGTGAAACACTAATGCTTGTCCCGCAGCTTTGCCATACTTCCCAACCCTGAGCAATCTGGGGCCAGTCTACATTCCTCTCATCTGGAGCAATGCCAGAGGAACTCTGCTTAATTGTAGAGGGAAAAATCCAATATCTGAGGAATTCCCCATGCTCCTCTAAAGAAAATTTTCATAGCGCTGGTTCTGTTGCAAGTACCTAGGTCTCAGCAGTGGGAATCAGTTCTGACATTCCCCTGGTAGCAAATTCTGGAAAAGCATCAGCTTTAGATCTCCCTGCTCTGACAGAACAGGACCAAAGACCTTCAAAATGCAAGGAGGATTTCCTAGCCTGAACGCTTTTGTGAAAGAAGCCTTCCTTCGTCCGGTTGGATGTGTTTTATACATTTGGTGAAAGTACTAGTCAGATTTTTTTTCCTGCCCTACAGCCACAAATATCTTCCAAAGAACGTGGGTAAAACTAGCTATTATTGATGTATGTGCATCAGGAGCATATTCTCCCAGTTAATGTGCAGGAAGCCCTCTATCATTTGCACTAATAATGCAAATCCTTCTTGTACTTTAGTTGCCAAACACCCTCTTACCTCTGCAGATTCTGCTGCATGCTCTGTGACTTTGATGATCGTATCAATAACTCTGTAGTGACCCATCTCAGGACACTGGCAGCAGGAGAGCATAAAATGTTGGTGAAACTGGTAATTTCACTGAACTCTGCCTGGTTTTGTATCTCAGAGTGAAAGAGAGCGCCCAGGGGCTATAGAGATGGAGTGAACTATGCAAAAGGAAGTGTCTGGAGCATGGACATGCTGAGCCACACAAGCTCTCTGGCTCAGCTGTAGATTTCTTTATCTCCACACTGCTGCCCACATCACAAGTCCTGCACGCCTCTAAGTGGAAGCAAACCCAACTCATGGAAATGTTTGTGAAAATGCTTAACCTCTCAGTCTGGCAGAGAACACTTCCACTTGGCCAAGGCTGTTGGTACGATCCAAGCAGACAACAGCAAGTGTGGGGGGAAAGCCCTAGGGACAGAACGTCCAGCTCTCCAGAGTAACACATCAATTCTAATGCACTCTCAGCTCCGCTGAGTGCTTTGCCATGCTACCTGCTGGACGCTGCACAGAGCATCCTCAGGGCACTCGGTGTCTGGGATGATTCTGCGCCATCGTCCCAGTCCTCGGCGCCGGCGTTCAGATGGAGAAACTGTAACTCGGATCTTCGGTTTCTGTACAACATCCAAGTTGTAGCCATGGACTCTGAGCACTCTCCCTCCACTGAAAGAGAAAAGTAGCTGATCTCACCCACCTATTATTCATTAGCTCTGAGTTGTCCATGCTCCCACCCTTCTGCTTATGCTCATTCCTACAAGCCTACTTTACTTCAGAGCGCAACTCAACAGATGCCATTGGTGCTGTAGCACCCGCCTCAGCACATAGCCCTGGGGAAAGTGCACTCAAGTCTTTCTACCTGAGGAAGCTTTTGGGTGGCTCTGCAAAAGTGATGTTGGGATCCAAAGTATATCTGAAGAGGGATCCTTCCAGTCTCCGCTCTTGGTCCCCATATTTGATAGTCACTGGGAGTTCTGCAGACACATTGCTGGGACTCGTCTGGCATGCCAACTGATCCTCCGTCATCTCAGAGAGGCTTGGAGAGACAGAAGAGAGAACAAGGGATTAACACAGTCACTGCAGAGACAGATTTTACAGTACTATGCCCTGCTCTCTGCAGACAGTCTGCAAACCTCTTCTGGTATTTTCCTAAATTTAATGCTGAAAGGTCTTGTGCCTTATCAAAACAAGCAATAATTGCTGGGCAGTGGACAAAAAGCAGGTACAGCCACTGCCCAGACTGAAGAGACTGAAAGCATGCTACCAAGGCACGTGCACCTTCTCACCAGCAGTGCTGTCAGGTGTACGTGTCCCAGGACGCAAGAGAACAAGCGTGCTAGTGTTAGTCTGCAGGAGCCAACTGCAGTTCCCCATCGGCAAAAGCAGAGCTGCCAGGATGGGGTATGGTCCTGTCAAGAGACATGCAGAACAGAGGCCACGTAGCACTGTTCATGTCCAAGGGAACATGGGCAGGAATGTAAGATGGTGGAGGTTCCTGTGTGACCCTCAAGGGGAGGATCTCCTGGAACACGGAGGAGAGCAGAGCTCCAACAGCCTGTGCTAAAGGCTGAGCCAGGCAGCATCACACCCTGCAGGGCTTTGGGAAGGACTCAGGGCAGCGCACAGCCAGCACATCATCAGGCTCTGATCTTACATGTGGCAAGGGAGGTCTCCAAGCAGGACACTGATCTCATTAGGATTCCCAGTCAGCAGCTTTGAGCCCAGAAGGGTAAGGCAGGTTCCTCCCGCTTTGGGGCCCTGAGTTGGAACAATGGATTTCAGCTCTGGGTTCTAGAAGATGGGGGGGAAAAAAAGAAAAAAAAAAAAACAACCACAAAACCATGAGTGACAAGGACCTCAAAAGACAAGAAGAGGAAAGAAAACAGCAGAACATGTTCGGTGACCTCCAGTGCTCTGAAAATAGAAGCTATAGAATCATAGAATCACTTTGGTTGGAAAAGACCTTTGAGATCATCGAGTCTAACCTTTAACCTAACCCTGCCATCCCACCACTAAACCATGTCCCTAAGCACCTCATCTATCCTTCTTTTAAATACTTCCAGGGATGAGGACTCTACCACCTCTCTGGGCAGCCCATTCCAGAGCCTGACAACCCTTTTGCTGAAGAAGTTTTTCCTAATGTCTAGCCTAAACCTGCCCTGGAGCAGCTTCAAACCATTCCCCCTCGTCCTGTCATCTGTTACCAGGGAGAAGAGGCCGACCCCCACCTCACTACAGCCTCCTTTCAGGTAGTTGTAGAGGGCGATCAGGTCTCCCCTCAGCCTCCTCTTCTCCAGACTAAACAACCCCAGTTCCCTCAGCCGCTCCTCATATGACTTGTGTTCCAGACCCCTCACCAGCTTGGTTGCTCTCCTCTGGACATGTTCCAGCAATGCAACATCTTTCTTGTAGTGAGGGGCCCAAAACTGAACACAGTATTCGAGGTGCGGCCTCACCAGCACCGAGTACAGGGGCACAATCACTTCCCTACTCCTGTTGGCCACATTATTTCTGATACAGGCCAGGATGCCATTGGCCTTCTTGGCCACCTGGGCACACTGCTGGCTCATATTCAGCTGGCTGTCAACCAGTACCCCCAGGCCTTTTTCCACCAGGCAGCTCTCCAGCCACTCTTCCCCGAGCCTGTAGCGCTGCATGGGGTTCTTGTGACCAAAGTGCAGGACCTGGCACTTGGCCTTATTGAACCTCATACAGTTGGCCTTGGCCCATCGATCCAGCCTGTCCGGGTCCCTCTGCAGAGCCCTCCTCCCCTCAAGGGATAGATACCAGTCACAGGCAGGCCTCAGCCAGGCTCCAGCAGCTACCTTACGGAGCAGAGGCAAGAGGAGGGATCAGTCACACCAGCAAGAACCACAAATCAGGGACCAGTCTTTCCACAAGCTGCAACAGGCAGATGGGTGCTGCAAACAGCAGAGCTGTGAGCCTCACACACAAGCCCTAGGATTAACAGTTCAAAAGGATTGTTCAGATCAGTAACTGGATTAATAACTCAGGTTAGGAAAAACAAGGTAGCAAATAAATTGTCTGTTTGTCTAGCAGATGAGGAGATTATCAGCAGGGAGCCCTAAGAATTTGTGTTGAGACCTGTGCTGTTAAACATATTTGTAGGTGACCTGGAAAGGGGAAATGAGATTTGATAAACTATTCAGAGCAACAAAAAAAAACTTAGTACCACTGAGGAGCTGCAGCAAAATTTAGAGGAACCAGGCAGAGTGGCACAAGTAAGTCACTGCTGATAAGTGAAGAGCAAGATCCATGAAGTGAGAAGAAGCAGGGAGACTACAGCAAAAAAGCAACCCAGCCATGTGTACAGAGTTGTGAGTTTCGAAATAGCTCCTGCCCATTCGAGAGTGCTTTGGTATCTGTAACAACTCTACCAGCTGTAAGCACAGATCTCAAACATGCCAAGTGGTAGGAATTACTGGGAAGGTAATTAAGAAAAAAGATTTTTATGTCACAGTAAAAATTCCTTTTGCACTCATGTTTTGAACATAGTATGCGGTTCTCATCACCCTGCCTCAAAACGGTAATAATAGAACCAAAACCAAGAGAAGAGGAACAAGCATAATGCAGTACATAAAATGGTTCTATAAAGCCAAAAATGGAATAGCCTAAGACCTTTCAGGCAGCTCTTTCCCCTTCCCATGGGAGAGAGAGACATGCAGCTAGGTACATAACTTGTATGTTGCACAGCAAGGATGAAAGGCAAGTAATTGTATCAAAAAACTACTTAAATATTATTTCATAGCTGCTGGGTTTAAGATATCAAAAAGTTATCAGAAATAACAGGAAACATTTCTCCATACAATGCACAGTAACTTTGGACTTGTTGCCACTAGCTGCTGAAGGTCGGAAGCTCAAAGTGTGTTCAAGCAGCAATTTGCAAATTAATAATAGGAAAGTCAGAAGTCTTAGTAAGATTTTAAGTCATCAATAAAAAAAAAAAATCTCCAAATCAGAAAGGTATTCTGTATTTTTCCTCTTTCTTTAAGCATTAATAGTTACTATTGTAAAAAAAAAAAGTTACTAAAGATTCTGTAGTCTAGTATTACCCAGTACAGCTGTTCTTATAAAAAAAAAAATAAATAAAAAAAAGAAACAAAGAACCCCCCCCAAATAACACACAACACAAACACCAGAAAAATCAGATAAAAATACCAGCAGCAAGTGCCTGGTAGAATCCCGTGAGTTCATGTGATAGACAGCCATTTAGCAGAGATACTGGAAGGACAGGGAGAGGTATTAAAGAGGCAATAGTTACGTTACCTGATAGGTGAAAATATGCCCAGAAACTCCACGTCCTCCTCCAGGCACTTCCACCATAACGTGCCCAGATCTCTCTGTCCAGCTACCGCCAGTGACGCACACGATACTGCGGGGCAATCCAAGAACAGTCACATTGTGGAAGAGCAGACAAGCTGTATTCATTGCATCATGTCCTAAAACCATCTAGCAACCACAGCTCCCTTCTTTCAGCCTTATCACTCTCAGAATATACAACTGAACATTGAGAAACACCTTTAAAAGCTGGATTAGGTGCAGCAGAAAAAAGCAGGAGGCGGTTCCAAACAGGCCCATCCTATCCTTATTCTTTCTGGGACAGACAGGATGAAGCCCACTGCATCACAGATACATGAAGAGTCTAAGAACTCTGCTATTGCCCAGAGCCGATCAAATCAGTCACATCTGTAGTGACCCCAGGCTAGCAGTGGTCAATCCATACGTTAGTGCTGTGTCTGATGCAGAAAACTCAAGACTGCAGGTTTAGCTAGCACTGGTCTTCAGCCAGTGGCCTCTGGGACCAGCCAGTTCCCCTGATCTGCACCAGGCATTCCTCCCAGCCCTTTTTCCAGCTGTAATTTAATATGGAAGATGCTGACAAAGTGAAAAGCCAGACTGTACTTAGAACAGGGCAGCAAGGAATCCCATGCTATAGCACTGATTTGCAAACAAAAAGACTACTCCTACAGGAGACTTCCCAGCCTTCCTACACAGCAGGAGATTAATTTTGTCTGGGCCTTGCTCAGGAGTGGGTTCCAGGTTCACAGCTATATCCCTGCAACCAAAAAGGCTCAGGAATTTGAACTTTGGCAGTGCAGTCCCAAGCCAGGACCCTGTGATGCCACGTTATTTACAGATACAGAACAAAGACAGTGCTAACCCCAGAAAGATTATGCTCTAATTCTAGGATGAAAACAGAAAGCAGATGGATCCAGACAAACAAGGCGCACAGACAAGACAACACTGCTCAACACAGCAGGCCATTTCCCAGCAGGATCTTACCTGGCTCCCAGAGGGAAAGGTGCTACAACTACTGCTACCATGGAATGGAAAAAATGGGTTTGTGATAGCTCTGAACAGAGGTTACTCACAATTGCTCTCTTCTTCTCCTGCTGGTTGCTTGGCTCCTCGCCCTCCCTTGTCCAAGGCTCCCATCTACCTGCCCTGCCACAGGCCAACTACACAAATATTCCTTTCTCCTTGCTTCCTAGCTACCCCCCAGTCACACCTCTCAACACCTCACTACACTGCCTTGTTATATGGTCCTGCCCCACACTACTTTTACAAGCATTATGTGGCCTGCCAGGCACTCCTAGCCACCAGAACAGTGGCACAGGGCCCACCAGGACTCCCTGGTCTGTCCCTGGTTGAGAGGGTCCTTTCACTGGGTTTGTTCCTGGGAGGTGGAGGTCTGGCTGGCAAGTGAAGAATGTCAGTCTAGGGGTGCGTCCACTCAAGCAGAGGCAAGAATCTGTGCCGTACCTCCAACCATGTGTTCCCATCCTCACCCTGTCTTAACATGGTCAGGATATTTTCCTAGCAGTGACACTTGCACAAGCCATGTCCTTTGCTTTACTGAAATCATCCTGTGGCTGGGAGAGACACCCACAAAACTGCATGGTTCTGAGCCTGTGACTCCCTGATCTGGCTGGCCTGCGGGCTCTGTACTGGCAGCATGGTTGGTACACGGCCATCGCCTTGTACACAACCTTATCTCTCTAAGGTCACTGCCTGAGTAACTAATCAGACAGCGACCTGACTCAGGGGCATTCCCTGGGGAATGGGCAAGGCTCAATACCTGCTAAGATAAAGGCAATGACATCTCTGGCTGGTGTCAGCAGCCAAGGGAAAAAGCCAGCGCCTGCCTCTGGGAGGAGGTTTCACAGATACTCTACCTGCTAGAGATCTCATACTCTTGAGCATCTACGGCACAGGGAATTCCTGCAACAGTGACAGTTTCTGCAATGTCTTGATGTTTCTGCCCGAGGTTTGAGCCAGTGATGGTGATTCTAGTGCCACCTTCCACTGGTCCAGACAGGGGGTACACCTGCAAAGACATCCGCGCATGTGTAAATGTCACAGTATCTCAGACCTCTGCAGTCTGGCAACTAATCTACGGCACAGGGCCCTTCAACTGCCCCATTACAGACTCAGCCTGGTCGGGTCCCTGCTTTGGATTCCTTTTACTGGCTTGGCCTAGTACCAGGTTGCACCCTCATCAGAAAGGCCGTAAAGAACATCACAGTCAGAGCTTTCTTTCCCACACCTCACTGTCATCAGCAGTACCCCCCAGAGGTGATAATCCACTACAGACTTCTAAGGCAAGGACTACCCTGGTTTGCCTTCTCATCAACATGCTGGCCACTCCATAGGGCATTTCTGCTGAAGAGTGGGAATGCATCAGCCAATACATGTTACTAGTATTGAAGCAGCAAGCACCATTCCCCCCTCAGCATCAGTATGACAATGAATTGCATGCTGCACAAACGTCAAAGCTCTGTCCCTGAGCAGCATCCAAGATAAACTAAGACAAAATGCAGCACATGGATGTTCTGTGCCACCGGAGGGAGGACAAGCTGACAGCAAAAGGAACACATGGCTACAGACACTTGTCATGTGGCAGTTAGCAAGAAACACTTAAAATAAAAACAGACAAAAATAATTAATTCCAGTAACCTGTCATGCCTTTCCCATCCTTGCTGTGCCATTATCATTAGGTTTTGCCCCAGGCTCATTTGGGCCAACCTGTTTCAGAGTCTGGCTCGGGACAGTTGGAAGAGCCAATCTGTGGACCCTTTCCCAGCTCCTGAATGATTCTGCTCCTTCTGGCGTGACAGTTTCAGCTCACATGAGATACAAATGCGTCTTTCCCCACTGTTTTCTATCAGCAAACCAGAAGCCCAGCACCGAAGTCTAGCATCCTCACAATACCGAGGGATCACAGTAGAATGGGACTGACTTGCTCTTCAGCTGGCCAACGTATTGTTGAGCTGCACTGTTCGCACTCCGAGTTCACAGCCCTTTGGATTTCAACTGGAGAACGGAGCCCTCTTTGCCCTGGGTGCAGTACACTAGCGAGCAAGTTACTCACAGAGTGAATGAGAGGTGCTGGACACAGGTCTTCTATCTCTTCCTTGCAGGAGCCCCTGAAGATACAGCTGGGGTTGTCACCTCCACACCACACACAGTTGTACTTTGAGTCAGCTGTTTGGCAGCGGCTACAATCAGTGTGTCCCACAGAGCAGTTGTAAAAAGTCACTGCAAAGGAGAAAAATTCAGAGGTGTTTGCAAACATGTGCTAGGGTACAGAATAATTTAGCAACTTGGCATCTTGTTAAAGAGCCCTCTCCTCCTCCCTCCCCTGTGTCAAGCAACAGAAATGAGGCTGTATGTTTTCCTTCGTTTCCCTGTGATAGGACTACTACAGATTTGAGGATTTCTCAATACTCTTCCACCTCATCTTGTGGCCTTTTTACGGGGGAGGTATTGCACTCCTACCGTGAAGATCTGCAGCACTGTCCACTCGAAGGTGTCGTCGCCTCTGCACAAATACCACAGCGTTGAATTCAAGTTGAGGCGCTGTGTAACTGTACTGCAAAGACAAAGACCATCAAGACAAAGTACTTAATAGAGGCACAAACAAGCCAACCGAACAGGCAAAAAGCATCACCATCCACCCTGCACGGTGCACTGGCACATATAGCCTATACGGAGCTTCCTATGAATGCAGGCAGCGTTAGCTGAGGCAGTGGCAGCACAGGCCTGTCCTCACTGGTTCGTGTAGCCACAATTCTGCTTTAGAAAGAGTAGCAGGCATTGATTCACTAGGATGAACACTGAAAACAAATGTGTGATCAGAACAATACACATCTACCTACCTAACTGCATTCCTAAATGGATAATTCCTATCTACAAGCCACCTGCTCAGAAAACTGCTCAAGCTGGCATTTCTGCAGTTTCAGTAGAGCTGAAGATGTAGGATTACAATTAGTCTGCAGGGCTTGTCTGCACAAGAGCCTATGGTGTCCCTCTCCCTTAACTATACGAGTTTGTGAACTAAAAATATTGCCTCTGCTTGCAAACCTTGCCCTAGGTAAAGTCCACACATCATCCAGAAATGTACATGGCTGGTATCATTTTGCCTGTTAATCTTACAATCCACTGGCTAAATTCCACCACTAAGAAAAAAGTTGGTATTAATAGCATTTTTCTTTTCACAAAGGAACCACCGTCACAATCCAGAGAACCATGAACAACAGTGCCTCAAGCTAAAGCAGAAGTGGCACTGTCCTGGCAGGCTACAGCGAGCGGTGATTCAGAGACAGCATCATCCTGTACTACAGCAACTGCAGCAACAGGTTGTGTGGCTCAGACTGCACAAGCTTTCTGCAAGTTGAAGATACCAGTACCACCAGGCAGCAGCATCACAGAGGAGGGCCTCATAGTGCTAAATATTCTTCAAATATTTTTGCAAAATATGCTCTTTTCTCTAAAGAGCTTGCCTTCTAGCCTGCTGTTTTGCTGAGCAAAACCAGCACCCGTGTGAACTCTGAAATGGTATTGTATTCCAAGCACCCACCTGGTTCATCTGGCAGGTGATATAACAGATGGACTGGTTTGTTTCTTCTCCTTCCACATAAGCATCCATCACCATGGTCCTCCCCTCCAAATTCAGGACACACTCGTAGTCCCACTGTTGGTCCTGCAGAGAAGATACACATGGTGCCATTTCTCAACTACACGGAGCTTCCTGCTACACGACAGTGTACTCCTGCCTCTCCAATTCAGCACCTTTTACCAAGCCACTTACTGTGCAAGCAGTGCGCTCCCCTCATTCCCTTCGTTATGCCAACTCTATGCTATATTCAAGGGCTCTCTATGCTGTCACTGCCTCCATGTATGAAAGGTAAACTAACACAAAACAAAACACCTAGAAGGGAGCACGTGTACATCAAGTGCAGGCAGAACTCCGCACAGGAGGAGGAACTAAAGAAAAACCAGTGGGACTGTGAAGGTACGCCTGTATGTCTCTGTGAAATACTAGCTTGGAAATGAAGAGTGGAGTACACAGTTTAGGGGAGTGCACCTCAAAAAACACAAAGTGTATTTTTCTTCTCTCTCCTGTAAATCTCCCACTGAATTGCTTAGACACTTCCTGTAAAAAAGATGGATATGCCTCTGCAACCAGCTCTGCTCCTCTGAGCAGTGCAGTATATCAGGTTTAACGTATAAAGTAACAATTAGTCTGTGGGCTGCATGTTCTGAGGCGGTTGTTTGTAAAAGGTTACTAAATCAGTCTTCTGTCTTGAGAAGCAAAGGGAATTTTTATCAGAGGCACACCCAAAACCCATAGCTTTCAAGGGTGGTTTTCCCCATTGCAGAAGTTTCAGGTATTACAGGAATAGCCACATTAACATGAGCATGCCAGAAAGCAAAGGGAACAAATGATTTATCTTTAGCTTATGGAGACACAAACAATCTAATCCAGCAGCAAGTTATTCCAAGTACCATCTGCAGTGCAGCACAGGTGCAACTTAAACCAAACGCAGGTAGATCTTCTCCAGCAGGCTGGTGCGCACCTGTACTCTCCCTTTCTCTGGGTGATCTCTTACCGACCAATAAATCCAGCTATGTAATTCTTTATTCACAGAAGTAGAACTGTCTCTTACAGGTATTTTTAAGCAGGCCAGTGGACAGGTTGCCCAGTGCTCTGCGTTAGTACAGTTTCTCTATGCTGATGGCATTGAGCTACCTGATAGAGGTGGAAGTTCTTTCCCAGGAGGGTTATCTTCCTCGCCACGTTGACTGGAAACAGTGAAGATCCTTGGATTCCCTGCACACAGGGACATGCATCTGGACCCCAGCTAAGGTCTTCATTCTGAAAACAAACACAGGTCTTTAGAGAAAGGGACCTCCGTGGCTCCGATACAGGGAATCAAAGCCTAACGTAGCAAGAGAGAAACAAGCCCTTCCTGAATGAAGACAGGGTTGTGCTTCTTTACCATGAAGTTACAAGAAAGCAATGCAAGAGCCCAAAGAAGCGAACAGCAGAAAGCTGTGAATACGCTGGACATCACAGCAAGTGGCCACCTTCAGGCCAGCAGCGTTTCTGCAAGACCTGGGAACCTCACACACATTTTTCTTCCTCAGGCTGCCACTTCTCACTCTGCACATTACAACAGTCAGCTTCAACACAACGAGAGTGCACAACCTCTCCTGTGTGCTGAAATACCAGACCAGCAATCTGTATGAAAATTTCGAAGTGTTACAGCCTCAGACTGCAAATTCCAAAGCACAGCAACTTACCTCCTCCCAAAACTCAGGAGCATCATACTGATAGTCGAGGTCAGGGTGGAGTATCCTGGCAAAGTCAGGGACATCCCTCTCTGAAGAATCTCCATCACCCGACAGAAGAGTAGAAGCGGAGAAGGGAGATGTATCATTCTCAGCCTGCAGCAAATCCATCCAGTCCTCTGTGTCCTGGAGCTCCGTGCCTTCCTCCAGCAGCCAGTCTGGTGGAGATGATGGTGGGAGCTCTGAAGCGGGTAGTTCAGTTCCCAGCAATCTGGTAGAGTCATCAGAGGCAGCAGGACCCCCCGGCACCTGGCTGGGGGTTTGGGGAGATGGGATGGCAGATGTCAATGCCTCTGTGGTAGGAAATGAACTCAGAGGCCATTTGAAACTGGTGACATGAGGGGAAGGTGTTACTGCTGCTGCAGATGTGTGCAGAGGACTACCCATGAGGGTGGTGGGTGGGTCGGTCTGCTGTGGCCCCTGGGCAGTGGCTGGCCCTTCAGTGGGCAAGGCTGCATGATCCATGTTTTTGGATGGGCTGGTGAGGACAGATGCAGCAGAAGTTGTCATCTCTGGCACAGTAACAGCAGGTTTGTCTGCTGGTGGTGGTAGAGGGGATTCTGTGATGGCCTGGAGAGAGGCTGCTTCGGTTGAGAGAGTCAAGTATGTATAGCTGAGGGTTTCTGTAGGCTCAGTCGTTGTATCCGAGGCTGTGGAGTGCGTGATGTGGTTGGGCTCTGTAGGGGGCACAGTGCTTGGTACGACATGCACGGAGGGAGTGATGGGTTTTGTGGCCACAGCTGGGGCTGCGGTAGAGGATTTGGTGAGGGGAGCTGCTGAAGAAGGAAACACACTTGATGTTGGGATCTGGGCCTAGAGAAAAACAACATGGTAGGGTGAGAAGAGAGAAAGAAACAAAACAGAGTACAACCAGAGCAGAAAAACATTCCATATTATTTCCTGCAGCAGTGTTCACAAGAGGCTGCTTCACCCTCTGGATTTCAAGGAGAGCTACATCTCATGCCACCTTGTCTTGGGATGGGACTGGGGAATGCTCACAGTGCAGAAGATCCGCAATGTTCCCTCTTCCCACAGATGCCTGCACTCACCTCCTCTCAGAGGGAGGTCTGCCTTGCCTTTGTCCCCCCCAAAACTGCAAAGCCACCTGTGGCAGCCAGAAACTGGGCATCTGTTCCACCTCCTGCTCGCAGCCTCCCTGCCAGCTTGCTCTTGTCCCTCGCTTTGAAATAACCCGAGGAGAAGGGCAGCCTGCTTCATCTGGTGGCAATTCCCCAGAAACCTAGCAAGACCTTGTAACATCAGGGACACAGAGCCTTGTGTCGCTCCAAGGGGAGGCTTTGCTCACCTCCTTGCTTGATGTGACTGACAGCTGCTATTTTAGCCAAGAACTGACTCACTGCAGCTTGCTGAGGCTGTTATAGCACACAACTAGGACTGAGTAGGGGACGCACCCTTTCGTTGTAGATGATGGTTCCTTCCTCACAGGCTGCTTTGTGGGTGCAGAGGTGCTGCTGGATGCACCAGTTACATCCCCAGAGACTGCTCACACACTTCTGGCACCTGGAATAATGATAGAAAAGCAGCTGCTAAGACAACCCAGGAAGGGAGAGCCCCCTCCCTATAACTACAGATAAGAAAAAGCGGGTGCTCACGGTGCCGATTTCCACAGCAGGGCCACTGCAGCACAGTCATAGAAAGAGAAGTCCACAGAAGCAATGAAGATGTCATGGAAACGCACTACGAGCTTTATGGTGACATGATCTGAAAATGAAAATAAAAATTCCTTAGAAATGGAGCCACTATAATTCTGCCATAATGTTAGCAGAGACAGCGTGCATTGGGAAAGACACTGTCAAACATGGAGACAGATTCTCTTCCATGCTTCTAGCATCTTGATCACTGGATTATCCTACGGACACTAAAAACAAGTTGGACACGTTTGTCAGGAGTAGTTTATGACAGCTCTTGCCAACCCATGGGAAGGAAGACTAGTCTGAAGATTCCTTCATCTTTATCTGCTATGATTCCCGTGTCATTTCTGTATTAGAGGAAAACATAACATTCCAGGTTCAAAGCTGATTGTCTTCCTTTGTCATCCAAAGGAAAACCAAACCCTTGGAACTGACATGCCCTTTACATACTGCCTTCACCTCGAGAGCTTTGTTCTATGCCCAGACTAAGAAGTGAGTCAATGAAGAGGTTTATAACACTTGTAATCTCACTTGCAATGACTGAAGGCTTATCTGCTTTAAGTCCAGGTCTCATGTCAACTACAAGCCTCAGGATAGCCCAATTCTCTTTGCAAAGAGACTACTACTGTTTTCTGATAGACCAAACAGCTGCAGAGATGGTCAAAACTTACTGCAGCTGATAGCATGAGCCTGAAGGAGATAGTTTGCATATGACAGTACTAAACCAGCTAATTAATCTTGTTCCAGACAAATGCATTGGGTATTAGTTCTCCAAATAATGGGAACATATTGCATGCTCTGCTCAACTCCAGGAGCTGCCATTTCTCCAAGACAGTTTGCTATAAAAATAAGTAACAAGAAGCTTGTCCATCGTTCCTCTCACAGAATTCAGACCTCCTCTTGCAAGCAAGCTCTATTCACAGCAAAACAATTAACATGTCTAGTGAAGGACCAGTCAGGCCTAAGCTGGGTTCCTGATAGGATGACAAGTGAAGCAGTATGCTAGCAAAACAGCTGCTGATGAGGCGTGTATGAAAACCCACAATCAGGAGAAAATAAGGGTGTCATATGCAGCTGGAGGCAGAAGTCACTGCAGTACTGTCTATTCCCATCACTCTCGTAGAGGTGATTGCATTTGGCGGCGGTGGAAAGGCTAACACCTCCCAAGATTTCAGGGTTATGACACCATATTTATAAATATTCCTTTCTCCAAAAAGGCCATTATTTCCCATGACTGCCAATAATGCTGTTCAACAGTACAGAATATGAGGTTGAGCACTTATAAATTGAGAGCAAGAGTTTCTGCTATCAACTTGGAGCTCAACAGCTTAAAGTAACGGATGAGCTGGTATGCAACCTTTAAAACAAAGCTGAAAAAGAGGCAAGTATTTTAGTGACCTGGGAAAAGTATCTTAAGTAGGAATAGGAAAGTGCTGGTATCTAAGGCCCTGATGAGACCTCATTTAGAAAACAGTGTATGATTCTGGTTACCACCTTCAAATTCATCTTAGCAGAGCACAGAAGCCGTGCAAAGAAGGGCTAGCAATAATACAGTGAAGGAGAGAGGAAGTTTGAGTAATAAAAGAACATGAAGAAAAAGTTGGCACAGTTAACACGGTAAAACTCTGTGCTAAGAATGCCCGGCCGTAGTTCGCTGAGTGGGAGAAGAGCTGAGGAAGCAAAAGGACAACACAAATAGATCAAATTGACACAAACCATCCATGAGCAAGTTTAGACTAGAAAACAGAGGCAGCTCATTAAGACTCATAGATGCAATATGAAAGTAACACAGGTAAAGCATCTATGGAGTCTTGAAATAAAAGCAAGACTGACTTACAAAGGAGTCAATAAGAATATCTGAAGCCTGGAATAACAAGAACTAGACTGTGGCTTTATCCACACTGATTTTTCACAACTGCACTTAAATTCAGGCCCAAATTTGCTGAACTACACAGGGAAGCCAATCCTGCCCACTCTGCCTGTAGTGGCAGTGCATGAAGCCCTTTCCCTCTGCACCTGACCACCCTGAATGGAGACCTGGTTGGTTTGTTCCAGACTAAAGCCATATGAAAGCCAACAGATATAATAATTTTATAAATAACATTGAAAATAAAGGAGTTTGAGATTGAATGAGTGTGTTAGCTGGGTTCTGCTGTCATGTTATGTCCAAGAAGATTGCTTCAGACCTATTAGCCAGCTGCATACTTGCACGGAAAATCTGATAGCCATTTAGGTGAATCATGTGGAATGCTTCCCAACTAGCACCTGCCTTTTACTTCAGATGAATAAGTTCTTTGAAGAGATCAATTCATCAGAGCTCACACTGACAGGCTGGGTAAAATCCAGAACTTTCCAGGTTCTTTAGAGTGGCCAGTTAGCAATACTCAGCCAGCTAGTGATCACAGTAATAGAAGGCTGATCGTATTTTCTGAGGTTATGCTGCATTGCAGATTAATTTCTAACTTTAAGGACTGTGGGTCTCTTCTTGCCTTTCCTTACATGTACTTCCTTCTCCCCCTATTACATGGATTTTGAGAAGGTTTGCATTTCGTTTGATTTAAATAATAAAGCAGTATTTAAGAGACTTCTCTCTCCAGATTTATGACAGAGCTGCCAAACCAGCCACCACTCCAGGCTGCATTTCAGATCATATTCAGATTTGCATACAACCCTTCAAAAGCATGATCTCCTTTCCAACTACCAGAATTTGGCATTGGAATTTGGCAACAGCCCAAAATAGCACAGGATGTGTGTGACACAAGTAGAAAGCAAACAGATATTATGACAGAATGAAATGAACACCTGCTGACAGACCACATACATTCATGGCTGTTAATCCTGGCAATCTGATGGACCTACAATGTACTTTCTCGCAACAATGTTATCAGAGCTATCATGCTCCGTTTAAAGCATTTCACTGACCTGCTCCTGTCGGCAAAGCCGGTGCTTGGCTGGGATCTGGAGAAGGACACATGATTCCTGACTCTGTCAGAACTGCTGGGCTTTCATAGTCTTCAAAGTAACATGAGTAAAATTCTTCCTCATGCAGAGAAGGTAAGTCCGATATAGCCAGGAATATCTACCAATTGAATAATACCTAGTAAATAATTTGCCCTTTAACACATTCTTCTTTATTTCATCTAATTTTCTGGTTCTATTTTTTCAAAGTAAGAGCCCCATTAAGTAGTTATCTACATATACACCCCTTTTCCTATAATGCCTCCTAGGACTGACTGTTCATTCATCATCTCTTGCCATTCCTAGTCTGAACTTGGCATCCACCAAGCAACTGGCAACTTCCCCCTTTGCCCAAGTCTCTAGCAAAAGACCGGTTCTTGCCACCTCCTGACACAATGACAGACTTCAAAATACTGCAGCACCTTCTTAGCTTCTCTGCCAGCTTTCAGTTGCCAGGCTGAAGACGTAACTTTGGATAGCTCCTTTCAGATCTTCCTGACAGCAAGCGTCAGAAACACTGTGAAACCACAGACATGGGCACCTTATAGATACTAAGTCAAAGAGGGACCCCACCCAAGCAGCCATCAAATACTCCATCAAATACAGGCAAGGACATCTAGTTTTATGGGAAAAAACCCAATGAAATTATCTCCTGGTAGAGCCAAGACGTTAAGTCCCTTACAAGAGGCAGACAACATGTGCTCAGTGACTCAGTACCCCACTGAAAGCAACAGGAAGACTTGGGACTCCTCAGAGTTTTTGCTGGGTACTTTATACATGCTTGAGCATCATCAGAGGATCATCACCACTCACATTTCTCTTTTCCTCTCTGCTGATATTGGCTGGAGTTAGTGACTGGACAGACAGACACTGTTGTGTAGAGTTAAAGCTCCAGAGCCACTGCTCACTCAACCTGGACCGCAAGCACTCAGAGCGACGGCTGCACCTGCAGGGAAACAGCAAGAAGCCCTGTGAGAGATCTGTGCAGCCCTAGCAGGACACGTTTGGCTTCAAAGCTGACACTAGCTGTCTAAAGCCTTTCTAGAGTCTTGGGGAAGCTGCTACACAAGCCATGGAAGTCCCAGCCTCCCATCACCTTCAATAAGAGGATGAAGTGTTGCCAAAATATAGATGGGTAGGCACTTTCTGGGCTTCAAGGGTCATAAACTAGTTCTTACGGCATTCTATGGGGAGACAGAGCTAGCAAGCAGACAAGACACGCTGGAATAAACCATGTCTCATTAAGCAACACCAGTAGTGAAGCAAAAAGTAAAAAAAGAGTGCTAAATAAGAGTGACACCAGAAGAAGAGATAAGATAGTTTCTGTGCGTATGAAATGAGGCAGTTTGAGCTGCAGTCAGACTAAAACCAGGCTGAAATCCACTGGGCGGGAGCATTGTGAGTGGAAACCAGACGTAAAAAGCAATGGAAAGATACCCTTGTGTGCCACTGTGACTGCTGGCAGTGTTTTAGGGAGGCAGACTCAAGAGTGGTAAGTTAGAGGGAATATCCCATAAAGGAACTAAAAATAAACTAAATCCAGACATGCACAAACACACAGACAGAAGGAAGAAAGTAAGCGGAGACAATCCCTAAGCACTATCCCTTCAAAATCCTTGCAGGTGAACAGGGATCTATCTTACCGTCCCCGAAGGACACACCAGCCACAGTAGGGATCTTTCAGTGCCAGACAGGATTCACAGTCCAAGTACAGGGAACATTCCAGTATGGGAACCTTTACCACCTGTCAGAGAAAGGAATCAGTGAAAACACAGCACACAGAACACAGGCCCCAGGTCTATGCCTTCTTCTGCCTAACTAGCAAGTCCCATCACCTGCAGGCTCACTGGAACAACTTCTTAATCCCCAATATTGCATAAAAATAAAGAAAAAAGGAACAAGATTCCTGAGCCCATCTGAATGGCCATTTCACATATTGGTGAAGGACATCTAAACATCAGGCTGTACAGAGGGACCAAGGCAAGCAAAGTGTATTGCTATTAATGGGTTATTTGAAACTCTTATTGCAAGGAGACTTTGTTTAGTGATAAAACTATATTTTAACAAAATGGATCAAAGAATAGCAGACTGAATACCATTCACTCTTGCTTGTCTGGACTCCATCATGGGAGAGCATCCTTCTTGATATGTAGGCGACTGAAACTGGAGACAGCAGCTCCAGCTGAGGCCTCTGCATCTGCACTATTGCTCAGCTCTATCTGACAGAACTGTAATTTTGACTGAAAGTAGACCAAGCAGCTTTGATCAATGTGGAACAAAAACCTTCTGCCATCCGGGGGTAAGTTTTACTTGCAAAACACTTCTGCTTTAACTTACTATCCTTGCTGATTTCAGCCTCTTGCCCTCTCTTTAATCAGCTACAACACTGTCAGTCACTTTAAAATACCAACTTCTAATCCCCAACCTATTACTTTTGCTAAGTACATGATGTAATTTTGCATTTTTTAATTGACAGGACAATTACTGTTAAGGATATATTTCAGATTTCCCTAATCTTCTTTCACTCACAGATTTCAACTCCTCTTTTGAAATGTTAGAAAATTTCTGAGTGTGTCAAAGTGCACGGGGGGAGGGGGAATGTGAAGGGAAGCAGTGGTGTTCCAGCTTGCTCTCATTTTTTGTTTATTCTTTCCTTCAGAGTAACTCAAGGGCTGCTTTTTCCTTTTGCTAGGAGGATCCTATTCTTTCCAGCTCAAGGAGCTGGTATGAGTGGTGTTGTACAAATCCTCTCAAATAAAGTATCCATAGCTGGATTTCCTACTCAGCAGACACCAATATCCCAAGAGCCTGAGGCATCAGAATGCCTCTTCTCCTCCCACTGCCACTGCGCACAAACAGAATTACAGAAAGCAGGAGAAGAGGGAAAGGTGCCTCGCATGGTTCCTTATACTGCCTGATTTCATCTGCAAGACTGTTATTGTATACCCGGTCAGAGTGCACCTCTGCTATCTGAAGACATTTCCCACATATTTCTGCTTTTTGTAGGTTACAAGCCTACAAAAGAACAGCTTAATCTTTTAACTGATTAAAACCAGAAGTGCCACAGTTTTAACTACACAAAACCTCTCTTTTCTCTTCTTAATCTTTTGCAAAACCAAGACAGGTCACATTACTTGTGAACCCAGAAGGCTCACATTCTTCTCCTCAGATGGAGATGCAAACCATTGTCCAAACAGTTCCTGCTCAAAACAGAGGAACCCAGGAATTTGCAGTCCCTTGTCTTCATGCCAACAGAGCAGCCTTTTATAGCCCGCAATTCACATTCCTCCATCACTGCTTATGCATCCTGACTGACTTAGGGAAATGCACATGCAAACAGGCCACACTGTAGGGTAACAAGACTTCCTCCATGCTTCTTCCAGCTTTTGCAGAAGGCCAGTCCCCATCCCTGTAAGCCAGACTGGCAGGCAGCTGCTGCCCAGCACAGGCTTAGCTATACACACTGTTCCTCTGCCTCCCTCATTCCCATCAGCAATTTGTCTGGACCTCAAATGCTTTCAATTCTTCTGTGGAAGGGATTTTATTGTTCTTACCGTTGACTGGGTCATGACAAAGAGGTGCTCCTGCAACTGGTCAAACAGCAGGTCTCCACTCACCATGCTATTTAACTGGATAGCTAAAGAAGCGTATATATGTGCATCTCCCATTGCTCCTAAGTACACCTGCAAGAGAGTCACGGTTGCATGCAGGTAAAATATCACAGCAGGAGTTGGCGGCACCCACCCTACATCAGGAACAAGTTGGAACCACTGCTGCGTGCAAGAATTTCAACCTCCCACCAAAATGTCAACGCAGTGACTTCAGCCACATGAAGCATGTGCCTAGCAATACCTATGGAAGCCATGTAGGATGCACCAGCCCTGACGCTGGCTCAGTGCAGGTGTAACCAAAGGTAACGTGACCACTGTTTGGGACATTCACATTCTCAGTACATCACTCAGTACAGTGTGAGAAGAGACCATTTAATAGCAATGACCTTTAGTAGGAATCTGACTTCCCTAGGGGCAAGAGAAATTGCCTTTTTTCCCCTTCCACCTGAGCATGCCTGATTAGTTTTATCCTCTTTGCTTCCTGCCTCATTCAGATCATACCTTGTGCAGTCTCCCTCTGCTGTCTCCCAGAAAAGCAATGGTGTGGCCATCTTCCACATTCACTGCCACAGCTGTCAGACGGGCCTCTGTTTTCTCCAGGAGGGGGGCTGCTTCCAAGGGTACCCGGCTGGCCATAGGGCTGGGAGTGTGGTCAGAGCCACAGGGGTATGCATACAGGGTGTCCTTTTTTAGGGAGTGGAAAGAACAGGGGAATCAGTACAAAAAAAATGGATACAAGGAACATTAGCACCTTTTAACACTTCCCACCATCCTCTTCCACCTAAACTCCTTAAACAGGTTGCCCCAGCAGTGAATTCAGCTTTGAACCTCTCTAAGCTTTTTTACTGAGAGCAAAAAAACCAGCTTTTAATAATTAGTTTAGATATGTTGGCTGTTTGTACCCTCACAGAATCCTGCAGACATTTCAGCAAGTCCATTCAGCATCAGTAATGAAATGCATTGAAACTCTACTAAGCTCTTAAGTTCTCCAAAAAACTTTACCGGCTATACACTGTCACGATACAGCGTTGGGGAAGATTCATTGTATTTTTCAGAACAAAGAGATGAGAATTCCTGTTTCCAGTGCAAAACCACCTGGTCACAAGCATCGCCTCCAACAATTAGCATAGTTCTGTTGTATCACCCACAAATTCTAAGCCTGGAGTAGAATCCCAAAGCATCTGGATGTACATAAACACAGGGTGGAGCCCAGCCTGCTCCAAAGAGCTTACTAACTACACATAGAAATCATAGAGTGCATACAACCAGAGACCCACAAAAAGTCAAAACAAGAATCATCTCTGCACACTGCTTGAATTCTTCTGAGTTTTGAGAGATTTCCGAAAATTAACTCCACAGCACTGTGCAAAAACAGTCATCCCTCTGTTCCAGTTAGATCCCTCCCAGTGCCACCAAACCTTCACTTACTGAATTCTAAAGGAGAGAGAATGAAAGCTGCCAACTTACTTACTGTTTGTATATGTAGAGAGAAGATATTCCAGTATGATTCATCTTTTTCCTAAGTAACAAACTCAGTCTCGTCTAGGATAGTTCCTCTGTTGCTTTAATATCTTTCTTGACACCTTGTTCTGTGTCCACTTTAATTTTACAGCATCCTTTTGCAGGATTGTTCACCCAACAATTACTATTAAAGCCATCATTTTTTAATTGATCAGTGGCTTGTGTTCAAACAATGTGGCTTGTGTAAACTAATGTTTTTCATCATGAAATCCCTTGTGGATAATATTTCCACCCTCCTCTCCAGCCCCTTACTAATTACTCTTGCAAAGCTACATGTGGAGCAGAGGCATTAACTGCGCAGCCCAGGCTGACGCCAGCTCCCTCTCTTGCCTCAGGCAACGTGGTTGAATTTGCACTCCTTATGAGCAGGGTTACGTATTCCTTCTGTCTGATGTCCATGGCTTTGCATTTGGCAGCACTGAGTTGCACAGTACCATCCGGCACCAGGCAATGGAGCTGCCCCCGCCGGAGGTCAGCGATAACAGCACAACGCGGCATTCTTGAGGCATCTGCTTATCGCCGAGCCCGTGGAAAACCTGACCCTTTTCCCCCTGCTCCCATTTCTCTGGTTTTGGCTTTTTTTTTTTCTTTGTTTGTGTGTGTTTGTTTCTAATACTTGACTGTTTCCTGGAGAAACTACAAATGATGAGGAGCTTTTGACAAAGTCTATGGAAATCCCCCAGTAAAATATATTTAACCTGCTGACCTCTACTCACTTCTCAAATGTATTGCTATCTTAAAAGGGAGGCAAGGCTTGACATAGTGGTGCCATGTAAGAAACCATGCCAGTTAGACCAGCACTACACTTTCATTCTGATGCTTTGTTTTCCTTTTAAATACTAATTCAACTGATTTTCTGCACACTAGGCATAAGGCTCTGACTTAAAGCCTCAGAGGAGGTTACAACTTCTAATGATTGTTAGTTTTTACCATCCTCTAAGCTATTACTCATTTTTAGTGACAGATATATTTTTCTTATCAGCTCTGTTGTTTGATTCTTAAGCTTCTTCCAACCATCTCCTTGTAACTTAAAGATTTCTATTTCTCCAGCTGTCCAGTTCCTATAAGATTTATTAGGAAGGGGGCCACAGCTGAATTTCCACATTCAAAGGCATCAAGTGTTTATTTTGAATGGGATTCTACCTATATTTTGCAACCCTTGTATCAATTCAGACAAATGCTGGGGCCCAACGACCTCGCTACTGAGGCTGATTTTTCAAAGTTTGCTTAAAAAAATGCATGCAAGCCAGAAATAGTTGTACCCCAGTTGCGCTCAGCACTGCTGTTGCCTATATGTGATGCCAAGGGCAAGTCACTTCACACACAATGTTTATCTAACACAAACCAACGTGACCTGTGCAAGCTCTCCCAGCACTGGCACAGTGTGCCCATGGCCTCGCAGGGACCGTCTGCAGCACAGTTAATCACAGTCAAGAGCTGGAACTTCTTCCATTCTACAGGATTATGACCATGATAACTGTATAAAGTGCTTATACAAATTTACATAGAAGCTGTTTGAATTGTTTTCAGTGAGTAACACCTTGGCAACGTAGCCGAAAATACACTTCATGGATCATCCAGTGTCCTATTGTGTGTGATGCAGCAAGTTTGGATGAAGCTGCTGCCGTGAATTCAGGTGTGCGCTTCCCACGTTGCAGAGGTAGGAAGCAACAACAGCACAAATCTGTATCTATGCACAAAGAGGACTGAAAGCTCAGTGCAAAAGGACAAGTTACATACCTTTAAAACTAGACCCGCAGAAGATACGCAGCCTTCCCAAGCCTTGCAGAAACATGTTTCACGCTTCCAATTGCCAGGTCACTAACAGCATCTACACAGCCTCCTGCAGCTCAAGACTAATGGCTCTCCAGCAAACTGAACAAATGAGCTGGTTTTGAAATTCTTACAAAAACAAGCATTTTATTTTTCCAGTTGAAGAGATTGTATTGAACTGTAAAACTCAATCTTAGCCTGTCCTGATGGGCTAAAAAAGGGAGGCAGTGCTAACTAGGGAAAGGGGTACACCTTGTGCACAGGCTGGTTTGGAGGCAGAGAAACGTGAAATTAATTAGCATTATCCTTACATACAGCACAAGCTGCCACCATTGAAACAGAGTTAAAACTGTTGCTGCATAAAATGCTCATTGACAGCCGCTTCCACTCTGCGCTGAATGGAGCGGGCTGGAGCTGGCACAGACCCTTACGTGTTGTTAGACACAATCTTAACGACAACCGCTACCATGTACTGAATGGTGAAGGATAAAGTTTGTTAGGACATTTACATATCATCGGACACACTTGTTAATAAGACGCCACACTTTAGTCAGCCCACTAGTGCCAAACGGTGCAGCTGGGACTCCGGGATCGTGCACCAGGAATCACATAGCAGAGACTAGCCTTTCTCTCCCACCCTGTGCACCCACTGCTCCACTGGATCAAATGGGACAGCAGGACTCTACACCATTTTGAATTAAGGATTTTTCTAAAGTGCTCCCACAGTTTGACATTTAACTCCCTCAAGTGGCCCTAAAAATCACCTGTGATGATTCCTTCCGTGGGGCAAAGGACACAGGGGGCATGGCTACAAAATACAGTGAAAGCAGGACATCAAGCTGGGCAGTCTCTTGCTTCCCAACTCTTATGTACTCCTCCTGACCTTACATTTCTCCTGCTCCAAGTCTTCTCTTTACCCTTGCCTTGTCCCACAAGTATTCTACAGTCAGTTTTAGCTACTGAAAGGAAAACCATAATTTTAAAACTGGTTTTGGACTGCATATCCAAATCCAGAGATGTCCAAAGTTCTGTGGTACCACTTTGCTCTTTGTAGCACAAGGCTGGGAAGAGGCAGTTATCCAGACAACCTGTTCTGTAGAAGGAAGACACAGGACAGTGTGTTGTTCTGCTAAGGACTAGCAACGTCCACGGCGAAACCAGGCCACTCACAACCACAGAGCCTCATGGTGGGACACTGCATCCAGCAGCGCCCCAGGAGAACAGCACTGCTCTGTGTTTGTGTCACCGTCCCCGATATGACAGCAGCAGCCACCGTGCCTGACAGATTCAGCCTGGCTGCAAGGATTCAGGGTCACAGCCACTTCAGTTCACATTTTTATCCTGCAACATCCCATCATGCCTTTGTCATAGAACTTAAAGGAGGATTATCACCTCTTATAGCTCTGGAGACAAAGAAGAGCCAGGTCAGGAAAAGGTCCTCCATGGGCACAAAATTCTGCAGGACTAACGCTGTCTACAGGAAATTAGGATTTTGTTGACACTTGTTTTTGCTTATGTTCTTTTTTGTTTCTGGGTGCCCTTGCAGGAAACAACGGGGACACAGCACAGCCTTAAATTCCCCTCCCAACACACGGGTGCACATGTACACACTCCTCTCCTTCCCCACAGTGCAGACCAGGACATGAAATTACTGATAAAGAACAACCTGAACTGCGGAGTTGGTGCTCCTGCCTGGTATTGCCATGAGACAGGCCTCAGGTCCAGGTCACCCCAGATGCCCTCCCTACTGCCACACACAGTCCCTCTCCCTGTGCAAGGAAACCTGCCCATGCAGGCCAGAGAGCTGCAGCAGCAACGAGGCAGCCTGTACTTAAACAGGACACAATGGTTCTTGCATCGCATTGCTGCAGTAGCAAAGAAACAGCTTGAGCCCAAAGGCTTTTAACCCAAACAGATTTCAACATCGATCTGTGGGAAACGGGCTGACTTCAGGAACACAAAGCAACACAAGAACACCCTGCAGACTACTCTTTACCCTTGCAAAGGTGCAAAGCCACTTACCGCTGGCAGCTGGACACAGTTGGAACTGACATCGTATTCAATATATGCCACTTCTGTCCCTTCTTCTGACTTGCCATCTCTCATGTAGCAAACATCCCTAGTCCAGTTGGTCAGGCGATCCACCTCCTCCATCGCATAGACGCAGAGCGCAGACTCCTCGCTCAGTTTGCCAGAAGAAGCCTGCCAGGCAGAGAAGGCTGCAAACAGCACTTCTCCCTCGGTGTCCAGCTGCCCCTGGGCCAGGCCTTCTCCTGGCCGGGTGACATAGGCTGCTTGCAGGAGGCTGTATGTATTGGATTTGCTCTGGCAGAGCAGAGGTAACTCCACATACGAGTAATAATGAGAGTCATCCAGGCAGATTCGCGAGATGTAGGTCTTGTACTCACGTGATTGAGACTTCAGGTCCCGACGGTAGAATAGGAAATAGACACTTGAGCGATAGGTGAAGGATTTAATGAAATGGTGGTTGTACTCGGAGAGCCGGCCCACAGCCAGTTTTGCTGTTTCTTCATAGGAGAAAATGGAGTGAGAATCTGTCGCTTGAACATCCCCTCCGTGGGCTCTGAGATTTCGGGTAGTGATGGGAGGAATCCCTCCTCCAACTCCTCGGCTAGTGTACCCCCGTCCCACAAACAGCAGAGGGACCTCATCCTTTGAGTAGGCTATGAGTCCCACAGTGGTGATATTGGGGTCATTGGCAGCAACGTACTGAGTGTCACCAGGGCTCTCTGGTCGGAAGAGGACGTGGTCGATGGACGTGAGGCTCCTCTTCTCACAGATTCCCTGGTGCACGCTGCCACACACAATGAGCTCCTTCTGCACCGTGTTCACCAGCAGCAGCTTGTTGTGATTGTCGGTGTGGTGTGCCTGAGGGCACTCCAGCTTTGAGACCGGCGGGAGGCAATCTTTACTGTCCAGAACTGGCCCAGTCTGAACCATGTTCTTCATCAGCAGGTCAGATGTCAGCTGAAAGAGAAAGTTGGTGGCCCCCAGGTAAATGGTCCCAGATTCCAAGTCCATAGACAGGTGGAGGAATTTTGTAGCGTTGTGCGAGAACGCGACATACTGCAGTCCCCGTGGAATTGCTGCTCCCAAGAAACAGAGAACAGGAAGGAGGAACGTTCCCAGAGGCATGGTAAACACTCTGCAAGAGAGGAAAGGCTGTTATAACTCCTCAGAAACCAGGAGTGAAGATTAACACTCAAAGTCCTTCAATAGCACTCTTACTATGAGAGGTTGGCAAAGAGGACAGGAATAACCATAAAAAGCAGAGAGCTAGACACAAAGAGCCGACACAGGACATTTGCAGAACAGCAGCAGAAAGGCCCACAGGAGTATCAGAGACTTTATTCAATCATCTCCACACCAAGACGACAGGCACAGCATCCTCAGGAGAAGCTGCAATACTGTAAGTAATGTTCTTGGGGGCTTTCCCAGAGACTGCTGGGTGGTACTAGGGAAAGCCTCTCTTAATAAGCCAGGACTTGTACTAAACTTGCTGAATAAACAGTCCAAAGCACAGATTCATCAATTCAGGGACACAACCTAAGGAGAAAGGTCCTACCCATGCTGTGACAAAAGGCACTTCAAACGTTGAAGCTGATCACTGTTCTTGTAATATCAGAAAAAGCCATGTTTAACCCAACGCCTGCCCCCCTCTTTCCTATGATGCTATATTGGAAGTTCTCCAGGACACGACCACATTCCTATAGCAGCCAGCATGCTGCATGCACCGTTAATGAGCATCATCGCAGCAAAACAAACCACTGTCCAAGACAAACACAACCTACTGGACCATTGTTTAAATAAACTGTAGCTGGAATCCAATTCAGAGCAAACTAATAACTACTTTGCTCTGTATTTGATCTAGATATCATAATTAATCCTTCTCTTATCACTTACGGCTATCAACAGCCTCCTTTGGGTCTAAGGCTCTTCCACTGGTGCTTCAGAAGAAACCTTCCCATGCCATCTCTGCCATTGAGTATCACCCACCCAAAGCAGGACCCAGGTGCCAGGATAAGGCCTCCAGGGTGTCAGTCACAGCAGCTCCCAGCTACCCCCCTGGAGCCCCCAGCCTGCCCCCAGCCCTGCCAAGCCAGCCCCTGTGGGCCCCCATCTCCTTGGACAGTTACATGGCACATCAAGGCAAGGGGGAAGCCACTTTACCCTGCTCACTTGTTACTGCACTCCCTGGGGCAGAAGTCCCTTGCTGGCACTCACGTCTGTCTCCACAGCATCTCTACCAGTACTATAAAAGGCAATTTAAACATGCCTGCTCTGTGGACAACGCTCCATTCCTTCCCTGTCCCATGCCTCAAAATGCAGGCAAGGCCAGATGAGGTGGGTGTTAGACAGACCCAGGGAATCATCAAACCTGTTCTGCTCCTGTCCAGAGGATCCTTAGATCAACCCCTCTTGAAATCTACCATGACCCACCCAAGCCATGCCACAGATGGGAACAACTGTCCTGAACAGCATGGGGAATCCCACAGCATGGTGGAAGTGTGGTAATAAGCACCTGCAATATTTAGATTAATGCTTTCCTCATGGAGACAGGGCAGCAGCTGCAAGTACTCATAATTTACTATGAGTACCACCTTATTTGAATTGAGAAGTAGGTGGTGATGCAGCTGTGAATCTATTCCTTGTCCCCCCTCCCTCCCTCTTACAGACGAGGTATCAAAGCTTTATACAGCTACACAGATGCCAAGCTGGGCCAGAGGCTCAACAGAGCTGATGGGTACAGCATCTCTTCCAGAACCGGCCTGTAATCTGCTGTGCTCATTTTGGCAACTCAGCTCCTCAGGGGTGATACTAATTTTGTAGTTAAAGCTAAGAAAACTATCATCACTTCCCCCCTCCAGCATCATCCCTCTTGGATCTTCTTGGTAAGCTCTAAGTGCTATTAGCCCCAAAGTGCTGAGAGCACAGAGGTGGAGAAAGATCTGCAGCATTTCAAGAGAAGACTACCCCAGCATTCAGTGCAGGACTTAACCAACGCAGGTCACAAACTTCTCACCACACAAACTGTGTCTTGCACTCGTTCTGTACAACATCCAGCACACAGCGTGCAGAAAACACAGTAGCAATGGTGAGAACAATAACTGTAAGCCTCTAGATCCACCTTTTATTTTGCTGCTATTGCAAAAACACCCCACAAAAGTCTGCTTTCCAGCTCCTTTGTCAGTAAAACTGGCATCTTTGCTCTACCAAAAGACCAGTTGAGAGGATTAGTCTACTTGTGAAATCCAGCGGATGGAAGGTATTATAAATACAACACATTATTAAATATAGGCTTTGTGAAGCTCTGGAAAAGCTCCACTTCACATGGTTATTGTAGGTAAGTAGGTAGTACTGTCAGGATATACCCGGACGCAAGAATGCTGGCTCCAGGCTGGCAGCTTTCCCCCAGAGCACAGAGCTGCCAATTCACATTGCACCAGCACTGCGTTTAGGTTACATGCACACTAGGGCTTTTGTTTGCCCTGATAATGGACACTTCGTGTTTTCTGCTCTCGGTGCTAAGAACACACTCTGCGCTTCAGCCAGATTTGCAAACAGTGGTGAACCAGACTGGGAGCCTCCTTCCAGGGTGGTGAGAGTGCAGCAGCTGACAGAAGTCCTCATCACGCGGGGGATATTACCTGTGAAGCCTGATGAGAGGTATTTATAAAGCCAGCAAGTGGATACATGTAGGCTGAAGGACGGAGCTCTAACTTGACTCTATCACCTCGGGTTTACATCAGCAGAGCATATCTTACCCCAACTCCAACATGAGAGGGTTTTTTTTTTTAATACGTTCTCACCACTTTTATTGGAGAAAACTTTATTCAAGAAACTCCTTAACCACATAACCAGCTTGGTACCTCTGCACTGCTGTCATGCAGACGTCGCAATGGCTTGTTGTACAACTCTCTCTGGAGTGTCCTCAGTTTCAAAGCTTAAAATGCCTGCCAACAAAACAGTAGGCTGATGACCATCCAACAGCAGGAGCTTGACTACATCATGACAGAGCCACACTAGATGGAGAAGAGTGTCTTTGATCTGGAAGCAGCTGAGGATCACAAGACACACTACACCACTTAGAGGACTCTCTAATCTTCTTTCTAGCTAATGCAAGACTCTGCTCTGTCCACCACATACCATCACTGACAACTGCCGGAGCAGAACTAACACTTATACATGCTACCAGTACTTGAACTCAAAACCCAGCGCATGACACCAGTCTAGAAACACAGATCTTTCTACAAGCTCTTTGATCTGTTCGATCTATAGTTGAATCTATCCCTAACATTCACTGAAAGCATTTTGCCTGTTGGAGCACCTGTACCAGAAAGAGATGGAAAAGCAACCAGCCCTTCATTCCAGCAGACCATAATCAAAAGCAGATCTTGCTGTAGTCAAAGCTCTGACTTGAAGCTATTCTTTCACTCACCAATATCCCCCTAGAAGTCACTTTGTCAAGAGCTATTCCTCAAAGGTGTTCCAGTAAGAAACTACTATCCAGTCCTCATGACTGGGAGAACAGAGGGCAGCTGAGAAGACAAAAAAAAAAAAAAAAGGTAGCACAGCATGTTCTGTAAGCTAGTTCTAATCGCTCTGTGCTGAGGATAGTGCTCTTGTCGCTCTTTGCTGAAAAGCCATTAGCAAACGAACTTTTATTTATTGCTAGGTGAGCAAGCATACATTAGAAATGAGCACCAGCATGTGACTATTGGTAGCTAGAAGCATTTGCATCCTATGTGAAAATTGAGAGGGAAAAAAGCCAGCAGTGTCTTTTGATTCAATTTTCCAAGTTGTTTCTCAAGTATGGGCATCACTGCCTTTTTTATTCTTGCTCTTCAGTTAAACCCATCACAACCTCTCCGGGAGGACAGGAAGGAGGAGGATAACCTACATTTAAATCTGATGGTTTCATGACAGGCTACGCTACTGAGCTCTTCATGGATTTACTGAACCGTTCTGCTTCCTGTGCTCGCTCCTAGTGTAGAACACAGCTGTTACAGACAGATTGCACTAAAGTGTGTAGCCTTTAATTAATTCTGAAGGCAATTGCCAAGGCTTAAAGATTCTTTTCAAATATTCCATTTTTTTGATGAATTCCCATTAAATAGGAAACTGCTCCAGACAATACTCTGAACATTGCCTCTAACGCACTGTAAAATATTAATATCCAAATGATACTTCTGAGTTTCACTTATTTAATCTGGATCACAACAGAAGGGCTAGAGGATTAGTCAGTTCTGCCACAGAATATTTATATCACATCCACAAAACAACAACCAATAACGTGGAAGCAATGGCACTATTTTCTTACTCGGAATTGGAAATAAGACCGTATTTCTGTAGCACTATTTTTACCTCTCTGACCTCACGTATCCCTCTCAGAGACTTTACTCATTTATTAAAGAAACAGACCCAGAACTCATTTGGAGACATTTTAACAGCATATCAACCCGTAAAGATTATTTCAATCCTCACAGATTATTTCCCTAATGCCACATTTTATCCTCCAAACATGGAGAGAGGTCAGATAATGTTCCAACTTCTAGGCTAGATTCCGTACTCAACACCAATCCTAGCAGAATTATCCTTGGAAAAAAGCAGGTCCCTAAAATTTGCACCTGCAATTTCCACTGTATCATTTGCAGAGCCAACCCACAAGAGGACAGAAAGATTTAAGAATTAAAAGCATAATTCTTCCAGCTGCACGACAACCCTTGTGCTCCAGCACATTCAAATCACCCAGCAGTAGGAAGACGACCACTGCTGTGTTTTCTGCACAAAAGCCCTGAATTACAGCCCCCTTCTAAGCTTCATATGCTCAACAGAGACTTGCTGTTTTCTGCTGTGAAAGACGACATTCCCATTAAATAAATAAACCTTTTTTTGAGTCTTATTTACTACTACCAGGCCAGTTCCCTGCTCTGCTGCTTAAGAACACTTGCAGCAAGAAGCTCTGGCAGAGATGAACACAAACCTCTCTTTTCCAAACAAAATTAACCCCAGGAGAATCCCAAGTCCAAGTCATCCTGTCAGAGCAGGACTGACACAGACAAGGGAGCTCTGTTATACTAGATGTGAGTAATGCCAAAGCTGAGGTCAAAATAACTTAAAAAAAACCCTCAAACCTCTAAAGACAAAATATCAAATCTCAAACAGTGAGGGAAAGTGGCAGAAAACCTGTGCTTTCAGGCTACAGAATTAACAGCATTATCACATAAACACTTGGGAAAATTATGTTTTCTAAACCCTTGATAGTTACTGCTGACCATTACAACGTACTTCACTGGAAGGGGGTCGAAGAAATTATACTAAACCAATGTTGCACAAAATATTTTGTCAATTTTATGATACTATTGCCATTTTAATGATGCTTGTGCATTGTTAGTGTGCTTTGGAAAAACTGTAGAAAGTGCTTCTACACCCCTGAACCTACCTAAACATTAATTATAGCCATACTGGAATTAATTGATGGTAGTGGACAGGTATTTCCCCTGAACAGGTCTAACACAACCAACCTTTTCTCTTGCACACATGAAAATACGTTATAAACAATAGTTTAAGCTTCCAGTGCAAATGGTTAATGAGTTAATGATTAATACGATGTCAAATAGTGAACTTTTTATAAATCAAGACAAACTACACAAACATTTACAAGGAATACAAAGCAACCACAAGCTGCTTGCTCTTAAAAGAAGCTTTCTTCATAGATATCCTGTCATTGTGAATTGAGGATTGACTTTTCACTTTACCATCCTCTCTAACACTAACAAAATGTGAACTCAAGTACCACGTTGGATATACATTTTTAAAAGGGCAAATCAAGTCAGCTGTTAGTTTCTCAGTATCTTAACACAACCAAAGGATAACTTTCTACCAGAGTTATACATCTGAAGATTAGAGTCCTTCAGGATCTGCTCCAACTTTCTGCATAATCAAGCCACAGAACACCACTAAGCAATCTCTTTTTCTAGCCCACGAGCTCCTGACTGAAGTCTCCCAATGAAAGCATAATTTTTGTTTAGGCTCCACAGAAAGTACCACTTTAACCCAGCAAGCTGATCCCTGAGGGTTATTTACCCCAAGTCATTTTGTCTAGCTTTGCTTGTCACAGGATCTCCCAAGTCAAAGAAGCTTCTAGTTGCTTTTTTCATGAACAGTGTGAAAACTAATCCTTCTTTCTAATCCTCCTTGGGCAAGAAGATAACGACAGCTATTCTAGCTCAGACAGAGGTCCACCTACACAGAAACCCTGGCTCCTGCAATAGACAATAATGACTAGGAAGTAGTATAAGGGCAGACAAGCATACGGCAATCCTTCCCCTATGCATCCCGCCAGCTCTGGGCCTTCCCGAATCGCAGATTGCAGCCATGTGTAATCCTCTGGATGGATACATTAGGTGGTCTGAGCTTCTTCAGTCAGAAATAATCAATTTTTCTTGTAGCTCTCTGAGCCCTTGTCAGTTTGTCAGCATCCTTTCTTTAAGGCCCTTGACCTGGACAGGCTATCCCTTTGGCTTTCTAATGCTGCACACAGAGCAAATGTTACTTTCTCCAGTTCAGCCCACCAGCCCTCCACTTTCCTGCCCAAAAACCTCTTGCTCTTCTAGCTGCCACATCAACTGTTAAGTTTATATCCAGTCAAATACCATCAGTGATTCAAATATTCTTCCAGGCAACTCATTAAGAAAAAAAAAAAAAAAAAGAAAAAAGATCCCGTTCTCTAGCCTTTAGTGTGTACAGTGCATCCAGAGAGCCTAGACAGGTTTAATCCAGCTGTAATAAAACCCTGCTGGGAAAGCAGAGCTCCCTAAAGTTATCCATCCAATTCACCCTGCTGAGCAAATCCACCGTTACCCATCCAATTCACCCTGCTGAGCAAATCCACTGTTTCTACACAAATCTACATAGATCTAAGCCCATCACTCCCCATAGAAACAAATTTGCTTCCAAAAGTGCAAGAACCCAATTGTTGACCAAAATACAGACTAATATTGGAGCACAGAGAAATCCCTGCAGTACCCAGGAAATTCCAAGAGCATATTTCCCATTTCCAGTTCACTGAGATCCAAGAATCAGTTTTTGATCTGTTTCATATGAACTAACTGATTTTAAAAGAACTGTCAGATAAGGCTCTTAACAAAAAATAAGCTATTGTGGAATTAAAGTTACAGTCCCTATCATGATTTAATAAGTAGTTAAAAGACAGGAAACCAGAAGAGTTTCCCCATCAGAGGAAGATTTTTAGTGAGATCTGCCAAGAATCTGTTCTGCAACCTGAGCCATTCAATATGTTCACGTTAAGATCTATGAAGAGGAATATGTATAAAAGTAGCAAATTTTATTATTCAAAAAAATTGTTCATCACAATCAAATTCAGAAGAGACTGCAAAAAGTAACAGAACTCATGCGTTCCTAAGTAACTACACAATATCTTAGATCCTGCACGAGGGTTGGGGCAATCCCGAGCACAAATACAGGCTGGGCTGAGAATGGATTGAGCACAGCCCCGAGAAGGACTTGGGGGTGTTGGTTGATGGGAAGCTCACCACAGCCCAGCAATGTGCACTTGCAGCCCAGAAAGCCAACTGTATCCTGGACTGCGTCAAAAGAAGTGTGACCAGCAGGCTGAGGGAGGTGATTCTCCTCCTCTGTTCCACTCCTGTGAGACCCCACCTTATAGTACTGCATCCAGCTCTGGGGCTGCCAACGTACAAAGGACATGGACCTCTTGGTCCATGCTCTGGACTCTGGAGCGAGTCCAGAGGAGGGCCATGAAGATGACTGCAGGGCTGAAGCACCTCTCCTACAAGAACAGGCTGAGAGAGTTCGGTTGTTCAGCCTGAAGAAGAGAAGGCTCTGGAGAGACCTTACAGCAGCCTTCCAGTACCTGCAGGAGGCCTACAAGAAAGCTGGAGAGGGACTTTCTACAGAGGCATGTAGTGATAGGGCAAGGGGTAATGGCTTTAAACTGAAAGAGGGTAGTTTTAGATAAGATACAAGGGAGAAATTCTTCACTCTGAGGGTAGTGAGGCACTGAAACCGGTTGCCCAGAGAAACTGTGGATGGCCCATCCCTGGAAGTGTTCCAAGCCAGGTTGGATGGGGCTTTGAGCAACCCAGTCTAGTGGAAGGTGTCCCTGCCCATGGCAGAGGGGTTGGAACTAGATGGTCCTGAAGGTCCCTTCCAACCCAAACCATTCTACGATTCTGTGTCAATAAATAGCAAAATCAACACAAAATAGTCTAATTACATAAACACAACAGGATCCAAATTAGCCATTACCCCTCAGGAAAACTTTGGAAACTAGGTATGCCAGTTCACTATTTAGTATCAAGCAAAAACGCAAATATAACCTTTGGAGTGATTAGGAAAGAAAACATGCATCACCATTGTGTTGTTGAATGCTGCAGGCAGTTCTGATTCCCACATCTGAAAAAGGAGACAGAATGACAAAAAGGACAACAAAGATGATCAAAAGCATGGAACAGCTTCCATATAAGGAGAGGTTGAGCAGAGTAGGACTTTGGATGGACACAGAAGCAACCAGGGGGAAGATACGGAAAGTTTAGGAGACCTGAAAGATGACATAGTGTCAAGATGAAAAACATGGAATAATCGACCACCATGTCTTACAATGCAGAAACAAGAGAGCACCCACTGAAGTTACAGACAACTTTTCTAAGCCCGTTCAAGGATATCATCACTGGATGTAAAATATTTTAAATAACATTCAAAATGCATAATTAAATTGTAGAGCTCATTGCTGTAGGATGTCATGGAGACTAGAAACATAAACATGTTAGAAGAGGGATTATATAAATTAAAGGGGAAAAGATGTAGTCAAGATCAGATGATTAGATACAACTCCTGGCCAAGGAGGGCCCTAAACTGATGATGGTCATAAGCTGGGAGTCAAACAAGGGAGTGAGAAAGAAAAAACCAAAATAAACTCACCATATTATACATGCCCTGTTTCTTACAGCCCTCATTAAGCATCTACTTCTGGATCTTGTCAAAGACAGGAACTGAGCTACACAGAGCTTTGCAACTTGCCCCAGGATGACACTTCTATTTAAACTTCTTATTTTATAGTATACTTACAGATTTTATTTATTTTTAAATATTAAGAATGTAACTTTAGCCCTGCCTAACTGCATAGTTAGGAAGCTGGAAACCTAACCTCATTGACTATTTCTAAAGGCATTATCTACCATATTAACATTTAGATACCATCTAACTGAATCCTGACAGCGCAGCAGAAAAGTTAATGTACGACACAGCAGCAAAGCAAGCAAGCATCACTCTCAGCAGACTGGGCAACTGAAGCAAAGGCCAGAGCCACGGTGCACAGAAGTGGCTTCCAGGAACAGCTCTTCCCTGCCTGCTAAATGTTTGATGGAAACTTCTCACTCAGATGCCGACTGAACAAAACAGATAACGTGTGTTTGCCGTACGTACAGCTAAGCACTGGGTAGCATTCAACAGGACTGCTATTGCTAAAAGTAGGTCAGGACTGTCTGTTCTAACCAAGGAGAAAGTAAAGCTAAAGCACACCAGACTATTTGGCCAGGTATTACAGAAAACCTTCATCTGGGATTTCATCACTACTTCAAACAGACGTGATTCATATTTTACCAGCCTCCACCTCAAACAAGGCACGCCTTCCCAACCACACTGCCCTCCCTATCATTAGGGGCACCTCTCCCCAGCCTCAGCCAGGATCCTCCTGTTCTCAGCTTTGGTTCCACAGACTATGAAAGCCAGAGTCCTGCTACACTAGCTGCCTTGGCTATTTTGTATTGATTTCTATAATGCAGAAATGCCCAACCATTTTGTCCAGAAACAGTCAGGACAGCAAACAATCTTCTCTATGTAATCGCTTCTGCCTTAGAGTCTGTTTTCTTTGGCGAGGTGCCCTCCAGAAGGAGGGAGAGACCTCCTGCAACCAGCACATGCTTCCCAGAGGACAGCACCGTGACCCCTAACAAAGCTCTCACGTCCCAGAGGCAAAGGCCACACTCCCAAGGCAAGTCCTTTTGCATCTAGCCTGGCCTTGGAGAAACAGAGCAAGAGGAAAGGAGCTTCAAATGTCCTGTGAAACTCCTGTGAAAGGAAGCCAGTCCTACACTTGCACCCCAAGAGGAAACCATGGTCTCCATGCCAGCATCAGCCCTGCAGGATTGCATAGTGGAAGAGAGAACAGAGAGACCTACCACAAAAGGAGTTCACGCTAGCAGTGTTACAGACCACAAGCAGACACACAAGGACCGCATCCTGAGCTCCACCACCCAGTTGTCAGGATGCAAATCAGAACCATTAAACACTGGAGACTGCCCTGAATAAATCCTTTCGCTCTGCAGACACTGAGCAGCACAGGGTGCCCTGGCCTGTTAAAGAACAGCATTTCCTCAGCACCCCAGAAGTCTTCAATTTTAGCAGCCCAACAGCTTTATAAAGAATTAATACACCCTAGGTGGACAGAAAGGAATTCTTCTCCTTCGAGTTCTCCTTCATTTCAAATAAAATTCACCTTTCTGCCCTCCCCAGTAATCTTCTGAGGACCATACAGCCTGACAGCAGTTTGACAGTCTTCCCCTATCGCTCCAACAGTGTCAGCAGTTCTGGCCACAGCCATGAACACAGGCAGTAACATGCAAATAAATTTAATGCAATGCAACCACATGAATAGCATCTATCCCCTCCCACCCAGAAGAGACAGCAAAATCAACAGAATTCCACATCACTACCACAATCTGCTTGTGGTTTGCCTGCAAACCAAGTTGGGGGATATTCTATCTTGTATTACTCAACTCATTTTTAAAGCATTATCAGAAATGAAGCTTTGATCAATTAATCTTCCATAAATTAGTGCCTAAGCCTGGAAGGCTATTAGTAGTCAGCTACAAACTATTAGGTTGGATATTCTGGTAATTAGGTTACACAGGTCTGCTAGATAATGATCCAAGTTGAGGTGGCCAGACATTTTCTTCCACCTCTGCAAGCCAATACCAAGGCTTTCATAAGGCCAAGAACAGATAACAACACATCATGTTGTTCAGAAAGCCCGGGGACCTTCCCAAGTTGCTCATAACACGTATAAAGCACCATACCTGCCACTGCGCTACTGTAGAAGACTGAACAGGCTGGGTGTAGACTTGAGAGCCAGGATCAACTTCACACCCGTCTCAACAGCCCTGAGCAATGACCCTCAGGCTGGGATCTTTGATATCCAGTGCTTCCAAAGGTAGACCAACATAGAATGGTGGCACAGGAACCATCCATGAAGGGGTCTCAAGGTGCACGTGGTCGAGGAGCCACAGGCTGGCAGCAGCGATGCAGCATACCCTTCCACCCTACAATCACAGCCCTCCATCCCAGACATTGTCCACACTTGGAAGTTCTTGTTTCAAGGATAAAATTCCGAGCACCGGACTGCATACGGATAGGGGTGGGAGGACTAATACTGTGCATGGACCATCAGGCAATGCTCTTCATTCACACCACTGTGGGCCCACAATCTGGAGGAGTGAAAAATGAGCAACGTGAAAATTAAGTGGCAAAGGAAGAATAAACTAGGACACCGCAAGATTTGGTACTTGGAGAAATAAACCATCTGGAGCAAGAGTTCTCCAGTCACTTTCTTAACAGGCAGACATCTAGTCACACCTTGTCCAGAACAAGGAATTTTATTACAAGACAAAATTCACTATAAGAAATATTAACAGCATCAAGTGGCTTTGCAACATGAGCTTCTCTTCTTACTGTACACTCAGACTGAGGAAATCCTCACTTTTTTCTGGCAAAATATTTGAGCTCCTGCTCCTGAGAAAGCTTCTTTGGTGCTGTTCTAAAGGCACCAAGGTTCAGAACTAGCTACCTGTTCATGGCACCCATGAATTTTAAAGGTTTTTCAGTTGAGGCCGTTCTCCATCTGGTTTGCTACCCTCCTACCTTCACAGTCTGACAGCCACTGGCTGGGGGGGGCCGCCACTGGGCAGGACCGACTGGCTCTTCCCTTGCCTCTCAGGGAAGCCGAGACCTTCACCCTAGGGCCACAGAGATGCACTAACAGGTCTGCTGCATAAACTGCATTTC
>NW_009258661.1:4716319-4718153 GCF_000687185.1 Egretta garzetta
CAGGAATGTCAGCCAGTAAAACTGGCTGACTGTTGGCATTTCAAGAGAATGCTACTTTGCCAGGGTCACCCCTGGGCAAAAGTGCCCAGGAGACAGGAAAACCAGATTTACGATAGTTTGTTAGGAACAGCACTGAGAGTTCTACATCTGAGTGGCTGCTCTTCTGCTGGAAGAAGAGCAGAGAGGCTGGTAAGGGGAACAAGGAAAAGGTATGCACATCCACGCTGAAAGGATAAACCATAGCCTGTGGTCAGCACAGTTCTGTTTGCAGACTGTCGCAGTTCTAGGCACCCTTCCTCTCTCATTTTAAGCTATATACTCCACATGGCAGGGACTGTGCCTTCCTCTGGGAAACTGTTCAACTCTGCCACAACATAGGTAACTAATCGAAACCCCACAAAAATGTGGCTCAGGCAGCACTCTTCAGACATATACGTGGACCAAACTGAACAAATCGGCCACCTAACGTCAACCTAGGAGGCCACGCTGGAGCTCTCACAAGTTTAGCATGATAAAAATAATTTAAATTAAACCTTCTCAGGGCTTAGTGGGAAATACACTGTTTGAAATCATGGACTAGCTAGAAATAGAAAAGATCAAACAGGCTAAAGATGGGTTCAAACTAAATCTAACCTGGACAGACTATCTGGGGAATGGCAGACAGGTCCAGCACTCCCAGGAACAGGCTGAGAGAGAATCACTGCTGGAACAAAAAACTGATTAAAACAATAATTGATATATTGAGAGTGAAAGAGGAAGGATGCTCTCTAAACAGTGCAATAACTGAGCTCATTGTTACTCTGCAATGACGAGACTTCTGGTTTGGGATAGAGACTTCTTCCTGCATTGAAGAGCTGACTAAATAGGTGCAACACATCAAGAAGATGGGGAAGAGCCAACAGGAAGGCAACTTAAGCCCACTCCACCTAGTCCCAGTCTTCCCCAACACCACCCTTGTCCTAACCCTGTATGTGCTCCGCCTGGCTTCTTGTCTCAGCCCCAGGCCCATCCGCACTCCCCGTAGCTGTGATCTGAGCATGCGACCTCTCAGCCAGCCTGTGAAGTGACTCGCACTCCAGAACATGAGATGCAGGCAAGTCAGTTTCTGTATCCTTGCAAAGGGACTATAGTTTCCCAAAATACATCAACTCAGTTGTCTTCAGCCATAAGAGCAAGCCTCCAAGAATATAAGTCATCTTAGTTCTGCTACCGGTCAACTTTCCCTAGCTGTTCCCCAAGGACCACAGCAGCAAAGTCAGCCCACAAAATACAAAAAAAAAGGGACACTACCTAACAGCAGAGACCATGTCCCTAGGGACAGAAAGACAGACAGCCTGACATTGTTCTCTTCCTTCTGAAAGAGAAAGAAAAAGTTCAAAGGAACAACTAGGGCTATTCTGTACTATGCCCTCTGCAGATTTGGGTAAGCATCTAAAACCAAGTGCAAGACCAGACTTTCAAGGGTGAAGCATCTAGAAGTGAGCCCTATTTTTGAGTTATTTTTAAATGTTTAGACAGGACCTAAAATAAGACCAGTGTTTTGAGTACTTCAGAAGAGTATGAACCTCACGTAGGCCATGACATTTTTAGTTTGAAAATGCTTTGGAACAGGGATTGTACTGTTTATACATCTGCTTATCACCCATTTTAGCTCAAATGAAGTTACAGTCCATTAGCAGGCAAGAAACACTCTTTTAAAGGGGGGAAATTCACACAAATAAGATTCAGGCTATGAGCAGTAAGACGGTCTCTATAACTCAGTAAAACACATACCAACTCAGAGGAACAGTATATGCCACAGAGAAAGGGAGAAAGTCAGCTTCTCTGCTTTGCA
>NW_009258661.1:4718204-4744623 GCF_000687185.1 Egretta garzetta
TCAAACTCAAGTCAACAGTCTGCAGACTCCAACAGCCCACAGGCAATGCCTTAAGCAAGTAAGAGGTGCACGCAGTACATCACAAGCAGCACAGAACCAACCTAGAACGCAAGCTGTGCCAATCTCAGTTTTCACAGGATTTATTTGTACCCTCCCCCCAACTCCATGCTGACAAACCACATTGCAGTTGTCTGGCTCTGGCGATGGCCTGAAACATAAGTACGAAGTAAGCACATAGTACCACTTTACCTCCCCAAATACTCTCCCAGGCTTCAACAATGTGCAGCTCAGGGATTTCTTGGGATAGAGGTGGTTTCTATGCATTTAGTAACCTTCAATGGCTCCTTCTTCTACAGAGCTGCCCTGTGTCCTCAAATACACACAGATGTTTGGCATTCACAACATCCTGTGGCAAGAAGCTTCCCAGGTTAACTGCACACATCAAGGACTAAGTCGTCATTTGTTTTTAAGCTTACTACATGCTGGCTCCATTCAATACCTATTCATACTTGTAATGGAAGAGGCAAAAAAAGGTTGCTCCCCCTCCAACCTTTCCATTGCCATTCGGGATTCGAAGATAACTATCACTCACCACTTTTCAGGTGGAAGAGTCCTGGTTTATTCAGTTGCTCAATGGCAGTGTCAGGTTAACGGTTGGACTTCATGATCTTCTTAAAGGTCTTTTCTAACCTAAATGATTCTATGATTCTCTTTGTATGGAAGGTAATCCTCACCTCTGGTCACTGTTGCTGCTGTTCCATTTCTAATAACTGAAGATACCTTTCTTAAGATGCAATGGTTTTCCTAAAGCTGTAGAAAACTGAACTTCCATAAGAGCTGGAGAAACTAGTGTGCTGGTTATTGAATACAGCAGGGATTCCAAACTGCTATAGTGAATTGCTAGTCAGTTAGTTCTCAAAATATTCAGCCTGATTTCTTAAACTGAGTTTGCTCAAACACAAGTTTACTTTCAAGCCACAGCATCCAGCTACACCTTCTTCCTTCGGAAAAGGGCGTATTTTTCAAAAACCTTCTCTCCCTGTTAGTACTATGAAAATACAAATTACCTTATACTTGATTTAGCCCGCCCTGATGAAGGATATATTCCTTATGACAAAGGTTGCACATGAGAGCTTTACTCTATCATGTGTTCTTTATGAACATTTCAATCCATTTTTTTTTTCCTCAAGTATGGGCACAGTATTTAGTGATTTCCCAATGCTACAGAAAACATCATCTTTAGTGGACCATGTTCTCCTGAAGAGTCATATAAGAATATTTGGGTTTGGAAACTGTTTTTATCATGACTCCCTCAAAATCCTTAATGATTTCTTCCACAAATGCAGTGATCCTAATTGCTTCCTACATTCTTGACTACCAGATATAGGACTTCACTATTTATACACGCTTAGCTCACTAAGCAACCTAAATTTTCCTGTCAGGCTGAAATACCTGGCTTTTCTCTGTCCTTTGCCAGTTTCACTATTTAGAGGCAAACAAGCATTTTTTTAAAGATGCAGAGATGTAGAAGTATAACTGGAATTAAAAAAAAAAAAGAAGTGAGGCCACTAAAACTCAACAGAGTTCAAGAGAGGGCAGATATATTACCTAGAGTTACAATACTCAGTGCTAACAGCATTTTAAAAAATATAACCCTACCTCAAAATTTAGGGCTTTGAACCATTCTCTAAGGGTTAGAAAGAACACCTCACTCCACAAACGGCTTGTAACTGGTCCTGACCAAAGGGGAGAACCCTCCTCTCAAGCCAAAATGTAGAAACAGATTTGGAATTTTATTCTTCACCTCACTGTCATTATCCGTAGATCTGCATTATTTTTCCACTGAGCGAAGCTCACATACTACCAGAACAAGAAATCTAGTTGTTACAAGGTTAAACAATTAAACAAATGGAACATCCATATCTGGTGAAGAAGAGCTCAGCATGCAGTGGGAGACATCTCAGAAACAGAATTGCAAGACAACAAGATTCAAGGCAGGAAAGCCATTTGGACTAGTCTTTCATCGAAATACCACATTTGGAACTGGAGCTGGAGTTTGAGGTAGCTATGCAGAGGCTTTACATCACATATGAGGGAAGTACATGGCCCCAGGTCTAGAAATACCCAAACCCCTGACTACTCTGCAGAGAGCACATTATACAGAACTGCTTTCCAGGCATAGGAAGCAATGAGATAAAAATGTCTACAGCTAAGACACAGTTTGGAAAAACGTGTCCTCCACCCCCTGAAGGTGAGGGTTTCTCCCAAAGAATTCTTGCCTTGCACACAGTTGTATGTCTATCTTTCTCTAAAAAAGAAAAAGTGGTGGTCCACAGAAAATAGGGCAGAAAATCAGCCCCTACACTGCTTAAAGAGGGAGAGAAGAGGAGGGAACAAGTAACACTCTCCTAGGTAACACCGAATTGCTACTCTGGCTGCACAAGAATGGAGTAGAGCGTGACTCAGATAATAACTGTAACTCACATTTCAGAAGTTAGTTTGTTCAGCCATGATCTTTTGCACTTAATGGTACTAAAAAGCATGTCCTCTAGTACACTTCTGCTGGAGCGTTTTTTCAATAGGATCTGGACAGAATCAGCTTGATATCTCAAGGAATACAATATACAGACCTCTATCCTCCTTATGGTCTTTTATTTTTTATGTACCCTGAAAGCATGGATCCAGAAGAGACTGGCCTGAACTCAAGTCATGTCAAGTACTTACTCCTTCCCTATTTCAAACACCTTTGATTTAGTGGTTTTACTTGAACCACCCAGAGCAATGCAAAGCTGAAGCAACCAGGCTCACCGATCTTTGTACATGTGTTATAGGTACTCAGGATTTATTCTTGGAGGCTCCAGATTGAAACAGGTTTTCTGAAAACTTATTCTTTATCATCCATGAGTTCAATCCAGGTCTACTACCAAACTGAAACCACAACGGCTGTACACACAGAAAAGTCTGGGCTAGGCATTGCTGTCTGACTTTGTTCATTGTTTTTACTTCTGTTGAGCCCTGCTGCTGCTACAGCTGCACATCCAACAAGAAGACATCCTTCTGATGAAGGGCTCCTGTACTCCCAGTGCTCTAATGCGATACTCATCTCTCCAGTGCAAGAGTCGGTGACTCATCTAAATCAGCACCTAGTGTCCAGGTGCCAGAGTTTCACTCCCCAACCCAAAGTTCATGCAGATCTGCAGATCTCCAGCAGCTCATTCAGTCTGGGATCTCTGCTGTACCGCCCTACATTTGATATTCAAATGCCTGTGTTCCACACATTCACTTACAGAGCGCTTCACCAGGCAAACAGAAATGGGAGTTGCAGCTATCCTGTTTAACAGGAAGCAGCCTGAAAGGAGAACTCAGTTTCAGGGAGACATTTCTTCAAGGTTCTAGAGCTGCCAACACCACAGAGCTCAGCCAGTATAAAGCAGCTCATCACACTCCATGGCAACTGACAGTCAGATACGAACATCACTCCTGCTCTAGGAGAACGTCTTCAGATTTGGCAACATTCGCTGGCCCACTTCTGGCCACAGATCACCATCAAAAAGTAGTGGGTTTGTTTTGTTTGTTTCTGTATGTAGGTTAAACTCATTCCCTTGTACAGAAGACTCAGTTTAAAAGTTATTTTTTACATTGCAACAGAAGTGGAAGTGCAGAACCAGAGGTGCCAAGAAGAATCTTGCAAAAGGTGTACAGTGGCCTGACTTACGCACTACTGCAACCACAGTTCCCAACCAGTCCCTCAAGAAAATGGGGGTGCAGCTGGGGAGGAGGACCAAGACAAAAATGACAAGCAAACAGACAGGCAACCTTTGGAGTAAATACATCTGTTTTACAGCAGAACTCTACAGATCAAAGCTTCTGTCGAATAGATGTCCTCTGTCCTACTCATATTCTCACATACAGCCACTCACTCCTTCCAGTAGATCACGTGCCTGATGAACCCACTCATCCAACTAATCACAGGTGGTACAGTTCATCAGGTGGGTTCGTTAGGCAGCAGCATCAAGGGGCTGCCCAGCATTACACCGACCACACAAACAGAAATGATCAGGAACACGGGGGAGCCCAGCGGGCTGCAGCAGCCCATGGGCGTCCCAGTGCTGACTCCCGGCGCATTTTGCTTACCATCTGGACTCTTGGGAACGCTGAGACACCTTCATTTCTCTTATTGAAGAGTGTGCCTCAAGCTGGAAAAAACAACATAACATGAAATGCAAAGACTATTTTTCCAATAAATTAAATCTCTGTTGCACTTGACTCCCGCTGTGGTTCCCTTCCCCCTGAGAAGGCAAGGTCTGGCCAGCTGCACAAAGTCCAGGCAACCCTGGGAAAACAATGGGATCTTTTTCTTGCCAGAACGAGCCTTCCCGTTCACCCTTCTAACCATGGCACAGAGGACACCCCCAGTGTGTCTGCAGGGGAGAGGAGTCTGTTGGCATAGCAACAGTACACCCTAACTCTCTGCTAATGAACAGGGATAAAATGTTTTGTTCTCATTAGGAAAAATACAGACACATTCCTGATTGGTGAGTAATGTCTCTGCCTCTGGGAGATTAGCTCAGAGCTGTGCAGCCTGAAACAGCCTCAATTCAGCCCACTGCCGTGCTTCCCTTGAACAGCCACTCTCCAAGGACCCCGCGTCTCTCAAGGGCAAGCCTACAGAGCCTTCTGTAGCACTTTGCCTTCAGGCCTGAGACAGCTCAAGGCAAGAATAATGAGAAGAGGCTTGACAGGAGCAAACCAGAACAGGCACAATGGGAACACACCCCCTGTCCCTGCAGGAGCACGGCAGCAAAGCCAGCTCTGGCTGGTGCAGGCGCTGCACCTGGGTCCCCAGCTACCGCCACAGCAGGCGAGAGTTTCTCTTTGTGCATCCACCGCAGGTCTGCCTCACACAGGGCTCGGATCAGACCAGGGCTCTGGCTCCCACTCCAGCTGCATTTCCCATTGCTGGGCAAGTAAATGGACAGAGGAAAGAGCTGCAGTATACTCAAAAGCAGAGCTCAGTGACCACTAAGTGTGGACAGCTGAACAAGGGCTGCTGCCTGCCAGTCTTTATTAGGATTTTGGCATCTAACAATCAGCAAGATCCACCAGGAGGAATCTCTATATGCTTTGGTGTTTGCAGAATATTTGCACAGACACTGCTGTTTCATCATCCATGTCTGTATCTAGGTGCTGATCCAGGCTACTCCCTTGGCCTTGCAAGAAGTAAAGCCTCTGCCCCGCACCGACAAAAACCCTGTCCCCTCCTGCCACAGGGACCAGCACAGCAAGTGGGAGGATCAGAGCATTTCAGCCTTCACAAAGAGGGTCTGGGACGGAAGCAAAGCCAAACACCCCACGCGCAAACAAAAATCCAGTCTCCAACCACACATTTGCCATGTTTTTTGGCATAATCTGGTCTGCACTGCACAAGCGCAGCCCAGCAGAATTCAAACAGTGGAACTGCACTTCGAGCTCATGGTACGCCTCTCCTTTATGCTACTACTGGGTCCCATTTACTCACATCAATTTGCCTTGAATTCAGGTGTTGAGAATAGGGACAATGTTTTAGTCCTCAGAGAGGACTTCAGAGAGTATTTCTAGGGGCTGAACAGGTACTCCTAACTCCCTTCTGCCTCTGCTGGAAAACTGGTGCTGGCCAGGATCAGTACCCCCATGCAGAGATACACACTTGGCTCCAAAGCAAACTGGGATGTGGCAGAGCCCTCTCCCAGCCCGCTGCACTGCTGAGGGAGAAATGGTGGGATATGGGCTCCAAGGCAGGCGCAGGCTGTGCTCCGAGCACCCGCTGACTCCCTTCCCCAGCCCCTCAGACTTTCACCTGCTCTTCCCCCTCTTCCTGCTCCTCAGGGCTTCAAACAGCCCAACTCAGCAGCTCAAAATGGTGCAGGAGGAGAAGGTGGAGTCAACATCAGGCTTTCCTAAGGGCCCTGCTATCTTACACCTTCGAGAAACTTGCACATCTTGTAGGGAATGATGCTCCTTCAAACGCTGCTGCTCTCATTCAGCCACAAAACCCGTATGTTAACCTGTGCTGTGATCTGCTTGTGGAGCTACCGGGACTTGATTTCTACTTTACATCCTTCCAGCTGAGAAGTAATTTATTTCAGTCCCCTAGGCAGGAACTTGAGTTCCCGCAAAGCCATCTCGGTCTGCCTCAGGGAGGGAAATAAACCCATGATCTTACCCAGCAGCCGGCCAAGCGTCGACAGACCCCAGCCTTGGACAGCAGCCCCTGTCCAGCCTGCGGTGAAGCTCAAATCCCTCCCAGCCCCACACAAGGCCAGAGGGGCCAGGGTGCTGCTTTCCATCCTCCGGGCATTTTACTTGTTCCAGGCGAGATCCCTCCCCCAGCCCTGGTCAGAAAGGAAAAGCCGTGGGAATGGAGCTCAACACCCCGAGGTAGGCTCACCCCCAGCCGACAAGGAGCGCTTAACTCCCTCCGTGCCGGCGGGCAGCCTTCCGCAGAGACCACCGCCACAGGGACGCTTTGCTGGCAGGCTCTCCAGCAAAGGGTTACAGCTCCAGGACTGGCCTCATCCTGCTCCCCAGGCCACTGCTTCCCCGTGTTGACAGGCGCTGCCCAGGGATCGGGCTGGCCTGCACCAGAGCCCGCAGTGCTGTGCCAGGAGCAGGAGGACAGCCGAGGGCAGACCTGCCACTCGCCCGCCACAGTCCCTCATGCTTTCCCAGGACGCCCATCGCTCCTGCTGCCCTACCTTTCAGTGTTTCCGTCCTCCACCAGCACACAGAGAGCAAGCCACGAGAGGAGAGAACTCTTTCCATCTTTCCACGCTCCCGGCAAGTCCCAAAGGCTTCCCACTTAACACAAAGATATCTTCATCATTGCATCAAAGCACGTTTTCTTCCTTTTGCTCCGCATGCTGCTGCACAAAAGCCATGCTGCTGTACAAAGCAGCCCTCACTCTGCGCAGAGCCTGCGGTCAGCAATCAGCCGGCATGTCAGGAGTTAAGTTAGCATTTCCATTCTCCTGACCTGCACCAACACTGGCTGAATATCGAGCTATTCTTTGCAGCTTGATAAAGCATGAGAAAGCTGAAGGCCTCACACACTCCTCTTTTCACAGCTTGGCCCGCTGCCCACAAGCTGTCACTCCCTGGCACCCAGGGCAAAGAGAGAGGAGGCAGCCAAACTGCAGCCTCCTGCAATGAATCACAAAAGCTGCTGCCACAGAAAAGCGCAAAGCAGCTCCCAGCAAGACCAAAGAATGAGGATTTCTGCTCGGCAGCTGGATGGGAACACACTCCGGCAAGTGTTCAGCACAAACACCACTTAAAAATCTGATGTTGGCCATTTGTCTAAATTGCAGGAGATTCTGGAGGAAGGCTCAGGCACAGAACCTGATTTGAAGGATACCGCTTATCCCTTCATGCCCCACTTGTGTGATATTTATTTCAGGGACTGAATCCCATTGCAGTCCCTTCCTAGCCCCCCTTCTCCCCCTTACTACAACATCTAGCCCAATTACCGTGTGTATCCAAGCCCTTCCAACGACCACCACCATCACCTCATGTTCATTTTGACAGGTTCCGCCATACAAACTGCTTCCCCACGTTAGAGTTCATTCTTCATTTTTAACGCAAAGCAGCAGGGGGAAATGCATCCAGACCTCAGGGTCAGTGGAGTCCAAGATGAAAAAAGCAGCTGAGATGGCATAGGAACACCAAAATAATTGCACGCCTTCCTTGCGCTATAGGCCTGAGTTTGGAGAGCAAAGCTTTTGCAACATAAAGATGTCAGCTGTTTGCTTTCTGAGGAAGGGGATATTCACCAATAAAACAAATGCAAACTCAGCCCCTCACCATCAACCTAAGCATGAACTAACCAGTGGCACATGGGTCCACATGGCGTATAGGATATTTCCATCCACTCATTTCTGTCTCCTGCACAGAAAGGTGTTCTCTGCACGGCAGACAGTCCTTGCCTGAACAGTCTCATCTCTCTCCCACTACAGAAGAAGGAGCTGCAAGCCGCAGTTTTACTGGGAGATGGGTTTAACCCCAAGCCCAGCAAAGGCAAAGTCTCACCGCCTCCAGGGAGAGAAGAGAGGTTGCTTCCCAACAACACATGCCGCTTCCAGAATCCCTCTTCCCCCACTAGCAAATCTGTAACCTTCCCTATCCCAGTGCCTTGTGTCCCTACAGCCATACAATACTGCCCACCCACCTTTCCTCCCTAAGGCAGCCATTTAGGCTCAGAGCTCAGCGTACCTGGCTGCTGGTAGCGTGCTTCAAATGCAGTCAGTGCCAGGGCAGGATTACACACATGTCTCTTATCTCTTCCTGCACTTGTGGGTGATGAAGGAAGAGCTGCACGGTTCCCACCTGGCAGCCAACGCATATTCAAACAGCGAGAAACTCAGCAACTTTGTTTGGGCCACCCAAGCCATCTGCAGAGGGTTTCTTTTATTACTGTTGTTGTTTGGGTTTTCAGGGTTTTTTTTTTTTTACAAAATCTGGAACAGCACAAAACAAAATGTAAATCATGAAAAGAAACTTCTTTTCTGAAAACAAACACGGGAAGGACCTTTACTATTCCTAAATCTACTTTCATCACAAACTAAACCAAGTCTTAAAAACGCTCTTTCAGGGACACATGCTGTCAAGAATCACAAGTAACCACATTCAATGACATTTTATCACATACTCTGTCATATTACACACTGCATATGGATTTATCCTTTATGATACATTTATAGCACTTTGTAAGGTTTCTGTTGCACTTCTATATATCTACATCAATAAGTGTCTCCTCCACAACACCTGCAGCTACACAGCTAGTATTATGAAAAGATTATTACACTGAGCACCCATAAGTTAGCGAGCTTTGGAACTCAGGTCGTTGCAAATCAAATGCAAAACACTCCCAAACTGTGCAGATGCAGAGTTATGCTGTGGGAACGCTGGCTCGTTCAGCATCACCCTGCTCTGCCAGAAGGATCTCTAAATGCAAAGCTTAATAGAAACAGTTAATATCCCGAGCGTGGCTCCGAGCTCTATATGTAATATAATCGGATTCATAAGGCCCAGAATAGCACTCTGGAGTCCTAGTACAGACTAAGACCTCACTGTATTAAGTGTATTAGTTGTAGGGGTGCCATTTGCTCTTCTGTAAAATTACTGGGCACGACATACAGGAACCAACCGTAACCCATATTTTACAGAAGTTAGGACACAGCAAAGCAATGTATACTTTTCAAATGTCTTTTTTTGGCAGCTAAATCCAGTTAGTATTTTCACAGACACGCTGTGGGGAGGGAGGGAGGGGAACACTGAGGTTACTCTCTCTCAGGAGCAGACAGGCAAAAGCCCAGTTCAGCCAAAGCTCACTGAGGCTCTTTATGTTCCCCTTCAGTGACAGAGGTCACTTGTGGAAGGCTGAACCAGATCTGGTACTGGGCTGCCTGCTAAGCACGCTGGCAGAAAGATCTGAGTTATACCCTTCTCTGCAGTTGTTTGCGTTTCTTCGGGAACACCAAAGGCCTGGAGTCCATCCCAATGCTGCTTGCACCGCCTTTGCTAAAAACATGCCTTTTAGCTCCAAAGTAAAATTTGCCTTAAGTTCCTCATGCTCTGAAGAAAGGAAGCCCGTACACAGGATCTATGAAGAAGGTAATTGTTTGTGTTTGCCAAAACATTTACGCAAATTCTCATTCTTTTGGCTCAGATTTCAGTATGTTTTCCTACCATAAATACAGGTTAGATCCATGGTTGAGCTGATCATCCTGTGATCCTCTTCAGGTTCACGTTGCGCTGCGGGTGCTGCAGCCTGCTCACGCTTCCCAAGCACCCAGAAGTCACAGCTCTTCAATTCAATTGATTTTTAAGAGGCACCAGGTCATACTGTCTGGCCTTCAGTTGATCACAGTTCATGAGCTTTCTGCACATTTCCGGCTTAGGAACTGTATGTGTTTGAAGTGAACAGAGACTAGATGTCTTTTGGCAAGATGCCTGAGGCAAAGGTCTCAGGAGAGAAATCCACCATTTCCCAGGCTGATACAAATGCACAGGCACCCCCCTCACTTCAACTTTTATTCCCTACTGGTGAAAAGACCAAGGGAGCCATCTATTACAAGGCGGAATGGAAGAGTTGTAGGGTCCAACGCAGTTGCAAGCAGTACACTTGAAGAAACATCTTACAAGAAGAAACAGAATTAGGCAGCCAAGAACTTAAAAAGGGGAGCCCTCTGCAGAAAGAAGGCAAATACCACTGCAGAATAATCTCTTAATATAGCTCCTTCAGATCTGCACTAACCTGAATGCCCTGATGCAGTGAGAGAAAATGCTACATGATGGTGAGCAGGAATTGGCTATGTATGAAGGAGGACATTCTCCTCTCAGCTAAAAAAAGCCGTGGTTTTCAGCACTGTTTTGCCTTTCCTCCGCTGTGTTGTTTCCTAGCTGAGAGGAATCCTGTCAGCCCATTGCACAGCCTCTGCTCAGAGCCCATCCTGCCTGCTGCCCCTGGCACGGGGCTCCCAGGGACTGTTCAAAGGGTAAGGGACAGAAGCAAAAGCGGCACTAAAAATGTGCCTGCCAAGGCTCGGGTGCCAGCACGTTCTCCTGAGCTTAACAGGAAAAGCAGGGAGCCTGGAAGAGAAACTTCACAAAGCTGTTTCTTAAAGGAGATTTACAGGGATACAGTGAAACAGGGTGGGGTCAGGGGTGAGGGGAGATTGGACAAGTTAATAGCTAACCAGCAAGACTGCCACAAGAGACTGCAACCTACAACAGATTTTCACAGGGCAACACCAAATCCAAAACTGTCACCTGCAGACCAGCTGGGAGCTGCCACTGCCTCCTCTCTTTCTGTACCATTGCGATGCAAGCACAACTACAGCATCACCCTTCTCTGCCCCTCTAAGAGGAGCTCATACTCAAAACTGTCTTTTCTTTTTTTGTGTGTGCCATGAGTGATGAGGATCTGAAAAAGTCTGGGTTTTGGCAAGTAAAGTAACTGCTGTGAAAATGCTACTGGAGATTTTTGCCAGAACAGGTGAGAAGAGCCATCCAACTTCTTGAAAAGGTAGCGTGTTACAAAGGCAATCTGGTGCAGAGCTGCAGGGACAGCAGAAATGGAAGTCCCACTGCTGTGGTGGGTGTTCTCGAGGCTGCCTGCGCATGAAAGGGGATGAAGCGGGCTGCTGCTTTACCTGTAGTCACTCAGGAGACAAGCCGTCAAGACCTACAAAAATTGCAGTGGTCTCATGAAGAGCAGTTCCTAGGAGGAAGATTTTTCATGAGGATACTCTTGTCTATTGGTTGAATAACTTCTTTGTTCCAGACTACAGCTTAAAAAAAAAAAAAAGCCTTCCTGCTATTGCTTTGCTGTTCAAGACATTGTCATTGTCACCTTTCAGATGTGTAAGCATAAGAGACAGCAGCAGCTGAGCTGTGGTAATTAGGAGGGAGCGATGCGCAGGCCTTGCCTCACATCTTTCTGTTAAGATGCAGTTTACACTTTGGCAGGTTTAACAGTCCCCAGTGAAAATAAGCCATCTGCATCTACTCCAGCAGACCATCCTAATTTCTGAACCCTTCAAACAGTTCAGGAAAAATCAGCATTGCCTCCCTTTCTGTCAGGCCCAAATGCAGTCACAAAACCATCAATTGTCTTACAGTAAAATACAGGAACACTGGCTCTAGACCTGTTTGCAGGACATGTACTTCAAAAAGAAGTTTCCCATTTTATTCAAGCGTCTGCTGAGTTCAACGTTTCACTGCGCTCTGCACTTGCAGCGGGGAAGCTAAGAAGGACGGGACCGGACTCATTCAATCCTATTCACAAGCACCCTTCCTGAGGAAAGCCAATAACTTTCGGAGAGTCTCTGCAGACTTTGCTCCACCGCTTTGCACGCTGAAGAATGGCTGGTTGGTAATCCTCTTTTCACTCAGTGAGCACAGACCCAAAGGTTTTCATCCCTGTGAGCTCAGAAATTTCCATTTCCATTTGAGAGAGACGTTTTCCTGGCAGTTCTCAAAAGATGCATTTGTAAAATAGGAAACAACCTCAAGGAATGCTAAAGCAAAGGAAGAAAGCTGTACGTGGACAGTCTTTCTACCTCAGCCAAGAAAGGAAATTCCTTCTCAGCACTGATGCCCCGTAAACACAATCTACTCTGCAACTACCAAATACTTGATCAACACAAAGTGCCCAGCTGTCCACCCTACCCTGTATAAACACCCGACATTTTCCTAGGTTTTGGTTTCAGATCAGCTGGGGCAACAGCCACCAAAATCTCAAAAGGAAGAAAAAGTTCAGAAACACGTATTTGCGTGCGCATGCCAGACGAGAAATGAAAATAAGTGGTGCATGTCAGATGGCTGGGAAAAATCATGGAGAGGTGAAGGTATTCTAGGGAACTCACTACAGGGCAGACACACTCCTGTCAGTGATTTTAAAACCTGTGGTCCATAGACTTTTGTTGTCTGCAAAAGTAATTAAAAAAGCAAATCCATTGCTGTATCTCTATTGGAAAAATGTTTACAAGTCTGCAAATCCAAAGAGGTTGAAACTTGCTTCTTTCAAGTGCAAAACATTCAGATGGCCCACAGCCAAGTCACAGAAAAATGCCCCAATAACACAAACCAAAAGCATACAAACCCTCTGGTCGAGCAATTCACATTATCGTCTCCCACCGAAAACTCACTTAAAATTGCACTCTTAAAATTGCAGCTATCGTCCACCTCCTTGATTCTATGCCAGGGAAACCTAACTAAAGTCTCACTTTGACACTTTCTCAAGTAGTCAGCTGAGTGAGCTATTTTTCTTACCTTGCTTTGGGGAATTCCTGCTTAGTGTTTCTGTAAAGACAAACAAGAAGGCTTCATGCCGCATCAGGCAGGATCCCTTCCATCACTCCCAGCTCCTTAGCAAAGGCATTCCTGAGGCGCACTGTGCCCTAATAAATCAACACAACTGCTCCAGGTTTCCCCGGCAGCTGGAAGCTGGAATTCTGCAGGGAAGGCAAACACCTCCCCAGCTAAAGCAAACACCGAGGCAGAGCCCTGCTGAGCCCAACAGCTACTGTCAAAAGAGGGATGGAGAGAGAAGGTGGGGATCATAAGGCATCTGGCTGACAAAAGGCAATCCAACTTAAAGACGGAAGATGGCCATGAGTCCGGCCCTGACCTAGGCATTCCTCTGTGCAGGCATGTGCTTGCCAAAATGTTTTATCAGCGCAAAACCACAAAACTTCATTTTTAGAGCAACGACTGTCTTGCCCCAACATGGATGGTAGTTTTTTGCCTTTAAAAGCTTTTTTTTTTTTTTTTTTTTTAGCATTTAGGGGACTCATGTAAAAGATCCTGAAAAAAATGCAGAACAAAAATAGCCCAGTCTTAAACAGCTTATAGGTTAACTCTAAAATAAACGAAGACAAAGGAAACCATGCTGATCAGTACGAGCAGCAGTCAGCTCAGCAGAACAAGACCACTGCTGTTTCCAGGGGTAAAGGGAGGTGTTTGGGTTTGGTTTTTTTTAATTCTTTTTAAACTACATAACAGAAAAGACCTGATGAAGGATTTTTGAAAAGAATTATTAGGTGGGTTGGCATACATTAATGGGCCAACCACCTCTCACACAGAAACCAAACCAGTATTTTTCAAAAGCAGCACAAGGAAACAACAGAGGCTAATGTTACCAGACAAACAGCAGCAAGAGCCCAACTTCCAGCACTAACATTTGCTAGATTGCATACAAAAACCTAGATGGGCTGCTTCAATACCTCATTTTCAGTTGCACTTGGCAAGTAAGGGAAGGGAGTAGCCAAGGCAGGGCTGAAACAGTGACAGTAAAAGAAAAGCAAAAGAGATGACTGCCTCAAATGCTCTTACAACAGGCAGAAATCCATCAATACCTTAAAAATAAATCTCATTTACTAAAACCAAAGCATCCTTCCTCAGACGCACCCTGAGAGCTGGAGTAAATACCCAGATTTCAACATCTCCCACTCCCAACGGTTATGCTCTCCCAGGGGGAGTTTCCAGGGAGAGCCTTCAGTGCACAGATGGGAGGTAGCACAGGAGAAGTGCACAAAAAAAAAAAAATCCCACTTATATCAGACCTGGTCTGTACCACAAACTCAAGTCTTCAGCTTCCATGGCATCATCTGGAGCCCTCACTTTGAGACCACCGTAAGGTGTATTTTCCTTCCCACTCCCTTGAAGAACCACCAGATTCCAAGTCTGTACGCAAATACTGCCTTTAAGGGAAATCCTGGTCTACCTACATGTGGTTAATGGAGACACACACATGCCAGGCAGCTAACAGTGCGCAGCGATGGAAAGCCAGCAGACCCACCTGTAGGTGAGTGCCAGGAGCTCCCCGACCACAAATTGTCCCCCCCAGTAGACAAACGCTCAAGTTGCTGCGTGAGATTCAGCCCACAGAGGTATGTGCTGTTTGGGAAGACCCAACTGGCAGCAGGGTGCTTAGAAGCTCTGAGTCTCAAGAAAGGAATCACAGATGACTGTGTTGGGTGAAGGACTCGTACATATGTATATGCAGAGAGACTTGTTTCCAGGCTTTGTGCTTATTTTGACCTTTCAGTTAAAGATTCTCCAAAAAGACACTGTTCAGCCCCAAGCCTGATTAGACATCTTGGGAAAAACAAAGCACAAAGCATCACACGTGAATGAGCACAGAGCCATAATACGATCTTGAGATTCCCACCCATCCATATGGCCAAAAAAAAGCAGAGTTCTTCAGTGCAAACATTGGCAGCAGCAATATGAAACCAATGTGTTAATTAGCAGACTTCGCAATCCAGCACAGAGAGATTACTGATGGTGGCTATTATATAATCAATCAGGAGCCAAACGGAACAAGTAACATGTTAGTTAACCCATACAGAACAAAGTTAATAATTTGCTACTTGCAGGCTTCTGGGGTGAGCAGACCAAGGTCTGTTGTCCAAACCTCGTTTGTCAGAGATATCTTAAAATGTATTTGGTACAGCAAGCTCTCCGCTCACAACTCTTCTCTATTAACACTCAAGTCTCAATTTAGATGTTTATAGCTTAAATTCAGGGAAGCCCAATGACCTGCATTGTGCAACACCAGACTGCATGAACTCAATTATTTGTCTGGCCTTACAAAACTATAAATTCATTTTCAGCCTTTACACAATCACAAGTTATTCTGAAACAATCATAGGCTAACATTCAGGTTTACTTCTCATACAGGATTTCCACACTGAATACAGGAGAAGATTGATGAAAGTAACTGAAATAAATTCCAACTGCATTTAAGTAAACAGTGTTCCTCGGTGTACGTGGGTTTACGCACCAATTGCTTAATAAAACTCTACTTTCCTAGGAAGTTTAATCAGTAAAACAAGTACCACTAGACAGGTCAGAGAGAAAGATCAGCATAACGGTAAAAGAAATATTGTGAGAAATATAAAGAAGATCCCATTCTTCAGAAGACATCTGAAGTACAAACCTCAAGTTAACAAACAAGATTCTTCGTATCCAGGATGCACCACTTAACATTGCATAAAATATTTAGACATGAACAAAGTTTGGGAGGAAAAAAAAAAAAAACAGGGACAAGGAACACAACTGCATTAGTCTTGGGGTTATTTCTAAAGCACAGAACAACAGAAATCAATTGCAGAAGGACTAGTCAGAGTCACATAATTTAAGGTAAGAGCACTCCCAACTTCCTGCCTGACACACCGGCGCTGTTCCATTTTATCCACTCACACCTCCGCAAAACCCATTAAGTGGTTCTGTGAAATGTAGTGGTTTATGGCATCTAGACTAGAGGCCTTTGGAGGTCAAAACAGAGTTCACTACTCTCCTAGTAGTTTGCTCCAATGGGTCTATCATTCTTTCTGGCAGCAAGGCCAGTCTGATTTCTTATTTGTTTGCCTTCTGCCTTGAGCCATTAATTCCTTCTCTGCTGGATTAAAGAGTAGCTCCTCAGAGTCAATTATGCACGTGCTTTAACCAAGTCACCTCTCAATAGCTTTTTTGGCAATCAACAAATCAGTCCTGTCAGTCTCTCATTACAAGGCACCTTCTTTGGTGCTTGAACAACTTAGAATCTTTTTTTTTTAAAAAAAAAAAAAAAAATTGATTTGATTGGCACTCCCCCTACCTTCTCCCCCTTCTTCAGGGTCACTGCTTTGGTGAAGCATACAATCGGTGAACGATCAGCATCCCTGGCACACAGAAGTCTATACTTGCCTGTATCAAATGGATGTTATTTCACTGGACCCGTTTTACAGCATAACGGAGGCGCTACAGAAATCATAGACTGCAAAGATTGTATCAGTTAGCTAACAGTCAATTATATGACTCTGCTGAGCGTAAGAAGCTCGTATCTTTCTTAGTCACCGTTTAATCATTTCTCCAAAAGCTCTAAGGAAAACTTCGCTATCTGATCCCCATTCTGCCAAAGATTAACGTACTATTCAGGATCTTCAAGCAAGAAAATCCCAACAGACCTGTCATTTCCAGCCATGGTTTTGAATTTGCCCTCAGTGCTGCCTGCTTCTTTGCTGAATCAACATTAGCAGTGGCTTTAGATTTATTTCCAGAATACTGATGAACTACTGAACAGCTCAGAGCATAGCACTGACGCTCGCTAAAGACACCTACTAGGAATACCACTTTCTGACACATCTCCAGTAACCCATGGTTTCATATGCATCAGCCTTTTATTTTTTTTTAATTAAATAATTATGAGGTATGCTGTTGATGTTGGCACAGATCAATTATTCATACCATTGTACGGCTCCAAGTCAAACATCCTAAGAAACACATTACATGAACATAGTCACCTGCTGCCGTGTACTCACCTGGTTCTTTCCGGCTGCTCTTTTGTACTATTAACACAACTGAACCCGTCAGAGGCACATATCTATACATCAGAACTAGTAACTACCCATCTCAAATCTCCCCAAAGATTTGAGTTATTCAAGATTGCTGCATGAAAAGTATTAATCCCTTGTAGATGTTAACCAGGCACTCCGTAACACGAGCACTAGTACCTCCTACTGCTTCTGTTCTAGCAGGAGGCCCGTTGAGCTTCCACCTCCAACCAGGATTTCCATTTAGCAACAGTTCTCATTTTGTGTTGTATGTCAAATGCACATTAAGTTTGCAAAGAGCACAAGGCAGAGAGCTTATGCTCCATGTGCAGGCAGGAGCACAGGCCAAGGTTTGGGTGCAGGTCAGTGTGATAGCAGGAAGGGCTCTGCCCATTATACCACTCAGAAGAAAGTAATTCCAAGGCAGCAGTAGAGACATGTGGCTTTTATCAATACTTAACTTGGTATGTGCAAAGCAAAAAACTTACTTGCCATTGTGAACCCCCCCAGCCCAGCTACCTGGGAACACTAATACCTGGCTGTCTATCAGGGATGCTCTCCCCTCGGATGAGATCCTCAGCTTTGCTCCAAGAAGCAGAAACGTGGCCTAGGGAAAGCTGGTGGCAGGGAAGGCTACCCGTCGGTTTTAACAGCAGAAAGTCTGCTCATATTTATGCATGACCGCTCAAGTGAACTGCGTGACTGCTTTTGTTGATCTGCTCTCAGCGATCTATTATTTCAGTAGAAACACCAGGAGGAAGCCACGCTGGGACTGAGCGAGGGAAAAAAACACCCTGTGGACATAATGAATGGGACAGAAAATGCCCCTACAAATTCTCTAAGTTTATTTGCAGTGATGCTTTGCATTGACTTTTCTAGCAGCTTTTTAGGACACTGTCACACATCAAAGCCCAAGCCATGCCATAGTAGTAATTTTGACTAAATCTACTTTAGAAATTTATTAGTCATTGATTTTTTCATCCTTTAGCTAGAGACAAAGTGACCTTTCCATCCCACAAAAACCAAAGGGAACTAACACATATGAACAGATCCTTCATTTCAAAGGAAGTGTTTTGCTCCCTTAGAACAAAACTTCTGTCATACTTTTTTTTTTTTTTTTCCTTCTCTTTTTCCTTGCAGTTCCCAAGAGATCAATTCTCCTTTCCCCACTTGAGCTTTTTGCCTTTCTGTCCAAAACAGGCCAAAGGGACATGATTTCTCAGAGCATATGCAGAAAAAGCAACCTGAAGACAAACACAAGGCACAGATCTTCCTATAGGTCACTGAGTGGTAAAGAAATCAGTACCAATTTGTAGACTAACAGTTCTATTTCAGTCTTGCTGCAAGTGCAGCAGTACCACAGAGGAGACTTCAGAGAGAGACTAGAGAGAGAACAGTTTCATAAGCACAAAAACTTCAAGGCTTTCTCTGCACAGAAAAGAGTTTGAGATGTATTTTTCATTACACAGTGGAATAACAAGGGTGCTCCATGTTTATATTGGTTGAAACTATTTCCCTTGTGAATCATTGCATGCATATGATTTCTACCTGCTTCAAATAAACACACTGTATTTTGTGCAAAGTTCTACCTTTAGGACCTTGCACCATCTGGTGCTTCCTACGTGGTGCACTTGGGGATGTGGATTACAGTCCTGGAGCTGAATGGCCAGGTGCCATTTGTGTTTTGATGATCCAACGGGCTCTGGCAGCCTGTGGAGAACATGGAGCCTGTAATTGTCACTACAGCGCCCATTAGGACTACGCTGTGCTGGCAGCACTGGGAGGAAGGCAAACAGATGCGAAGTCCAATGGCTTTCAAACATTCAGTAGGCAATACAGCCCAAGGAAAAGGATGAAACCTCAGAACTCCAAGCGCAGGTCATTCTCCCGCAACAGCTTTGCACAGTGCAGCACCACCCTGGGACCTGTATGTTGCTGCTACCCACCTGCACCAGACACAGATGCAAACCTTGGATCGGCATCAGAACATCAAATTACAAAACTACTTAAGCAGAAATGTTGAAGTTTATTGAGGCTGTGTGAGCAGAACGCCAGCATACAAGTTCCTCCCAGCAGGACGCCCATCATTGCCATCGTCTGGAAGGTAAACACTATTTAGGTGTTATTTGTCTGTAGCTAATGAATTTGGCATTGATAGATCCACTGCAAGAGCTGTTGCTATAGCAGGTCTGTGGTGGTGGGATGCTGTGGATGTATTTGAACAGTTGGCTCCAAAATAACATGAGTCTGCAACATGGCCACCAGCTTCCCTACTCTTTCTACTCTTTACAACCTTTATTCACAGACTTCAGAGACAGCTCTCCACAGTGTTGTGAAGCCTAGTTATGCATTATGGAACGGTGGCCAGTATCAGTATGGGCTGTTAAGGAAAGCTTCATAATGCCATCACCCTGCAGGCACAGGCCTCCGTACTGCAATGAAACAGAACAATTATTTGCAAAACTGTTGATGGCAAGCAGGCCTTCTGTGTTTTGTGGACAGAAAGTGCATTTACAAGGTTCAAGAATCCAGAACACAGCGCTGTTACTACAACACACGGGAACAGTTTTAAAAGACAACAAGCAAGAAAGTGTGATTGTCACAACTACCCCAGAAGCCCTTAGATTTGTGGCACTCCGCTGAGCTTGTTACTGAGGCTACTGATACAGGTTTTCCCTTCCCCTGTAGATCAGTTCAGTGTTGGGAAGGAAGGGGACCATGGTGACTTGGGCACTATGAGGACAGAGACTTGACTGTCCCAAGCCCAGAAAAAGCAAAACAGGCTAAATGGCTCTTTCATCTGTTCCTGTGCAGCTGCTCATATGGCCACACCGCCAGCACACACAGCCCCCACTCCCCATCTCCGCTGCTGTGGAGAGTAACCTCGCAGGTAGCTGCCCCCTTGGTAGTGCAGAGAACAAGAACAGCATTTGTAGGGCAGATGCTCTACCTCGCCACTCCTTTTTCTTCAGCTCTCCATCATCTCAGCAGTGCTGGGCACAGAACACAATCAGACACTCCAGCACTGGGACTCCAACTGCCTGCTACTGTGGCCAAGGAGCTCGGCATACTGAGTTACTTGGGGATGGCAGTGCTGCAGGGATGGCTCTGCCTTCTTGCCAATTCAAATCTTGCTTACGCTGCCAAGACGACAAGCTGGTAGCAGGCACCCAGGGCCATTTTGTCATTGCACATGCACCTTCGTAGGCTGTCACACATCTGGAGAACATTTTCTGGTTACAAATCCCCAAAAGATAGGAAAAATCTAGACCAAAGAAGCAAATAAACAGTAAGAGAGCCAGTGCCACCCGTTAAGCCATAGCCGTCCCCCAGAAGGCATAGTCACACAAGGGAACCACACCTCTTCATTGTAGCCATGAGAAAGCTGCACTGACATGCAGGCCAAGCAGCAAAAAGCCTTTGCGATCTTTGCTTTAAATTTCTCTCAACAGTTGCAGGTTGACATGAAATGCAATCCAAAATATGTTTCAGCTAAGCTAAGGATCAGAATATAAAATTCACAAATGCCTTGGTCTCCCCCTAGGTCCTTCAACACTTCTGCAGTCTCATTTCAGCCATTTCTCCCCAAATGCTAAAAAGAGCTGGCAAATAAACAGAGCCCCCAGTTACTACTTCTCCATTTCCCACAGTGGCACACATAGCTCCCATGCAATTAATTCAGCTGCACACCCGTTGTACCATTCTCTTGGGCAGAATAATTCAGTAATGGACTGCAATCTGTATGCAAGAAGTTGAGCAGTATGCAAACAGAGATCAAAACACTGATGGCAGTGGGATTTAGAAGTCCAGGAACTGCTTTTGCATTACAGCTCTCCAGCACATACATTTTTTGGCTACACTAAAGGTAGGAGACAGCATAGGACAGGTAAGAAGAGCTCATGACTCTAGTGTATGGAAGATGGCAGACAGATGATCCCAGAAGAGTTACCAAAATGCTCTCACATATGGTAATTTACTATTAGGTAATTCACTAACAGAATTGCTCTCTCTTGCATTTTAAGGTTAGTCTGATGCAAAAAAATGTTGGGATCAAAGCTGGAAGTGCTAAACAGAGAGTTTCTTCAGGGCCATTAATTCCAAGCTGTCCAAAACCCTACACCAACTTCAGTGATAACATTATTTCTGACAAAGTCTGGTCTGGCAGGTAGAGGAGCATCTCTGAAGCCCTGGTTCCTGTGCTTTAAATTCTTGTTGTCTGAAGAACTTCCAGCTGCGCACAGAGCACATGCAGGGCACCGTCAGCAGCATATTCTCAAGCATTTGCTTGGCCAGCTGTTCACAGAGGTTGCCAGGTCTTCATGGAGATTAGAGAGCCCAGAAACTCCTCACTGTATCACACAGGAGGATGGGGCACGGCCACTTGTAAGCCACAGAGGGATTTCAAGAGCACACATTCTCCAGGAGTCAGGACCAGAGAGGGGAAACAGGCTGCTCTTCAGTTCTTAGGGTAACTCCACACAAAGAATAGGGAGGTCACCTAACCACAACATGAAATGGTGCTGGTCTAAAGGAACAGAGATTGAAACAAAAATAATTTTGAAATAGGCATACATGGGCAGAAACCTTCAGCTGAAAACACTACTTCTATGTAGTAATTTTCAGAATTATTATAATAGGGTAAGATGTCAAATATATCCATTCTATTTATAGCATGACATGCAATTTAGACAGAAAACTAGTTTCAACAGCATAGACAAATGCTTGAACGCAATCAACTTCCCCCACCTGCACAGTCCCAAGCCCAAGGACTCTCCTTCCACAGCAGAGCTGCAGGGAAGGGTAGGACACAAGAAAGACTGCATTCTCCTTGTGATAACTCCGGCAGCAGTCACTGCAACTCAGTTGACAGGCAATACTACATTATGCTGAGATAAGCTGACAGGCATGGTTTTTTCACCAGACCCCAGAAGCTCCAAAGGCAGCACTGCCTTTAAATTCAGAATTAAGGAAAAGTGCAAAAGAGAATGAAAATGGTGATAACTTGAAATTTTCTGCACCTGCAGATATAATGCTTGCTAGCAACAGCAACCTATTTAGTTAATACCTTACAGCTGCATAACTCGATGGCTCACCATAGATGCCAGGTGGGTATTTGGAGCAAGCTGTCACACAATTCCTAAACTCCAACCCCCAGTACAGAACCAGCCTAGCTAAACTAACACCAGTAACAGATTCACCCACAAGCCCTGGGACATAGGGAGGAAAAGACTTTCCACATGAGATAGAATGGGAACAGATACACGTAGCAAGATAAAATTACAATGTTCAGATACTTCAAGACGGGAAGTGAATTATCATTTACTAAAAGGGAGTAACTGTGAAGTTGCAGGATTTTTGAGAGCAGCAGCACTGGTGCAGAACAGTGGCTGGGGAAAGTCAACCCACCAGTTCCACGCTGTTCCTTGGTTAAACTTCAAAGCCAAAAGCAATGCGAAATCTCACAGGTTTGCCAGGCACAGGGGAAGTGTTCCTCACAGTACGTGCAGTGTTTATACTGCAAGCAAATAACTGAAGTTCACATGCAATTCAAGTCTGGCATCTGGGAATTTCCTTAGGATCTATACGATTTGAAGATTCACCTCACGTTTTGATCGACATCTACAATCTTCCTATCAGATCATGCTAGTGCACAGTTCTTTTCACAGTTCATGCCCCCCTTTCTCTCTTGGGGGTGGCAGGCAGGATTTGAAAGTGAAATTCTAACATTAAATTCAGGATATTAAAAATAATTTTAAAATTGATTAAAAAAAAAAAAAAATCTACCTAAACTGACACCATTTGTTTCTTCTCCCCCCTGCCCCCCTGCATCAGGAGGCAGTACTTACTTCTAGTTAATGAAAAGGAGACCTAAATTGCTTCCTGCAACCTCAAAATAGCTCAGATGTCTTAGTTAACGCTTGGCTAAAAAATTATTAGCAGTGAAAACTAGTCCTCCACATGTATTACTTCAGCAGTTGGGGAGAAAAAGCAGAGCCTGAAAGAGATCACACCAAAGCACTGTGGTTCTTCCATTAGTCAAAGCTGCGTGTCGGTACAGGTTGAAACATCCTGCTTCATGTTTTCGCACCTTCGCAGCTTAGCAAGTCTGAGCTCCAGCGACTACAACCCGACCAGTTTATTAAGCAGGGGCACATCTCAGTTATCACTATAGCAAACCATAGCATGAAGATAGATCCTATATGGTTGTAGAGAGCTACGCAGTCTGCAAAAATCCCTCCAAGTGTTTTTTAGAGAGTCCCTAGACTCAGCGTGCTAAGGGGTAAGGTCTTTCAGCTCTCGCCACAGCACTGGAGTGAAGGCTGTGCAACACCCGAGATTATTCCTTCCCAATGAATTAAGCATCTACTCTGCCTCCTGGAACAATGGTATCACGTCACGAGACCATGCACATCCTCCTAACATCTCAACTGCTTGTCCCTGAAAAACAGATGTAAGAATTTTCTAAGAGCTGTCTTCCAGCACTGAGACCAAAGCAGACAATGCTCAAGTAGTGATCAATAAGAATCTTCTCTAAATATGTCATCATCAAAACCATCAGGTCATCCACGATGCCTCTGATAACAGCACAAGGAAAATGATACCAGCACAATGAAAGACCAGCTGGCACATTCCCATGAAGCAAAAGCAGCCCTCCTGTGGTTTTGATGAACAGCAGAGGATGAATCCTTTCAGATACTGTAATCCTGCAATCAGATACTCACGAGAACCGCAAATAAACACAAATCAAACCCAGGGCTTTAACAGATTATGAGGAATGCAAAGGAGAGTCAGAAGAACGCACCGGCTTTCCAGCTCTTGGAGCACAAAGACATTTCACTGAAGATCCAGGTGAGCAAAAAGGGCACCAGTCCAACCCCTGTTTCCTGAAACTAGCTCGTATCTAGAGGGCTAATTCTTACAAGAAAGCAGGCAGGCTCATGCCTCCTCTGACTGCTACCACCCTGCAGAGCCTGCAAGTTGGGATGAATCAAAGTCCTATCATCTTCCTCCAGGATGCCCTTATGCAAGATTGGGAGGGTTCAGCTCAGAACTTGGCTACAACAGCCAATTTGAAGTTTCAGGGGGGAAAAACCCAACAGCTACAAACAAACAAAAAAAGAACAGATGGAGAGGCTGCCAGGGAGGAGGAGAAACTGAAGTACTTGTGAGTTTGCTTTGAGAGGCAGCAGGAAGGACTGAGACAGAGAGGAAGATAACAGAAGAGGAATAACGTGAATCTGACCAATTCAGAGGTAGAGCTTTTACCACAAAAAATACCAAAGATTTGCGGGAAATGGCCACTTCACCTTCTTCCGAACTTTGAACTTCCCCTGGTTCTCCCTCCCCAGGTGACACTAGAGCATAAAGCATTTCTTCTGCTGAAAAGGATACCATGCCTGCCTGTACCCAACACTGCTGGTTAAATGAACTGCCCCGGGAAGCAAATATCTATAGTGGAAGACAGCAAGCACAGTTGCTTTTGTTTTCCAGTTGGACAGTGCTGGATAGCAGACACCCCACGCACGGGCAACCTGGGTGGGTGCTTGCTTCTTCCTTCAGAGCACACCCAACATAGAACTGGCATCGCTTCTTTGGCAGGCAGTCTCTCTCCAGGCACACAGGGCCACCTTCAGCGGCAACAGATACTTTCCAGACTCGTTCAGTCCTTGCAGCCTCTGCCGACGCTGCCAGGAAAGCCTGAGCATGCCAGCAGCAGCAACACTCACGGAAACAACCCTGCTTTAACACAAAGACTGGCACTGAGGCGAAGGGAACGGCTCTGTGTGCTCCTTACAACCCTCTGTCAGCTATTCCCTCTGCCCTTATATGGGAACATCCCATGGCCCCACTGGGGAAATGATGCTGTTGGGGGACATGAAAGGTAAGGCAATACCTGAGCTGTTAGCACACAAGGATGGAGTTTTGCTTTTCTGAAGAGCAAGCAGAGTCCAGGGGCCCAAAGTCTTTACAGCACTTATGTGGGAGAAAGCAGAGATTAAGTGTCTCAACTGCTGACAGTCTCTGCCCACCTTTCTCAAGAGAGTTATGCTGGTAATTTTAATCTTATTAAATATTGTTAATCTTATTACTAACCTAACTCTTTTCACATGTTGGAAGAAAGTTAAAGAGCAAATTCCATGTATGACCACGCTATGTTAAATACTTGCTAGCCAAATCTCAAATCAGGGCAAGTCCCTGGCTTGCAGATTCCAATTCTGCTACACACAGGTGTGGATGAGCATGGAAATAGTCTGCTCAGCACCAGATTACCGACAAGTCACCTTCCCTGCCAGATTCTTCTCTGTCCATAACCTACTTGCTTTCTTCTCCTGGGATTCTCCTGGACATTCATGGCCTCTCAAAGTGACCCTATTAAAACCTTTGCAATTCCATGCCTGGTTTGTAACAATCAAGGGGAAAGACCCATTTCCCCATTAGAATGCAAAACCACGTAGCACAACAGCTCAGTGCATCAGCTTCCTCCCGAATCAGGGCAAATGCCTCCATCGCTGGCTTAGCTCCCAACGTCACACACACAGACACGTCATTAGTGTAACGCTCATCAATTTCTGCATTTGATGTGCAAGGCGTAACACAGGACGCCTGTGACCTCCGTTCAAAAAGTGAGACCAGAAGCAAGCAGACCTCAGTCAGCACCCCACCTCATGCAGAATAAAGCCCTTGTTTAGTAAAATACTGACCCCGCTGCTTTACAACACCCAGGATTGTAGCCCCTTCCTTTGTAAATACCGCAGCAGTCCAGATACTCTCTCAGGACTACTCCTGTTCCAGATTGCTGCCCTGAGATAAAGCAGCAGTCACAGAAAGTTTAGATTTGAGAAAAGAAAGGTCTCAAATTGCACTGATGTAACAGAAAACACACCTGCTTCGGGGGGCCCAAACACTTGCTGCACACTGTTCAAAAGGAATGCGTCCAAGGTGGAAAATGAGATCTCCAGAACAACAGGACTTAACCACCCCATTTCAGTGCAGGCAGCAAAATCATTCCTGAGGGGAAAAAGGTGAACACGTGGCCTTCCAGAAGTTAAAGGTATTGTATTTACCAGAAAGCCACCTTCTAACATTTTTTTTACTGTTGCTGGAAAAAGTGTTGAATAGATTGAAGAAGGCAGACAAGTTAGCCTCCCCCAAGTTAATAATTTAAATGCATTTGTAAGTTACCAAAACAGATTTAATTATTAAGCAACTTTGCTTTCTGTAGAAGGCAGTTGTTGCTACCTCTGAGGCTGAAGTTTCAGGAATATGATGATACTGACTTGTAATGCTATATATTTTTTTTTTAAACACTGCCTGGCTCCAGCCGGTATTTACTGCTGCACCATTCACTACCAGCCCTCTAAGCCCTGGTGCAAGGCTACTCCCTGAAGACACTCAAGTCACTTGTCAATCCTTTTGCGGATTAGGAAGTTATCTTGAGCTCCTCAGCTAACACAGCCCCTGCCTAACTTCTGCCTCTTCCCGGCGTTAGAAAGTTCACCACATCCTCTGAAAACACCATCCAAACCTGAACACCGCTCTCCAGCACTGACCCCCTCCCCCCC
>NW_009258661.1:4746143-4759132 GCF_000687185.1 Egretta garzetta
TGCTCCCGCCAAAAGGAGTCGTGGCTGCCAGCCGGCCCGCAGGGCAAACTGCTCTTCCAGAGGTGTTTGCAGCCCCTGTGTTGAGAGCTGGACTTAAAACTATATATTCTGGAAGAAAACACAGCATTTCTCCCCAACCTGTATTTCACAGCCGTGTAACTTCAGTGTTTGGTTCGACGAGCCTTTGTGCTTGGCTGTCTTCAGCCAAGAGGTGTGGGTGAGCAGGAATCCACAGCCACGCAGCATGCACGGTGCACAGGGAGCAAAATCTGATAGCAAAACCAGTTTCTACTTATTTAGGAATGATCCTGTACAAACACAGCATGGGGTGGCTGAGATAGAGCACAGTTCCCATCTGCAGAGTATGTGGGAACCAAGGCATGAGCAAGGCTCAAGAGCATGACAAAAGCATAGTTATCTCTAGTTACAAAACAGCGGAGAACATACCATTCCGGCTGGAAGTTGGTGGAGCAAAAGCATCGTAAAGCAGAAGCGCCTGAAGTGATATGTGTAATACAAACTGATTGCTGGTTTTGTGATTTTTACTCCAGTCAGGAGAAGAGCAGAGGCTGGTGCTCTGCGTAAGAGGCGGTTCTGGCCCCTGAGAACTGACTGCATAAAAACCTCTCTCTGAATTAGGGGTAAGTTCTGTCAGTAATAGCTCTTCAGAGGGAGAGGATTAATGCTCCCATTTTTCTCTCTCACACTGTAACTTCTGTGTTCCCCAGATGTGCTGGACTCTGTTGTGTTGTCACTCAGCAAATGAACAGTTCGTCTAACAACTGACTTGCTATACATGCAGTGACCGACTATACGTACTGGGTACAACTACACAGACCAATAGCCACTTGCCACCGAGCTGACTGCTAGACTTTTGGAAATCCCTGACAAAAGATGAAGTTATGCCTTTAACCACCCAGCCACAAATTCTGTGTGGAGAAAGAGGACATATCTGAGGACAGGCAGAAAGCGATACAGGCGCTGTAGGTTAAAGCAAACTCTGAGGAAGAAGAAACAGGCACTGGCCTGTATGCCAGGGGTGCCCATCGCTTTTCCTTTTTGGCTAGATGCAGCTACAGACGTCTGCACAAGACACAAAGCTGCTCTGAAAGTCTGAACCAGGCTTCCCTCCCACGTGCATTTCTGACATTTCAGAGGAACATAGCTGGTACAAGTCCCATGTCCAGAACTGTCACTAAACATCTACTCTCTTTGTTATAATCCATCAGCCTCTCACACTCCCACCCCCAGCCCAAAAAGCGACTATTTTATGAAGAAAAAACGTATGTCTGAAGGTTTAGAGATGCTGAACAGTCCCCAGGATCTGGCAGCATGATCACACTCCCCCAAAGGAAGGATTATTTTGGAGGCACATGCCAGCTGCCTCTCTGGACCTTTGCTCCTTGGTGCTTCGTTACGCTGAGGAGTCCTTGGGGCCCACTGTATGCACAGCCCGTGAGGACTCTCACAAGGAGACGATCCCTTATTTGCTCCTCTCCCCACACAGACAAAACCAGCCTATTACTACAACCTACCCACTGAGTTGCTGTTCAGGTTAGAGCTCAGTGAACAGAATATCATCATCTTGCATTCAAATTGCTTCCAGTTTTGGTGACTAAGAGCGTTAAAAAAACCCCCCAATTTTATTTTGCTCCAACCCATTCCTGACTCAAAACACTAATCCCCTTCTTGCCTTTCCTCCAGAGCCAGTCCCAACCTGTAGCCCCTTCCATCTGCTAAAAAAACATCTGCAAGCTTCACTGAAAAAGCAGCAAAAAGCCCTGTGAGAGCACACTGGAAAAGAGCACCTTTTCCTCCTGTCCCATGGCAGGGCTGGCACGGGGAGCTGGCTGCAGGGTCTGCCTTGGGGGCAGGGCAGGAAGAGCTGCTGTGCACTTGAAGGATGTCATAGTGCCCCCTCCTACTCCTCTTGTTGTACTTGCAGCCCTTGGGAGCCACAAGGATATTGTAAAACCACCATGGGATTACACGTTCCCTCTTCAGGGAGGAGTTTTGATCGGTCTGCACAAAAATCTTTTCCAGTTCTTAAAAATAAACTAGGGAAAAAGGAAGTTCTCAAACATTACACAGCTGAAAACAGCATCACACAAAGAACAAACATACTGAGGAACAAATTTAAACTGTTTTTCATTTCCATTTGTTCAGAAGCTTTTTTTTTTTTTTAATATTTCTAAGTCCATAAAGGATTCTCCTCTACAAAAGCCCTTGTTCATGTCTGGTTCTGAGCAGGTTAGCTAAGTTTCTTACGTAACTATTATGATAATCACAAGGCTAGCAGCTGCTTATGCTCCTTTTGATTTTCTTCTTACTCTTCCTCCCCTCCAAGCAGGGGATGAGATGGGTTAAGATCATGAGAGATATCTGAATACTGTCTATAGCTTCTGGGAATAAACTGCATTTAGAGCAGTAATTCAGGGACTGACAGAAGGTTGACTACATCTATCCAACTTTAAATCTGACTCTGTTCCTTTCAAGTTTTCCATTTGTCAGAACATTTAGAAACAGCTTTAAGGTCTTTGTTACCCTCATTTAGGCAGCTACAGTTTTGCTAGCCACAGTCTGTTGATGTTTAAAGAGCTGCTTTTGAACATGCCTCATGGAGTGTGCGGCCCGGACAGCGCCCAGCATCTCAGAACCTGCAGGAGCAGAGTAAGAGACTCTTCTAGCATGCACTGATTTGCACAGGTTTACTTTTCTCTCTGCAGAACGCAGCAAACCAAGCTTGGGATACTTGTGACAATCTGTTCATCTTGGAGCTCTGTGGCCTAGGCACACACACATGACACGTCCAATGTCACCACAAACAAGTTTTCCGATGTCACAGGTGAGGGCTCCAGCCACACAGATTGTCACCATCGCCTCCACGAAGAGCAAGAATTAGATGCATTTGATGAAGTAGATTACAAGCAGCAAACTAATACAGAGGGTTGGGTGGTCAGCTCACTGAATCCACACAGATTGTGCAGGTTGTTTTGTTTTGTTTTTTTAAAACAAGTCTTGAAGCGCAGAGAAGTTCCTGAGAGCATATGATATGCCAGTATTTAAACAGAATGGTCTTCAATGGGCCAGATTGCTTCAGGCAAACTCACAGAAAGGCCAGGGTAGGCTGCAGCCATTTAAATGCCTACAACAGAAGTGTGCAAAGTTCTGTGAAAAACAGCCTTTAAAAAACCTCCTTGCACAGTATTTCAAAGTTGGTCGAGAAGTCACCCTGCAAATTTGATTCTGAAAAATAATTACTGAGGTGATACTTCTAGGGTTACACTTTATTGCAGCTGTGCCTACACGCACTCTGCCTCTCTCCTGGTGCCTAACACCACGCGGCCCATAGTGAACTGAGCTATTTTCTCAGCACAACACTTTTTCATTCTGCTGTAACTTGCACTGTAGGATAACCTGCACTGGAACGACTAGGACATCAAATTGTCCATAGATACTCCCAGTTTATTAAAAAACAAATTTAAAAAAAAAAAAAAGCAGTTCTTAGAACAGGAAAGTTTGAAAACTCTTGACTGAAACCATCCCGCCTCAGGACAGGATCTGTCTATATCTGTATCTAAACTGTTCTTAAAAACTTCCCATGATGGAAACTCCAAAACGTTGCCACAACCATAATTATCTGAAGGCTTATTCTCCTTTAAAATAAAAACTGTAGCCCAGCTGTTTTTTTGCTGTAGTTAAGCCCACAGCTTCTTAAGTTATCCACCATTGCCAAACACCAGAAATCACACTTCTCTGTGTTTTATGAGGAAGGTCACGAATATAACTTGCTAGCAAAAATCTGGCAATAAAATACATTCTAAATATATTATGGACAAATCCAGCATTGTCTCCCTTTTCCTAGCTCACAAACCTCACTCCTACTGCAAATCTCAATCCTGTTTCTGAAGTAAACAGGACATTTCTACCACCCCTCAGCTCTGTAAAGAGGGAAGCATTTGTTTTTATTCTGTGAAAGAAACTATCTTTTCCAAACAGATAGTTACAATGACATCAAGAGGAGCACTTGCAATTCCAACCACATTCTTAGAATGTTGGAACATTCAAAACTCAAGTATTAAAAAATATATATCCTGTTTGTGACACCACATATAATTGCTTTTGTCCTGTATTCGTACGTAACATTTGCTATTCCTTTCATGAGTGGAAGGAACGGCAACTTCTCTCCTCAGAATGCACCTCCTGTTGCATGAGGTCTGCAGTGACCTCACTAGGCTGTTTGCTTTGGAGTTACTAGTGGTTTCTCACAGAACTGTAAGAACTCAAAATAGCTCAGCATGGGCCAAGCTCAGGCCACTGCCACCCATTTTTCTAGTTAATGTCTATCAAAGGGCTTCCTGTTGCTCCTACTAGGTTCCCTCTTCAGCTTATCTTCTGTGTCTTGGTTGACAGTGGAATTAACTTGAATCAGCACTGGCTTTTTCTGACCATTACACAATGCACAGCTCAGTCCCCAGCCTCACTGGACCTGTACCAAATGTTGCAGCCACCATCTCTCCTGGCTGACGAGCGTTTGGGGGACAGGACTAGCTGAGCCATCCTGCCCAGAGAAGGCTTTGCTCACAGAAAGAGCAAGAATTTAAGTCTTGAAAAGTCTTGGCAAGCAGAATTTTCTTGTTGAGGAAAGCTTCATTGAGAGACGTCATTCCAAAAGCAAAACTCAACTATCTATTACAAACTTTGTTAATAATCCATAGGTATGCAACTTTTTTTTTTTTTTTCTTTTAACTAAAATAGCCCGGAAGAGCACAGGCAACGAACTATTTGTCTAGCCATGGCTGAATCATCAGACAATACGCACTGAGATGTCACTATGCACTGTGTAAACATCGGTACTTCAAATGTACCTGAACTAATGTGAGCACTCAGACAAACACTTCTGTACCGCTGTGCTGGGTTTGTTCAAACTTGTCTATTTGCTGCCTGTGTTACCATGACAAAGATTTAGCATAAAGTACCGAACAGATTATGTGTACAGTCTATGTTGTCGTGTCTTCCTGGATATTGCCTTCAGCTGGCTGAAGGTACGGCTGGTACTCCTGCAGGCACACCTTCTGGCTTTGGGGTACACATTCGGCGCAGCACCAAACTACACGTTTAGGTCATTGCCACAATGGAGTGATGATTAAACCAGGACTGAGAGAATATACAGATCTGCCCTCCTAATTATTATATAGACACAGTTAATTACAAGGGCTTTTTCCTAATTGAAATTATTCTACTATTGCTTCACATATGAGCATTTAGCAAGGAAGAGCAAAAATAAGAGAACCACAGTAATCACTTGTAACAGTGAGTTCTGCCAGCTGTACAATGCTGCACAGAGAATCTATTCCTGAATCTTCAAAACTCCTGTTAAAGGATAAGATTCAGCTGTTTTCACCTTGATACATATCATACCACCCAGCTCTTCTCCAATTTCAGGCTGCATATTTCAAACTCTCACTTATTACAGATTTGCTACTGTTCTCACTGACTTTTTATTCCCATAACTCTAGGTAATGTTAAAGCTAAAGGTACTATCATACCTTCTTTAAATGGGTAGAAAGCAGACCTCTTTAGAACAATAAAACCCCATTGTTTTCCTATTCTCTTATTTATTGTATATGAGTTTAGCCTTGGACCTTTACTTATTTTTGATGCCATCAAATACAATTCAGTGAGCATTGCCTCGACTTCCATGTTTAGCTGCCTAACATGCAGCATTTTAAAACCATGCTCTTGTATATATACACGCTTTTCAGTGATGCTGAGTATCTAAAATATGGCCACTTACATAATAAGGGGGCCTAACTTTAAGTAGCTCAGCTGAAGGAAAAAGAAAAAACAAAACCAGAACAAAGTTCTCAGATTAGTGCCAGCAAATTACAAATAGAACCATTGCAGTACCCCTTCCCCTTTAATTACACACTTGACTCTGATTTTCATCAAGCTCCTGCAAGAAGTAGAACTTGTAAAAATATTTGTGAAATGAGAAAATGAAATATTACAGATTTGAAAAATCACGTTGATCTGTATATATACTTCTTGATGCAGCTAAGTGCATGGGGATTTTTATCCCAGTTCTCAAGCCATCAGATCAAACAGCTTCCCTAACAAATGCTTGTTCACTTTACACTCCAAACATTCAATATATCAATCAGCAGTGGTCCTTCCCCAAAACCATTTTTTGCATGCTTCATCTCTCTTACAAGTAGTGAATCATCACAGATCTTTCCTAATATTGTTTGTTTATTCACTCATGTTATAATAGCACCTACCGATACCAAATGAAGTTGGTGCTTCATAGAGCAAATGTCCCTGACCCAAAGATCTTAAAGTCTTAGGAGCTCTAATCAAAACCTCAAACTCTTAATACAGTTACTAGGCAGAAGAAACTAGAAAGAGCTGATAGAAAAAAACCCAAAACACAACACCATCACAGCAGACTGTATAGTAAACACAACTTAGTGATTTTGAAATGCTTACACAAAGGCACTACAGCAAGAAGTGAGCTTGTCACTCCTCTGTCTGCAACGGTTCCACAGAAGTGCTTGCTGAGCAGGAGTTCTGCATTGATTTGCCTATCTGCTACCATCACAGGGAAAAAACTATTTCTTATCACTGCGATACCAACAACCTTGTGTTAGGCCACACACAGATGCTGATGTTTGGCTGTTTAGACAAGCATTTTTCCTCAATCAGCCATTCTTCACTCTTCTGGGAAAAACAGGCAGCTGGACCTTTCAGTTTTTTTCCAAATAGTATTTTGGAGTAGTTTGCATAACACTATTACCATTAACACACTAGCTTAAAAGCACCTGATGTAGAGTAGCATTTGAATTTCCAGACTTGATAAAATTGAAAAAAAGAATAAAAAAATGGAGAAAGTGCCAATGAGATACTAGTAAGGATAAGAAAGCGATTGCTCCACAGATGATTACTAAAACTACAAAATACCTAGGGAATGATGGGTTAAGGAGTCTGTGAAGAAAGGACAATTGGCTTGCATCTGCAAAATAAACATCATCATACTTCATACATGTGTGTATCTGAACCCTTTTCCCTGTCTGTAAGCCTTTAAGGACATGGAGCTATCAGTAACAACCAGCTGAAGCTCCAGAAATGCTTTTGGAAACTGCATGATAAACTGCCCTAGGGAAAAGTTACCGTATGTAACTTAAATGTATTTTAAATGCATCATCTGGCTGTACAGCCACATTGTATCATGGTAACTTCAATCCTCCTCATTTACATGGCCCCTGCTGTTTGTCATATTGCAAGTCACTGCATCTAGAATAAAAAACCCCACTAACCCTGAAACAAAACAAACGAAAAACTTCAGAGCAAATATTTTTACCTGTTTGGTAAAATGACTCCTAGTGATTTGCATATGGACAAATTGCAAAACTATGAAGAAATCAGGAGAAAAATTACAAAGGATTACACATGAAGCACTTGGATCAATGATAGATTAAAAGAATCATCTGAGCAGAAAATCACAAATACAGCTCCAGAGTGAGTGTCACTGACTGGCACGATATACAAGATTAGACAGCAAAAGAGTGAAGCAGTGAATGAAATCAACAGATGAAACTGTGGAATTTCCTTTGCTTTAAGAGTTAAAAACCACAATGCATGACAAAGACTGTTAACGTGGAGCCTGCAGCAGTAGATGGGCCAAGTCTTTACAAGTTTTCCAAATATACAGGAGAAATCATAACGAGAAATGCTAACACAACTTTATTTGGACTTGTACTCTAAGTACCTAGAGCGCAAGTTTACTTTTATTAATCTAGTAAATTGTGGCTATTAATTAGAGATCAGTTACCTTTAAGGATAATATAAAGTACTGGCAGAGTAATAGCAAACATAGCGCATGTCACTGCAGTGCTGTAAATAGAATTTCTCTTGATTTGTGTTTCCAGTCTCCGCTCGGTATCACACAATTCTAAAATCACATCTCTCATGGCAGAAGCCTGGACCTTACCCTCCACTGAAGACCTCGGCATCACTCTTTCTGCAGGTCTAGAATGGACCGCAAGTTTAACACTTTGCATCTCAGAAATCATTTGCGCTATACTTTCCTGCAAACTGTTAAACTGCTGCTGTAAACTCCCTAGACATGAACTGACTTGTTTAGTGTAGTTTAGCTGTTCGTTTAAAGGAATTAAAAGAGAGTCTATTTTTATGGAGTCATTCCCGTCTTCTCTAGTTAACAAAGTGCCTTTTTTTATTTCCTGTGATGTCTGTGTTTGCAGCACATTTTTCAGGTCTGCTATGATGTCACTGAGATCCTTCTGCTGTAAGGAATGGCTGGAGGCCTGTTCTTTGATGGCTTCTTGCAAATTTATTGGGCCCTTCTGGGCTTCAAGCACCAAGACTTTCAATTCTTGCAGCCTTACTCGATTAACATAGGTGGAACCAAGAACACCTATTATGGCTCCCAGTACAGAACCAATAATAGACCAGTTCTTCGTTTTTTCAGCTCTTGTTCGCTCTTTCTCATGGCTTTCCCTTACAGCTGCAGAGAAGAGAGAGAATTTTTCTCTTTCAGATTCTTCTGCATTTAAATATGCAGCTCGGTACCTCTTCTCTTCCTGCAAGAAATACAATGATTTGATGGAGAAGGTATAACATGAAGCTATAAAAGCCATGCTAAAAAAAAAAACCAAACCAAACCACCCAAAACCCCCCCAACCCCCCAGTGCAGATAAAGGAATGGAAATTAAGAACATCCATTAGTTCTGTTTCAGAAATTTTCCTTTTAATGTGGGATTTTCTTTATTAATCCTACTTAAGTCAATGAGACATCATTTTAAATCAAAGCTGAGAAATGGAAAAGGTCACCAGGAATTACAGCTGAAGATCCTCTACACCAGAATCTGTCACATGCTGATGACAGAAAATGGGTATGAGTGGCCAAGGTCTTTCTCTCCCCATAACATTCACTTTTTCAGCCCTGCTTACTTCTCCAGACTTGAGACTACTTTTACCACACTTCTCCCTTGATTCAACCTAAACCCCTTAAAAATAGGAACTGAAAATAGGACTGGAAAGGATGTCTTGGACAGACTCCTCTCACGAACATATAACACTTCTTATCCTTCTGCCTTCTCTTACTTACTCTACTCACTGACAAGTGTCTTCCCCTTCTCCCTGGCTTCAGCTTGGCAGTTCCCTTTGTAAGCTATTTTATCTCAGCAAAATAGTGAAAGGTTTTCTGGTTATCTTCCCACAGTAAAGTTCTGCTGTTTTACCAAAGGAATCACTGCTACCGGTAGTGGTGAGCTTGTCTGTCAGCTAACTGCATCTCCCAGAATTATTCTCATTCTTCTGAGCACATACTTCTGTAAGGTGGCACCACCACCTTATGGGCAGCAGCGACTTGAGTTTTTACCTTTCTTCAGTCACACAGAGCTCTATTCTTTTTGACATCTCATCCACACAGACCTGATCCCTTAGACAGCTATGGATCTCTAGTTCTTCCCTGATGTTCTGCCCACTGATCCAGGAGCTCAGTTTAAGCTCAGGCATTGGCACCCACTCTCTGCCTGAGCTTTGCCATAGGTGTACCTGCTTCCAGGCCTGTTCCCTGCCCTCCCTGCAGTTTCGTCTGGATTTCCCAGATTGACTTCAGCTGCTACCTTGTTTTTATCTCTGATGGACTGTTAATAACCATGTTTCTGCCACCAGCCCTGCTTGGCTCATCCAGCTGAGGTCCTGCAGGACCTGTTGGTGAGGATACTGCCCCTGCCTGTGCTGCAGTCAACCTCATCTTCTTGCTTACCCTCCCTCACGGAGCAGCCTTGCTCTTGCTGCTCTCTGACAAAAGCTTTACTGAATTGCCTGGGTGTTGCAGTCACGTAGAAGGCAGCTGAGAGAGTTTCATGGGTTAACAACCAGAAAGGAGCTTCCCTCATCGCATGGAAGGTTAAAATTCATTGAATCCCAGTTTTTTGATGACTACTAATAAAAAGGTCACCTCTACAACAACTAGTTTTCTAAGCTCATTATCTTCCTTTTATCATTAATACATACAATTTTCATCGCAGATCAAATAAGCCAAAATAATTAATTAAAACAAGAATAATCAGAAATTGACTCGGATCACTGTACTTCAGAAGTGAACTGCACCTGCCAAAACAGTCACTAGTGACAAAAGCCAAGCACACAAGTTTTCAACATATTTGCCAGTGCTCGAGTACCAACAAATTACCTGCAGCAACCTGTGTTCCAGAGTAGCCAGCTCTAAATACTGGGTGTCATCCCGAGAGACCCTGTCTAAGCGGTCTCGGATTTCCTTCAGTTTAATCTGTTGGGCTTCTACGTTTTCACGAGCCTCTCGTACTATCCCTCGAGCTATCATAAAGACATTTTCAGCCTGAGAAGAAAGAATATTTATTTTACTGACTTGTTACCAGACAGATCTAAATCTCTAATTACATGAATTTTGGAGGGGGGGGGAACCACAAGAAAAAAACCCACGCTCGATTTCAGTCTAAGGGATAAGCTATATTTACTAACATGCATAGACTAGAACACGTTCATGATATCTGCACAGACAGAAAAAGCAGAAAAAAAAGACACGATTCTCCTTGGAGGATTTTTTTTTTGCCTCACAGCCAGTGTTTATACTTCATATAGCTTAACTCATAATTTTTAAATTTCCACATTATCTCCATATTTACCTCTGTCACTTTTCCCTGCGCCTCTCGAACTTCATTAATTCCAACAAACTCTTCATATCTGTCCCACCAACTCTTGCATGTTGCAGACATTTTTTGAAGAGAGTTTTTTCCCATAACGGTCCCAGCTTCTGTCAGCCGATTAAGAAGACCCATGGCCACTTCTGTCGCAGACTTGGCTTCTGGCCTCTTAGGTCCTGATGAGCAGTAAGTCCGCACTATGTGTAAATTCATTTTTGGACTCCACTTTACCAATGAATGGTGATATTGCAGACCACAGGACACTGAGGACACACCTGACTTATATTTCATTGGCCCCATGTCTTGAATTTAATCACTGAATAGAAATGCTACAAGGATGAAGAAGAAAAAGAGTTATTGTGAAGTATAGCTGATTAATACCTTTTAAAGCTACATGTGTGCCAAACCCAGTAAAATTCAAGAATGGCTAAATCACCACCAGTTTTACACCATTACTTACCTAGAGAACTTTCCACAATTTTCAACAAAGGGCAGTTCTGCCACAGACTCCTGCTTTTCTGCTGTTACTAAGCACTCCCACCATGCTGCTTGACTACTAATTCCCTCACTGTGTGAACAGTGATGTGCAGATCCAGTACCAGCAGGAGTAGCTTCAGAATAATTTAATGCTTCAGCACAGAAGTGCTTGCCATATGAAACCTTCCCTTGTGCTTTCACACTTGAGTTTGGCGTACCATGTCACAGGTACTAACAATTCTGCAAAAGAACAGAAAAGGAAAAAAAACAGAGAGGGGGGGAAAAAAAAAATCTTGATAAGAAAAGAAGTGGGGCTTGATCATTCCCTTTATCTTACACTCCACAGATATAAGTGTTGAAGAACACAAAGACAAAAACCATAAAGGACAGAGAGAAAACACAGACGTGCTGAACTGAACACAAGTATTCTCATGAGACTGCCTACAAAAGTAAAACATAAGAGCCTCGAGATCAGAAAAATATCGGGTAGCAAACATGTAGCTAGGGCTGCATTTTAAAATGAGCTTAAAATTCTTGCTTACACTGCAAAAGCAGACTGCTAGTTATGGTTTATTGTCTATTGATTTGTAAATAAGATCTTAATCTTCTATTGAGTGCATTCCTCTAAAAACCGTAAACAGGAAAACTTTCAAATAAGGTTTTATATGAAGTTTGAGTACAACTGCATTAAGTTTTGACTAATATAATATAAAAACATATATTAGTGACAAAGCTCCATAGTTGCTGCACTTAAAAATTATTTTAACAGTTTTCCATTTTAATTTTAGGTGGCTAATGACATTGTATATGTGCAAATACAGGCATCTCCACAGGAAAGGAGTTTTCCTAGTAGAAGACATTTTTGATCAGCTTTTAGCTGGCTATTAATTCTGAACGTCACAGGTTCATTCCCTGTTAAGTATTTCCAACAAATAGTAAAAACACCAAGCAGCATTGTGAAAATCTTGCTGGTTGTTTTATATGCATAATAATATGGTAGATCAAGACCTCAAGAACATGGAAATGAAGTTCTTGCTCCTTCCAGCATCACTCACACATGCTACTGTTACAACACCTACTCTACGTAGCAGGCCGTGTACTAAAATCTCAGCTCAACTTTGTCCATTCAGCATAGACTGCAAGGTTTCCCTCTTTTAGTTGCACTACTACACAAAGAGCTTTACCGAATACCCAGGCTACTGAGACAGTATAGCAAAAAGAGAAAGTTGAGATTTTTAGAAGAATTTCTACTTAGACAACTGCAAACAGACTGCAAAGAAAGTAATCTCAGTCTGAGCTAATAGGACCCAAGACAGTTACGAAAGCTTCATCGGAGATAACATGCCTTGTCCCTCTCCTGCTTCCCCTTTTAAGAAAATGAGTCTCCTCTGCCTGCACTCATTGACATAAATGTTCTTTCACAAGGTTTACACCCCAGTTGCTACACACACCGGACATCGGTGGCCAGTAAGACCAGCTTTTGTGGGTCCCATCTCATTTTGCAGCAGTCTCTCTTGTCACTGCCAAAACGTAAAACCAGAATTTCTGATACGCCAGCCCACATTCACAGCTCTACTTGTCACGCTTTGGCGGGAGGGGAACGTGGGTTTTTTCCACGTGACTGACCCCTTCCCTGCCGGAGGGGGCCCTTCCTCCGCACGCAGAGCTACGAGACGACGCTCCCGACTCCCCGCAAAGAGCACGGCGAGACCGCCACCGCCTCTGGCAGCCACGCCCAGGCCCGGGCACAAGCACCGGCCTCACCTCAGCCACACAAGGCGACCCCCGGCAGGGAGCGGCCCG
>NW_009258661.1:4760005-4765566 GCF_000687185.1 Egretta garzetta
CTCGAGTCCTAACGACGGTCACAAGCACCTCGGGCAGGATACAAAAAACCCCCCGTGGATTATCAAGTAGTTGAAATCAGCTGGGTACTAGTGAATCTCGTGTTAGAGATGCTGAAACGTAAGGGCTCGGGGTATGGGCATAAACTGTTACTTCTGGGCGTGGTGGGGGATGGATGAGGCACGACTGTAAAAAGACAAGTATGATGTCCCTTTGAAAAAGGGAAAAAAAACCCCTCAAACCATAGCTTTCTAAATAAGCTTTATTGTTAGAGAAATGGTATAACCAGTTAAGTGCTTACAAGGATCCAAGTTACAATAATGTAAAAATTAATAGCCAGTATGGATTTTGGTACAAGTGTGGCAAACAAAGGAAATCCTGTTCTGTAGCAGGGCAGTGCTCTGTGTATGAGGAGAAAACCAGCAGATGTGAGGTTCTTGACGCTAGCTCGGGTAACGTTCTCAAAGGCAAGGCAGGAATGGCACTTCGGGAGGTGATGGAAGGTGAGCATGCGGCTTGCTGGGGTGCCACACTCTAAAAGCAGTTGCTAACAATTCAGTGTCTGACGGCAAGGACATATTGAGAGGGGTTGTGCAAGCTTTTTGTCTTTGATTGGAGTCTAAGTAATATTCCGTTAGTGCCTGCGTCGGCTGGTTGACTAACTTACTGACAGTGCGGCTTATTCTCTTTGTAGAAAACAGAAAATTTGGAGGGGGTACAGACTGTCCGAGGACCAAAGACTAGTGGTCAAAGTAACCTTAACAAATAGAAGAAAGTTTGAAAAAATGGATTCATGTATTTGTGTATGCTAAGTCCCCTTCTGGTAAGAATAATCAACTTATAAAATACGAGGAGAATGACTGGCTAAACTCCAGGTCCACCTGAAAGGATTTGAGCCTTAGATCATATGCTGCACATGGACCTGCAAAATCAGGTGTTGCAAAAGAAGAAAATTATACAAGATGTATAAACAAAATCTTGTGTGTCAAACATGATGTAATAATATTTCTTTCCTCTCAGCACTGCTGTACTGCAAGCACATGGGGGCAACACATGGCAAGAAAAAACCCCACAAAAGTGGATAAATGGGAGAGATTGGTTTACTAAGAAATAGACATTAGTCTACAGAAAAAAAAAAAACAACAGCGGAAAACCTGGAGAAACAGAATACTCTGTTCTGTGTGGATAGGTGGGGGAAGTAAGGGGCTTACATTGCACTGAGGGAAGCTTTAACTTAAAGAGAAGGAAGGCTTTCCAGTTATAAAGGTAGTTGAGCCATGGCCTGGATTGGTAAAGAGTCTGTAGACTGTCAGTTGCCAAGGTCCTCAGTTTAGTTACCCCAAAATCCTGAGTGCCAAGGAAAAAGACTGTGGTCCCTTTCAGCCTTGGTGTCTATGAAAAATATGTATCTAATGGGAGGAGTGTGAGCACTGTTGAACTCCGGAGGCCGTTCTAGCAGGGATGCTCAGTTTCTGGCTTGCCTGCACAATTTGCCAGCACTCTCATTAGATTTCTTGGAACTGATACAAATGTATTAAACCTGGCAAAAATAGTGACATATGCGTGGAAGGATTTTTTTTAAATTAATGCTTTTTATAGGTGAAAGGAACCTTTTTTCCTTAGATCGCATATAATTCAAGTTTTATTGTTAGACAACACTTGTGTGCTGGGCTGCCAGTATCACTGGTGGCATATTAATGAATGGTTTTAGTGCAAACATTGATTTTTCAGAGGGCAGAATGAGATTATGCCATGGGAAACAATACTTGTTTAATTTCAGAAAGATCAAACGTAGAAAGTTAAAGTTTAGTCATTGCGTTCTGGTACAGCAAAAAAGCCCTTTGTCGTAGTTCTGCAAGGTTTTGCATATTTAGTAGTGTTCAGCTGTCCTGCGTCGGTTCAGTCAGTTTTTTATTGCTGTTAGAACATTACATTTGTTTCTCATTGCTTGTCAGTGTTTTTTGGACTTTTTGGGGGAGGAGATGTTAACACACACTGTTGTTCTTTTCTTTAGACAGATCTGGCATTTAAACAAAAGCAGAAGGAGGAGCAAAAGAAACTTGAGGAGATGAAAGCCAAGGCTGCTGGAAAAGGGCCCCTCAGTAAGTGAGGTGCCATGCTGATAGGAAAAATCAAGGGCTTGCTGGCTTCAAAAATGTCATGTTTTTGCTTGACAAACATTAAAAGGCATGTACCTCTAGGTTATTTAACACATACCAGTAAGTCGATGGAAAGTGGAGATGATAAGTAACAAATAGAGACTAATTTTTTTTTCTTTCACTATGCAATTGCACCCCCAAATTACTGCTGCAGGTTCTGCTTTAGCAGGTATAGCTGTGTTTGGTACACTAACCTGTTCCAGTGGGATGGCACAGAGACTTTTCTGCTCTTATTTTAGCATACTATCATTTTCTTGCCAGATATATTGTCTGTAAGCTTTGCCACAGCCCTGGAAGTTTTAAAAATCCAGTACTTAGAGGATGAATTTCTTTAAGAGCAGTAGATTCCTGGCAGAAAAAAAACCCCAGCAACCCGTGACTGGAAATTAGTCTGGATTCAGCTTTTTTGCTTAAGTGCCTGTAAAGCACGCTGTGTCACAGAAGGTTTGCAGGGTGCATCTCGATGGTGCATCCAGCCTACTCTTTGTCTCAGACAGTGCTGATGTGAGTCTGGCACTCACCTTGTATTGCTCCGGCGTTTGCAATGATCGGATTAGGGATGTTAAAGGGTACAGCCTGCCTATTCCCTCTAGATGTTCTTGACCTGTGGTCCATTAATGTGACTGATCCCTTCTCCATTCTGTGAAGACCATTAACCTTTATAGTTTGGTTCCTATTCTTTATCAAGCTTTAAATCTTGAAAGCTCCTAGAAGAACCTTTCCAGCAATCCCACAGCAACTCAGTTTCACTAACAACCTTTGCTGTGCAATCTTGTCAGATGCTGTTTGAAAATACGAAATCCCCTGGATTCACTTTATCCATAGACTTAACGATAAACTCATAGAGTTCCAGCAGGTCAATGAGGAAGGATTTACCATTTACAGAAGTCCTGCTACCTTTCACAAGACTGTGTTTATCCATTTGCTTTGTTACATACTCTGTTACCTCCCCAGAGATCAAGGTCAGAGTCGCTGGTCTGTAGTTCCCCGGTTCTTTATAGAACCCTTTCTGTGTCTGGGAGTTGTGCTGGCCGTGTATGAGCCCTCTGACATAGTGGCTGTAATGATAAGTTTCCAATCTTGGCCAGCAGTTCTGCATTTTCATATTAGAGCTTGTCGATGCTCTTGAAGGGAGTGCCATCCAGTCCTACTGACTCGGGATATTTCTTGTTTATTTATCTCAAATTGATCTAGCTCCTCTGATTTATCAGCATAGAAAAAATGTGCCGCGTGTGGGACTCAGAATGTCTTTGGTGTTACAGACCAATGCAAAACAATTCATTGAGCCTCTCTTCTGCGTCCTTACCATCCTAAACTTGTTCTGCGTAGGGCGCTTCAGCTTACTGATTTCTTCGTAGTTCTTTTCTGCCATTACTACTTTGCCTTTTTCTACACTGAATTTCAGTCATCTGGTCCTTGTCCAATGCTTGCCAAAGCAGATAGTGATTATTATGTTACTGTGGGAGGGCTAGACTATTCCCAAGAGCCTCAGCAAGGCAATGCTGTTAGAATCATACTGCAGCGCAAAGCCTGCTGTTGCAGCCCTTGCAGCCTATCTTGCTGTAGCCTTGCTATTCTTTTTTCCTTTCTACTTGTCATACATTAAACATGCTGTAAAAAACACCATTTACAAAAAAATGCTGCGCTTGTTGCCATGTGAATATGTTTCTTTCTTCACTCTGCTTTAGTCTCTTCAGTAATAGGGACTGTAGAGAACAGGCAATTCCAGAGAACTGGAATTCTCGTTATTCCAGTATGTGCTTCTGTAGAGCTTTAATCCGAACTGGGGGCTCTTGTTGCTGTAGGGATACCAATGCTTTTATTCCCTTAGCCTGGAATTTTATTTGACCAGACTATACTCCTGCAGTATAAGACATAAACAATGGAGGGTGTCCATGGAGGAACAAAGGAATTGTTGAAATTTTACTTCTGTTGTAGATTTATGGGGCATATTTGGTTCCAGGAGAAACTTGGTTTCTAATGTTATGTAAGTTATTAATTCAGAGTAAAGTATGTGAGATCACAAACACAGAGGAGTAACACATGCAAAAACAATTCACCAGTGGGGATCTGAGTTGTACAGGCAGTCTACTGGGATTTGATTTTATGAGGAACTAAATTTGTAGCTAAGCTCTGTAACAGTTGCCTAACCAGTTGTGTTGTTTCTTTTGGCAGCTAGTGGTGGAATAAAGAAGTCTGGCAAAAAGTAGTTTGATCAAGCTGCAGGGTAAGAAGTGATCGAGTTAACTCAATGGATCTGCAGACTTCAGAGAGTCACGAAAACTCACTATTTGGGAAACATTGTACATTTTGTTTAGTCAGAATAAATCTTTTTTGTTAAGATGTAATATTTCCTCTCTACCTGTAGATTTTGTTTTAAAAATGGCATTACTGTTTTATACTGGAAATGAAACATTTACTGAAGAGCACTCGTGAGCTTATGTAGCCTGAGTGCATCTGCTGGTTTGGTACTCATTTGTGTGAATAAATTTCAACTTCTGCTCTCTGTTGACAATGGGAGTCAGGCCCTGGGTTTTAAAATCTGCAGAGTTTTAATCTGGAGGCTCAGGTTTAGCTGTAGCTGTCCAAGATGTGGCTATGTCAGCATACGCTGTCCTAAGAGCTAGAAATTTTCTCTAAACAAAAGGTTGGGTTATACTCACATCGCCAGCAAAGTGGTTACCTTAGGGTCAACCACTATCCAAAATAACACTCCTTTTCATAGTTGCTGTGGTGCTATGCCCTATAGTCCCAGTGGCTGCTGAACATACGCTTGCCTTTGTCATACAAATAGCCACCTACACCTTGTTTTCCTTGAACATACCAACATCACAGCTCCTTTACACTCAGAGCAATGCCTTGGGGGAGGGTGGGGAGAAGGGCACTATGCTTACGGCAGTAGAACTTAATTTTTGAAATGAATAGCAGTGACAGTACACCGGATATGGAAACTTCGTGGAAGAAATACGATGTTCCTGGCGCAGGAGTGAAGGGGGAAAGAATTAACAGGGTGCTTCTTACCTGAGCGAATGGTGATGGTGGGGTACAGCCTGTTCCCTCTGTCAGAAAGGCAGCCGTTTGCCGCAAGTGGGGGATCGCTTCTGTAAACTGCGAGGCACTTCGCATCTGTGGGGAGTTACATGGTAAATGTGAAGGCACATTCTGGGATGTTGGCTGTCAGTGCACGAGGTGCTACTCAGGGGGTTTCCTTGTTAAAAACAGATGTTTCTAGAGGTCTGTGGGGGTTACCTTCCGAAGGTGGCTATTCAGGGGACACACCATTCTTTGCCCTCTTGAAACACGAGGCCCTTTTTCAGCAGGGCGGGAAGGGCGGGTGCCCTCGACGTCTGGAAGAGGGGACGGGGCGGCCTTCCCCTCCCGTCGGGCTTCCACCCCTCTGCGGC
>NW_009258661.1:4765998-4768931 GCF_000687185.1 Egretta garzetta
CCCGCGACTGGCGCCTTCTCGCCAAAGGTCAGGACATCTCTAGTGCTGCGGGAGAGACGCTTGTCCGCAGGGCCTCACCTTGTGATCCCGGGCTGCCTGTTCCTTAACATCGGGGAGCCAGGCCTCTCCACAGAGACAAACAGGCAGAGATGTGGGACAAAGCTGCCTGGGATGTGTTGCGCTAGAGCCAGGGACTGCCCCAGGCTCCGTGCTGAACGCTGAAGGCAACATGAGCCACCACTGGTACCTCTTGGGGCAGAGCTCAGCTCCAACACCTAAAATGCAACCGTAGTTAAGAGTGTGCCCACCATCTGGCGTGCTCGGAGAAGAGTGAAAACACAAGCTTGCTTTACTTAGATCAGTCACACACGCATGGTGGCAGATCCTTACCAACATAGCCCAAGCGCACACCCATTTTCCACTGGTGTCAAAGTAGGTAACTTTGGGCGGTGTGGTTTAAAATAAGAAGGAAGAGGGAATAGGAGATGATGTCCTCTAGATCCGGCCAGAACATGAGAGAAATACAACCTTGGCAGCGTATCAATAAGCAATTGTTTGCCCCAGGAATTACTAAATGAAATGAATGACGTTGCCAATCACAGTGAAGCTAACGTGAGGTGGTCTGAATGAAATAGATTGAACAGAAATGCATGCTCCACAGTATGAAAGAATATGCAAAAGTATTTCAGCCAAAAATCAAGACAGGAGGGAAGGAGACCAAATGGCAAAGTGACAGATCGCTGCTGTGGGAAAGCTGTTCTCAACAGGCTTTAGTTTAATGTAGACATTGAACTGCCTTCCTGGCCAAAAGTCCTCCTGTGTTTAATATTAGGCTATGGAAATGAAGCTGAACAAAGGAACACTTTGATTATATGTTTTTACATAATGCTATGTAATAAATGGCATTTCATTCCTTAGCACAGCTCCAGCTCAGTGTTAAACTAATGCAAAGACAATACAGGTCCTAAATCTCATACATACATAAAATTACCCACAGTCTGGCGGGCATAGAAAAAACGAAAGTCCCGAAGGCAGCAAGAAATGAGTGTCAATGATTAAAATCGTAGTGGAATAGATGCAAATAGTCTTTATAGGGAAACATATTGAAGGATATGATTGCCATAATGAATTCAAGTCAAGCTCTAATGTTTTAAAATACTTTGCCCACTCTTTACAGTTAGTTCAGCTCCACAGTAATCATACCCTACGCTGAATGGCTTCCACATACCAATTACTGTGAGATCTCAAATAGTGGTCTCTTCTCTAGTGCAATGCAACCAGCCTGGAGAACTGGGTTTGAACATGATATCAGAGATGTTCCAGCTGTACCAGCAGATCATGGTTAAGCATGAGGACAAAGGTGGTGATCCCCCTGGCGAGGCACAGCAGCGAAATCTGGTAGTGGTTACCTAGGAAATTTACTCAAAGTAGTTTGATACCCTGAAGAAGTAGTAGAGTCTTCCCAAATAATTCCAGATTAGTAATTAGCCTTGCTTGCATTATTTATTTTCAGGTTCATACTGAGGAGATTGAAGGAAAGGAAGAAATAGACACCTTAATGGCCCACGCAACAGCTGAGTTCAGGTCAGTGTCAGCAGCAGCAAAACCAAGGAGCTGCTGCTGAGCTTTCTGTGCATTTCAGGGGGATGTGGCCCTTAATAGTGCCATACGACCCTCAAGTTCTAGGCCTGTTCAGAAACCCAAAGTTACCATAAAGCTCCAGTCTCTTAACCATTTGGTAAGGATGAAAGACTGGGGTATGTTGTGGCTTTAAAATGGTACCACTGGTGCTCCTGGGGGGTGTTACTCCCCCTGTGAGGCATTATTCCTGCTCTGCAAATTCCTGTGCAAAAGCCAGCGATGTAGAAAAGAGGGGAGACAGAAGTGTGTTTACCAGCTGAGATTAAAACAGAGTTTGGGGACAGCGAACATGTTCTGCACGTTGCAAAGTTTGCTCAGTGACCTTGGGCACACTGCTGTCCACCAGGCTTTGCAAAGCGGCCTGAAATCTGACTGATTCATAAAAGAGTAGCGCTGTCTCTGTCGCTTTGGCCAGGTCACTATTTTGTTCAAATGTTCACTGCTTTGACAGCATCATTGTCATTTAACTTTAGAATGGGAATTTCATAGATTGTCTAACCTGCTTTTCTAGGTCTTATCCTTGCACAAGTTTTTAAAATACAAATGGGGGTCTCTACATTATCTTCAGAAATAAAAATCTTCTATGTGGTAAATACATATTATTCTTAGTTACTGAGATTCTGAAATAAAAGCTTGTTTGGTAAAGGTTGGTCTGCTTTTTATACATAATGACTGCAACATCACTGTTTTGGGAAAAAAATTATTAAATAAAATAAAGCCATAAATATAACAGATGATGCAAAAAAAATGCACTTGGAGAATTATGAGAGCATTTTCTAAACCAGTAAGACAGTAATTTCAGGTGTCAAGACTTCTACTTTAGTGAAGTGTTTATTCTTAGTCTAACCGTCATTATTTATTGATTTCTGCAGTGCATCTCTCCACTCCAACTTGCTTCACAGAGTTATGAGTTATATCTTAACCTCAGGAATGCAGAAGCCATTATGACCATGTGAATTACTCTCCACTGCTGTTCACTAGATAATATTCTGCACTTCCTAAAGGCAGGAGATTAACTAGGTAACAAATTTCCCCAAAATCTTCCTGTATTTAGCAGTGGAGGGCCTGCCATTTCAATACTGTTTCTACAAATACCACTGAACTTGTAGTATCTCCGAACCAGAAGCTAGCTGGGGAGCAGCAGAGTAAAGGAGGAGTTAATCTTTTGAAAGAAAGCCATTAATATAACTCAACGTTCAGGTCTAAGTGGCAAAGAGTTAAAATGAAATATGTACTAAACTAAGGAAGTCCTGCCCCCCAAAAAATCACAGAATTTTAATAATTTTAAATAA
>NW_009258661.1:4768945-4769283 GCF_000687185.1 Egretta garzetta
TGGGGGTGGGGGGGGGGAAAGAACCAACAGGGCAAAAGTGCAGCTGTGATGTAAAATAGCTTAGGTCTTCAGGAGATTTATTTTGATCTACTTACAGGAACTTATTTTTCCCAGATGTGGGAAAATAATATTCTTGCCGAGACGATAATTCTATTTCAGTTCTTTAAATCACGATTCTGGCTTATCTTTTTGCTCAGTTCAAGTCACTTGTCTGTAATAAGACAGCATATCATCTAAACTTTGGTAAAGTGGTTCCTGATTTTGAGCGTCACTGCTGTTGGTCTGCACTGACGGTGGCACCTCCTGGGCGCTGCAGCCACAGGCCTGTGCTGATGGTG
>NW_009258661.1:4769412-4772808 GCF_000687185.1 Egretta garzetta
CCTGGGTGCCGTAGCCGTAAGCCTGCATTGGAAATGGCATATTGTGAGCGCTGTAGCCGTACGCGTCCATTGGTGGCAGCATGCCTTGAGCGCCATAGCCATAAGCCTGCATCGGAAATGGCATATCGTGAGCGCCATAGCCATAAGCCTGCATTGATGAGAGCACATCCTGAGCACCATAACCGTAAGCCTGCATCGATGGCGGCACACCTGGAGGACCATAGCCGTAAGCCTGTGATGGTGACATATCCTCAAGCCGTACGCGTCCATTGGTGGCAGCATGCCTTGAGCGCCATAGCCATAAGCCTGCATCGGAAATGGCATATCGTGAGCGCCATAGCCATAAGCCTGCATTGATGAGAGCACATCCTGAGCACCATAACCGTAAGCCTGCATCGATGGCGGCACACCTGGAGGACCATAGCCGTAAGCCTGTGATGGTGACATATCCTCATCATCGCTGCTGTCATCCTCTGCTGATGACGACAAAACTTGAGCATCGCTGCCACCGGCCTCTCTTGATGTTGACTCATTTTGAACATTGCTGTGGCAAGCCTGCACATCTTCACTGCTGCTGCCGTTGGCCTGCACTGACGGCATCTGTTGCTTCCCTGCTGTCTCCGTTTCCAGTTTTTCAGAGGAGGTTTCAGGACAGTTCAAATTCTGACTTCTGTAATTACCATCTTTCTTTTGTCCCATAAAGTAATCAGAAGGTGGTGCAAATTCTGGATCTCTCTCATCTCGGAGTTCTTCCTGTTTCTTTGACCATTGTCCAAACATCAATTCTGTTAGAAACAGGGAAAATGGTAGATTGAATATAGATTTCAGGGTCTGAAGATCAGTCAGAAAGGAGGGAAAACAAATTAGCAAACAGAGAAGATGCAGCTATGTCAAGCCATTTGAAGGTACTTTTTCATCTACTACTAGACTGCTAGCTAAGCTGGCAGTTCACTTTCTTTAACAGGGCAGGAATGACAGCATTGAGCTTTAAAGATAACCACCATCCTCTATATACCTCACCCTAGTGACTTTAAGATCCTTTAACAATATGATCATTGGTTATGAAAAATGACTAATTAGTTTAAGGGCGAACAAATACAAACCGATCAAAGCATAAGAGCTTTGTCATTAGAAGACAGAGATGATGAGCTTAACTCTGGTGGGCACAGGCAAAAACCAGTAACTTCTTTATTTCAACAGAAGTGGTACATATTCTAGTTACTATGGCAGATGCAGATTTCTGATTAAAAATAGTTCTGAAGTACTGCAATGGAATAACAGCTCAAGATCACTACACTTAAGAAGTGTAAATATTGTCCCAAACCCACTCCAAAGACGTCCCCCAAACCTACTCTCTAAAACCACTAAAATTCTTTTCAGGATTCATTTCTATCAAGACTTCAGTAAGAAATTAAATAGAAAATGTTGATAGAGAAGGGCCACACATTTGTCTGATGTAGCAAAATAGAGCCCCAATCAGAGCAGGACTTCTTCCTTTACTTTGGTAAAAGTATAAAAAAGTATGAAATAGTAAGAAAGCATCTAAAAGAATAAGAAGTTTTGTTTATCCCTTCTTGTACTAATTTAGATGCTTGTGTTACATTTATGTTCAGTGAACCACAGTTATTCTACTTCGCATTTTAGAATAAGCTGTCTTCTGCTTTCTGAGTGTAGTATTTGTTGGGTAGCACAGTGCTGCTTGAGTGTCAGTTAAATACTAGGATTCCTCAGAGGTAGGAAAAAAGTGTCAGGCAGGATAAAGATTTAATAGACAGGACCTCAAAGTTTTGATTTTTAATAGAACCACAAAAGGTTCCCCGCACAATGATGTTCATTAACTGAACACAAAGAGAGATGGTGAAAAGTAAATAGAAACTGGTAATCAGTATTGCACAGAATAGGAACGCTGCTCTTACAGGAATACTAAAGAAGGTGGGCATTTATGCGCTTTGCCTATTCCTTGTTTGCTTTTACTTAGAAGTCAGGCATCAGACTACAAGAATGTGCATGAGCTTAGATAACCGGGGCAAAATGAGTCAGTGGGTTTGGGAAGGATCTGGAATACAGCCATCACTTGATGTTGTGACAAGGAAGATGCTTCAGGATGGGACATTGGCACTGAAGTGGTCTCTGCTTGCATCACATTTTAGTATCGTCCTGTACCCGTTTCGGTGTAATACATCCTGCCATCACATAGCACAAACTACAGAAATACATCAGGAAAACATCACACTGGAGGACAATAAATCTTATGAACTATGAAATTTGTCATTCTTTCAGCCTCTCTGGATCATCCAGAAATGAACTAACTCATAGAGAATAAAAGTTATGGGGACATTAAGCACCTACTGGCACTAAGGCATGCCTTGTCAATCACTGCACAGAACACTAGACAGTCATCAATACAAAGGGAGAAAGTATTTCATTGCTTCTCAGTCTCACCATACTTTATCACAAAATAGAATTGAAAATAGCAGCGTGCACACTGCTTCCAAACAATGTTTCTGAATCTGCATTTCCTTACCTTTGCCTTTATCCCACTCTCGCACATAAGGCACACCAGGCTTTGTATCTCTTCTCTCCTGGATGACAACCTCTACCTTTCTACTTGCTGCAGTAACTCTCGGAGCTTCTGGTTCATCAGGAACACCTTTCAACTCTAGGTCACAGAAAGACAGAGTAGTTTTTGTTAGTAACGGGATAGAATCTGTATGAACCTCATGGGAGGAATAGGAAGCAAGAGTTATTTGCATTTATAAGCTCACACTAGCGATCTAATTTCACTCTAATTAAGAAATGCGTTTGAGTGGGGAGGTGATTTTTTTTTTAATTATTGCGTATTAGTTCAGAAAAGGTAATGGGTAGGCCAGATCATCAGGAAGTATATCTACCAGGAGATACTTCATTAGTTTTCTAGCTGTATCAAAAAGACTGCCAAAAAAATCTATTGCTTAATAACCCAGAAAGGAATGTGCCGAGTGTTACACTGAAGTTAGAAAATTAGGTAAACATAAAAACATTAGCATGTTATCTCCATTTCATTTACCAGAGAAAACAACTTGCATTCTTATTCTTCTGAACAACAGTAACAGCAGTGCACATTACTGTTCTTCATTTCCAGAACACTTCACAGTTAATCACTTGCATAGAATTCTGACACAGTGAAATATTAAGTACAAGTTGACTAGCAGCGTCATAAGGGAGACAGCGCAGAGGTGGGATTAGAACTCAAATTCATCATCCTAAATCCTAAAGTCAGCTGTATGTCCAATTTACAGACTGCACTGAAATGGTAAGAGTGTATATTATATGATATCAAAATTAACTTTATTCTACCTCATCCTAAAAAAAGTCAGTAAAATTTCAGCAGCTCTCACCTCAGCATGCATAATTAAC